>NC_140484.1:109192994-109745494 GCF_964271855.1 Acomys minous
TTCTGCTGAGCTTCTTAAAATGGCAACTCTGGCCAGGCCATTTTATTCCTCTCTCTGTCCGATATGGTGTCAGTACCATCATCCAGCAGTATGGCCCCTATGGAGTGTGCCAGCCATGTGCAAGTATGGTGGTGGTAGTGGTGGTGGCCAGTGTGTTTCTGAGATCAGACAAGTCCCTAGGCAGCCCAATTCCTAAGGTCGAGGTGAACAGACTGGCTGTTGTCACCCTATTCTTGCCTCAGGGTGACCTTGGAATGATTTGTCCACATTTGAAATCACACCAGCTCCCAACTCTCTTTCCTGCAGGGACTGGAGGTGCATCACTGGACCTTTAGGTGCATCAACATGCCCCAGACGGGCTGGCTTGGGATAAGAGATAACTCACCAAGAATAAGATGCTAAAGCTTTAAGAGAGTTGGAGATGGGGCCAATAGCAGTCCCTGAAGCTCTTCCTCAAGGCAATAGGACAAGAGTCTGGGCCCTTACTGGGCCTGCAGGAATCAGTCAGTGGTAAGGACATGCATCGCTCCTGCAGAGGACCAGACTTCAGTTCCCAGCACCCATGTCTAGCAGCTCATATAATCACCTTTAACTCCAGCTCAGGGGATCCAACATCCTCTTCTGACTTCCATGGGTACTTGCACTCACATGCACACACTTACACACACACACACACACACACACACACACACACACACACACGTACACACAATTGTGGATGGCCACGGTGTACAGCAGTTTGTGCAAGAGCTCTTCTGGGCAGAGCCTAGCTGGACCCTGTCATTCACGGGCTCCATGCCAGGGTGGCTAAGTAACAATTGCTCCTCGCCTCAGCTGCCTTAGCCTCGAGAAAACAATGCTAACACTTCTGTCACCGGGTTGTCTTGTCAACTAACTGGAGTGTGTAGGGAGACCACTCTTCCTCAGAGGTGACCATTTTCGTGCCAGGCACAGCTTTGACCTAGCTTCACCTGGTCCCACGCCAAACTCTAGTGCACACACATCATCCTCAGCTACAGCATCTTATTGAGAAATGGAGACAAAGCCCCAAGCTGGGACTGCACTCGATTCATGACAAATCACACACACACACTACACACACACACACACACACACACACACACACACACCAGTATTTTAATCACACTTTCCTCCTGACATGTGGGCCAAGGTCAAAAGAAGTCACCTAATTTCTGAAGGTTACAAAAAGTTCTATAAGTGGCCCTACCACTCCATGCAGCCTCCTCTCTCCAAGGCCAAGACAGTCTCAGGAGTCCCCAATAGTAGTGGGGTCCACATAGGGCTCTAGTTCGGGGTGACCAGGGAAGGTCATCACCAGCACACACACCCCTACAGGCTAGTCGGACAGGGAGACTCCAAAGCTAGACTCAGAAGAGAGAGAAGCTTGGAGAAAAAGTTGGGTTCAGAAGCTAACCACCTGGTCTAAGGGCTGAGAGACCTGGGATGTGGGCTGGCTAGCCTTACGGCAACTTGAGATACACACTACAATTATCTTAAAGGAGGGACCTCAGCTGAGAAAATGCCTCCATAAGATCTGGCAGTAAGGCATTTTATTAATTAGCGGTGGAGGAGGGCCCAGCCCGTTCTGGGCAGTTCCATCCCCGGGCTGGTGGTCCTGACTTCCTTCGATGGTGAAGAATGAGGTGGAAGTGTAAGCCAAATGGACCCTTTCCTCTGCAACTTGCTCTTTGGTCCTGGTGTTTCATCGCAGCAATGGAACTAAGACGGGGTCCAAGGAGGAGTTGTGCCAGTGTGCTGGTGGATTATCAGTTGGCTCGCCATCACCCAGAAGCGGCCAGGCAGTTTTTCAGGTTGCAAACAAGTATTTCAAGGAATCTAACGTGATCTGGCTTCTACAGTGCATGGACACTGGAGACACCCCAGTGCACGCATCACTTACCAGAGGGTGCCAGGACCAATCCGTCACTGTGGAGCCTTGTCCAGCCACCTGTTGCCTAGGCTTCAGGTTCTTAAGAGCCCAAGCAGGCTTCATCAGAGGGTTGGATGAGCAAGGCCCGGGGTCATCAAGACTGGGGCCTGAGTTACCAAGAACTGGGTCTACAGGAGAGAGCTCACTTTCCCAGGCAAGGTCATAATATCCCCCAAAAACTGCCTATCAAAATGTACACATCCTTCTTTTTGTTAATAAGCAGAACTGACTAGTGCCTAAAGGAAAGTATAGAGAGGTGCTGTGTTGGCCTAACACAACACTAAACGTCCTTCCTGCTTCTTCTCTGTACAGATATTTGGAGGCTACCATCCAGCTTGCCATGGTTTCTGTGTTTGGGGGAACATATCCTGCAAATATTTAATGATATTGTGTGACATTGACCACTGGACTCCATGTTGGAAGGGATACACAGAAGCAGCTGAGTGGATGTAGGCTGTCTGCCTCGTGGGTGACCTCTAGTGGTGAGAGAATGGCAGCAGCGAATTCCTGTTGCTCACCCAGCGGAGGTCAATTGCCTATAGTGGTCCTGGTTCTCCAACCTTCACCAGGAGTCCCTTGCTACCGCCGAAGCTTGATGTTCTTTGCCAACCAGGGCCAGGGTAATTTCCTCTCAGGACGGCTGGGGTAACTGAGGGCATACTAGTGTAAGGCATGTGGGATCCAGAGCGAGCTTTCAAATGAAAAAGAGACACAAACTGGTCTTTTGCCTGGGCCTTGTTAGTATTTCTCTCCTTGACTAAACTATACTCAGGGTCTCCTGAACTTTTAAGATTTATTTGTCTATTATTATGTACACAGTGTTCTGCCTACATGTACACCTGCACGCCAGAAGAGGGCATCAGATCACATTATAAATGGTTGTGAGCCACCATGTGGTTGCTGGGACTTGAACTCAGGACCTCTGGAAGGGCAATCAGTGTTCTTAACCGCTGAGCCATCTCTCCAGCCCTCTCTTGAACTTTTCTTTCTTTCTTTATTTCATTATTTTATTTTATTTTATACGATTAGTGTGAAGGTATGGATCCCTTGAAACTGAAATTACAGTTTCCAGCTGCCATATAGGTGCTGGGAATTGAACCTGGGTCCTTTGGAAGAGCAGACAATGCTCTTAACCACTGAGCCATCTCTCCAGACCTCTCCTGAACTTTTCAACTATTAAAAAGTTCAATTGAACTTTTCAATTAGGGCCTCATATTGTCTCGGCACGGTCCAGTTTTAATAGGAATCCTACTGAGCTTCACTAGAATTATTCCCATCTGCCACATCTGATCAGAAATGAGATCACAGGCCCATAGAAAGTGGCTCAGAAGAAACCAGGGGTCACTATAGATAGTGACCCCTTGGGGCTCAGTGATCCCTGCCACAAAGACTGGAGGGCCCTGAGCAGTGGCGATAGGAGGCTTGCCTCGGACGCACATCGCTGTGTCACATCCCCTCTCAAGCCTCCTACAGGGACAAGGAGGCTCCAGTCTTCTGGACCGTGTTGGCAAAGGAAGGGATCAAAATGTTGGAAGCCTTCTCCCGGGCAGGGTGTGGGTTATCTGCATTTAGGATGGAGTCTGTGTACTTCTGCTGCCCTCTGCAGGACAGTTCTTAGAATCACACTCACTCTGGGATGATGTGTCAGATTCCGAGAGGGCCCCAGATTCTGAAACACAGCCAAGGCTCCGCCTAGGGAGGCGTGCCGCATAATTTTCTGTCAATTTGATACAAACTAGAGCCATCTGGGGAGCGGGGGGGGGGGGGGGGAGCCTCCATCACATTAGTTTATCGGCAAGTCTGTGGGGCGCTTTCTTAGTGGTCGATGTGGGATGGTCCAGCCCACCATGGGCAGTGCGGCCCCTGGGCTGGTGGTCCTGGGTATAAGCAAGCAAGCTGGGCATGCCATGGAGAACAAGCCAGTGAGCATTCATTCCTCCATGGCCTCTGCTTCAAGTTCCTAACCTGACTTCTCTTCGTGGTGGAAGAACTAAGATGAAACAAACTCTTTTACTCCCCAAGTTGCTTTTGCTCATCGTATTTATGGCAGAAAATTGAAAGCAAGCACAGACAGGTTGCAGGCGAGGTCCCCATCCCTTTCACAGTGTGGCCAGCCAAGCACACTTTGTGTTCTGCAAGGCCTCCATTGTGCTACCTCAGCCCCTATTGTGGGGTTAAAAGAATGCACATTTAGTCAACCCCTATTATGGGATTAACAGGATGCACAGTTAGTAATGCAGGCCAGGAAAGGGAGGCACCCACTGGCCCATAGGCCCTCTCTGATCCCCTCTGCCTCAGGATGAGTTTGGCTACCAGCACCTTGCCTATTTTCCCCCTTAGGTGATATTTTGTGCATCCGCCCCACCTAACATATAAACTCCAAAATAAGGTAGGCCCAAGTTTCTGGTTCAGAACTGATGGACAGCCTTGTCTCCAGGATCTGGTCCCAACAGTGTCTTTCTGGTCCTATTGGAGCTCTTAGGATAGCTGCCATCCCTGCTGGCTTCCAGAGCAAGCAGTGGCTTTGCAGAAGCCTCTTCCACAAGCTCAAGACTGAGCAAGGACTGCCCGCCAAGATGGACAAATTTTGTCCTAGTCATTCCCAATCTATCCAGCTGCCCTCTGCCTCAATCCCCGACTAAGGATGGAACTCTGTCCCCTTCCTGGTGGCCTTCAGGCCTTCTCTTTTGCCCTGTATGCACATTCATACAACAATTTGCAACTGAGGATGCTTCCTGGCAGAGACAAATTGGGTTCTGTGAGTTACTTCCTCTTTTCCTCTCCCACCACCCCCCACGCCTCCCCCCAGAGCCTAAGACCGAACCCAGGGCCTTGCATTTGCTAGGCAAGCGCTCTACCACTGAGCTAAATCCCCAACCCTTCCTATGAGTTCCTTTATGCTACCCAAATGCTACAATGGTACCTGTAGTTAGCAAGAACTCCAGGGAAGGTAGAGAGTCCACGCGAACTCTCTATGCTTGCTCTGCATCAAGTAAAGACTACAGCCTGATTTCTCTTCCCACACAAAGCCAGAGAGCAGTGTGGCCAGGAACAAGACATTTGGGCACATAACTGACCAGGAAATCCCCCAGACCTGTCACCTGAGGGAGAATCGCATCAGCAGGGGCTGGCCAGGGCTCCAGCATGCAGAAAGATTTTTATCTGGTCCAGCTGCATCCACAGCCTACTTCGCAAAACCACCATGCAAGCCAGGTGGCAGCATGGACCAAAAAAGGATGTGACCTGAAGTACGATGGAAGGGGGTCTTAGCTAAAGCCTCGATAGAAATGCTGCTATGGCTCCTTTAAGAGCCACGAGCTCTATTCTGTTCTGGCAAACTGTTGGTCCTTAGTTTTCAGCAAGTGACCTTTCTGTTGGCACTCATTGAGCAGGGTTTGTGATGTTTGCCAAGCATTTGAGTCCCCACCAGGGAGGAGTCGGGCTGTGAGGGCCCCAGGCCCGCAGCTTCCAGTAAAACGCAGGCATCTTGGCAGCAGTGGGCTTCGAAGCCTTGTCACTGTTGTAAATCATAATGCTCAGATTATTGCAGCACTTGTTCTTAAAAGTTTCCCAGAGCTGTTCCAGCTGCATCATGAGGCACAGAGGGATTAGCAGTCGTTTCTTCACAGGAACAGCCCTTCATGCTTCTTCACTCAGGAACTAACTCTGGGCGTTAGGACCCCCGCTGCCTGCTGCCACGCCAGGGTTTGCACCCAAGAGTACTGGACAACTAGCAGGATGGAGGCCGGGCAGCTTTTCCTGCTGAAGAACACATGGGTTTCTTTAGTACTACGAGAAACACAAAGTTTTGAGTTTGGTTTCAAAGACACTTATGTTCCAGTAAAACCCCCTGGGCCTGGGCAAGAGTCTCTTCCACTCCTTCCAAGGAGGATCTCCACCCACAGGCCAGGCCACCTTTCCTCTGTCTGGGCCATGTCGGAGAGCTGAGCCTGCCCTCCCTGCCAAACTGCAACCTAACATTTGTGTCACTGTTTCCATAAGAAAAGCATTTCCCCATTCAAGAATATATTACCCAATGGTTAACTACACTAACGCCGCAGGCTGGCAGGCCTGGTGCCTTGACTTCTTTCTGGACAGAGGTGGACGTTCTAAGCAGGCCTCCCTAGGCCCCCAGAGCAGCTCCGGGCACTCCTTCCTGGTTTTAGTGGCTCCATGGCATCCCCTCAAGTGCACAGCTGTGGGCTGTGGCCTGAAGCTATTCAAGGACAGAAAACTATTTAGAACCAACAACAATTTAACTTAAAACACACACACACACACACACACACACACACACACACACACACACTTCATCAAGCACGCCCGTGAACAAGCTTGGACACAGAGCTGGGCAGGCAGCAGGGGGAGGAGCCTCTCAGGTGGTATCTTCAAGGCACTTGCCTCACACCAGAATGTAATGCAGCCGGTTAGCCCAATTCTAAAAACCCTTAGGAACGCTTTTTAATATACAAGAATCAAAAGTACAGCAGTCTTACAATGTAGGAAAATTTAATACATACTATATAAACAACATTATTTACATCAGAAATCACTAGGACAGTGGCATTTTTCACAAATATAAATTAATTACTGTTTAGTCAACAGGTTTCAAAAGTCCACAAGTTTACAAGAAAAACCACCTGTCCCCAAGTGAGTAGGGCACAGATGGACTAAAGCAGCCTGGACCGTTGGCATGGCTCTCTTCACCCAACACAGCTGGCTAGAAGACGCAGGTGCTGGGCCTGGGCCAGGCTTCCTGCTGACAAGCGGGTTTTGGTCTGTAGGATTTCAGTGTTGCTGTGTGTGAACACTTAAGTGACTCACCTTTGCCCTGCAAAGCCTGATGCAACCACCGGGCACACCAGGTCAGAACACCAGCAGCACAGTGAGAAATGTTTACGCTCCCTTTGTGGGGCTTAAGGAATGACTACGCAGAGTACAAGGAAAGGCCAGCAGATTGGGCTCCTGCAGGCTGGCCAAGCCGAGAGGACACAGTGAGCAGTGGAGGCTTCACTCGTCCTTTTCTAGGGCCACAGTGCATCACAGTACTTCAGGCCTTGGCAACACTCACTCACTCACTCACTCCTTCCTCAAGTGAGCTGCCCAAAGCCGGGCTCCACAGACCCCCACTGGCTGCTTCTCCCACCTGTGCAAACTTCTGCTGTAAGCATGTGGTGCACATACTGGTTTAAAGCAAGAGGAACGGCTCCATTCTCCCAACCCATACTTGAAAATACATTCCAACACCTAAAGCAGATGTTTGATGGGAGATACTGTAATCTTAGAATCAATGTAACACTGATCTGGCCAATATTGCCTTTTGCTACATTTTATGGCACTACAGTCCTGAATGTGAACAAAAGGAAGTTCCTTTTTCCTCATGATGAGACATCTTTGAGAATAACTTGTAACTTCTACCAACAGGGTGGAAGACCTCTGTGAGTATGGAAAGGCAAGGCCTCCTCTCCCTTCCACAGGGTACCTCCTATTCTTGCTGCACTCCCAGCATCAAAGAGCCCAGCAAACCAAACACAGATTAGTGTCAATGTTACCAGCAAGAAGTTCCATCTATGGTTTACTTTGCACTGTGTGGCCAAAGCAGACCTGACTAGCGACCTTTAACTGAGAAGTTGTGGCAGACCACCAGGCAGCAGACTACAGCCAAGGGACTCTCATGCGGCCAGTGGGCTCTACTACAAGTCACGCATGCACACGGTCAGGGTGAAGGACCCAGGTGCCACTGGGAGTCAAGACAGTGATGACAGTCTACTGAGCACTAGCTGCAGGCACTGACTCAGCACCAGCCAGGCCCACAGTGCTCTAAGCAGCAGAAGCAAAGGCCCATCACAGCCATGCCATGGCCAGATGTTTCACTCAGGGAAACAATTCGTCTTGGGGAAAGTCATTAACAGTACTGCCTGGGATAAGCCTCCCCTGCCGCCCAACCCCCAAGGGAGCTCAGGGAGCCAATCCTGTATATGTGTCCAAAACAAGACTTTTCATCACCTCAGGGGTCTGGACTCACAGAGGCACACCGTACCCTATGTTCAAGTCAGTTTTCCTGTCTCAATCTACAAAGGCTTTGGATGCCCTAAGAATACTGGCAAGCTATACTGAAAGTGAGTAAAACCTGAGGCCCTGGCCCAGTATCTAATACACTGAGAAGAACCAGTGATGACCCAACTCGACCCAACCTTCCGCTAACGGGCTCCTGCCATCTTACCACTCGGCTACCCCAGTCACGGATGCCTATGATTTGGGGAAAGAACTCACTTAGGTTTATACTCTACAGATCTCAAAGAAAGAGGATTTGATTCTACTGAATTCCAACTTGTAATGGAAATGCAGCCACCACAGGTAGCTATTTCACCGGGACTGTCAAGATGTTTTGGGGTCTGTATAGACTGCCTCACCAAGCCGTGTAAAAGAAGCAAGATGCAGCTACAATCCACTGACCCACTCCAATACTGAAAGCTCCCCACTTGCTAGCACTACCAATGCCCACATTAGGCATCTTGCCCTCATCTGCATGAGTGCTCCAGCCCTGGGCTCAGCAGCAGCTATCTCATCAGCAGGCTACCTCCATTCCACCTCCTGGACCTGCGACTTTCCTTCTCACCACAGGAATGAGAAACCCACCAGGGATTCCTACTTCCTGGTTATACTACCCCCACCCCCTAACTCCACCCCTACACCCACGCAGCCCACTCCCCAAACAAGTAAGACCCACGCGGGCATCAACAATGCCCAAGTCACAGTACTCTAAAGTCAGCCAGAGGGATCCGACTTCCCCCACAAAGAGGGAAAACGGACTCCACCCAGAAGACGAAACCTTTGAAATGTACAAAGCTAGTGTGTGTGGGATGGGGGCGGGGGGATTAGTGTTGGCAGGGAGGCGGCCACGGTGACGTCATTTCCCATCTCTTTATGCCCACCTCACTTTCCACATAATGAGACCATGTATATTATTTCTCCCAAGAACAAACCTGAGGGGTATACCTGCTCCCCTTTCAAGTCTTGCAGTGCGAAACACTCCCTGTGCGCCCACTTCCCACCAGCAGCATCCCTCGTGTCATGGTGAGCCAATCACACACTGTCCAGCAGGTCCTTGCCCTGGTCACTCATGCTGAGTAGAACATTCATTGACTCTGAAGACCCCCGATTCCTTCCCAGAGGAAGTAGCCCAGTGGAGCTGGTACATAAAGTCACCTTCTCCTAGCACCCACGGAGGCTAGGATGGGATGGGGTGCCAAAGTGCAGGAGCGGAGACCAAACCAAAGCAGCAGACGAAGCCTCCAACTCCTTCAAGTGCCCCTTCAGCCGCCGAGTTAGTGGACTCAGCAGCAGCGTATCCAGAAACTCCGCTCAGCAGCCTGGCCGCTGCCGGAGCAGACCAAAACGTCCAAGTGCTTGATGACTCCTGCGCACGCGCTCTCCCCTTCCGGAGTTGTCCTTTATGTTTTCCGAACATTCCAGTTATAATCTGGGTTGTTTTTCTGTTCTAGTGATCTCTCCAAAGGAGATCTGTGATCCAAGGGTGACTTGGAGTCGTGGGGAGACTTCTGGGAAGGGGGCGAGCGAGGATCTGAGACTGCGGTGTGCAATGAGGGCAGCGGCTGTTTATATTCCCCCAACTTGTCTGTGTGGAAAGAGCGGTAATGGTCTGAGGGTCCCTGGCCGTGGTAACCCATCGCGGGTCTGTGCTCAGACATTCGTCGAAAATCCTGCTGGTGGTAATTCTGGGGCCTAAAATCATCTGACCTCCTCCGCTTGGAGTCATGATGGTGCCTAGAAAAGAGATGCAAAGATCAGCTGAAAGCTAGATTCCTAATACTTCTCTGTCCTCTGCTGCCATTTCTTTATACACACATGGACCTAGAGACAAACGTTTCTATTACCAGGAAGCCAAAGCACACACACAGACAAAAGACCTGGGAATGGTCAGCTGCTTCCCACACATGGGGAAAAGGCATCTTATGAAATGACAGCCACTCTTCAACGCTGCAGTAACGTACAAACACACCTAGACAAGCTTTGTGAACTCACTCTCCCCTCAGAAAAACACAACCATAAATATTTTCATATTTTTTCACTATGCTCAGGAGAAAGATACACAAAAACTATTTGTAAATTATTAGCAGCACCCAGAATCAATCTAGATATTCAGCACTAAGGTTGCCTAAAATAATTTTACAGGAACTCTAGCTGTCACACATGAGGTAGGCATGACCAGGCAGCTACTTGCTGGGGACTGCTACTTCCTCCTGGGCCCCTTTCTCTCTGCAAATTCACCAGCTCCCAAGCCACTCTCCATCAGGGACAGTCCTGTCACCACATGTGATCTATCGGCTGCCTGCCTAGGACCCTCCTGCTGTCCTAGCTGGTCTTTATACCCTGGACCAGTCCACACAGCCAGGGGAAACTCGCTCCAAGCTCCTGACCATGACTGAAGGTACCAGGCCATGGCAGACAAACAAAAGACCTGAGATACCACACAAAGACAGGATGCCTCACAACCTATGCTGCTGCGAATCCTGAGCAATGCAAACTCCTCTGCTAAAAAAAACAAAGGTGACTTGAACAGGAAAAGAAAAACTCAACAAAACCAAACTAACTCCAAATGTGCAAACTTCACCTCAACACCACCAACAAAAACACATACAAAAATAAGTAAGCAAGCAACATGTCTCTAAAAAACACAAACCTATAGTAAGGGCTCCTAGTGAAAATGACCTGGAGGAACGTCCCAAGATTTTAAGAGAACGAGAAACAACTATGGGCAAACAACTCACAGACAAAGATGAATGAAATGAGAAAGTAAAACCAAAAAATGAAAACAGAGTTTGAATTGTTGAAGGAAATCCAAAGTGAAATGATACTAGAAACGAAAACCTCAATAAGCCAATAAAGCCCTCAGTGGGGAACCATGGCAACAGAATGGCTCATGACAAAACGGAGTCAGGATGGAAAACAGAGTAGAGGAACTGGACTGGATTACTTGATAAATGTCAAAGAGAAAGCTGTAAAAGAAAATATGAACAGAACATGAAAAAGTTTGGGATATGGTTACAAGACCTAGCCTCCAAATTATGGCATTAAGGACACATATCATGGTAAAGGAATAGAAAATATCTTCGTAAAATCAAAGAAAAGAGGCTTGAGGAATGGCTACTCTTCTAGAGGTCCCAAGTTCAGTTCTTAGCGTCCGCAACAGTCAAGGGGTTCACAACCATCCATAACTCCACTTCCAGGGGGCACTGATGTCTCTGGACTCCGTAGGCACCTGCACTCATGTGTGCACACATGCACATGCAGACACAGGCAACACCTACATATAAGTAAAAATAAATATTTTAAAAAATAATGAAACTGCCGAGTGTGGTGGCGCACACCTTTAATCCCAGCACTTGGGAGGCAGAGCCAGGTGGATCACTATAGGCCAGCCTGGTCTACAGAGTGAGTCCAGGACGGCCAAGATAAAATAGAGAAACCCTGTCTCAAAAACCCAAAAACAAAACAAAACAAAACAACCCCCCCCAAAAAAGAAATTAAGAATTCATGATAAAAACAGACTGAGGTAGTGGTTCTCAACCTTCCTAATGCTTAGACCCTTTAGACCACCAACCACAAAATGATTTTCATACTATTTATGAATTATAATTATTTCATACTGTTATGAATCATAATATAAATATCTGTGCTTTCTGGTGGTTATAGGTTAACCCCTGTGAAAGTGTTGTTCAACTTCCAAAGTAAAGGGATTTGTGACCTCTAAGCCAGTAAAGGAATTTGTGACCTCTAAGCCAGCTCTACAGAGGGTATTAGGAAAAAATATATCAATCTGAAGAGAAGGATGAATAAACCCAAGAAGTCACAAGAAACAAATAAAAAACACCAGGACAGCTGGTGTGTGTGTGTGTGTGTGTGTGTGTGTGTGTGTGTGTGTGTGTGTGTGTGTGTGTGTGTGTGTGTGTGTGTGTTACTAAGAGAGCACGACGCATGATGAGACAAGCTAACCAGCTGAAACTTATCTGCAGAAAAAGGCACTGAAACAAACGATGAATACAGTCACATCCGTGCAGCACATCAAAGCAAGGAATATTAACATTTGAATTTCCACAGAGAGAAATGGAGGATGGCAACAATATTTGAAAAGAATTAAAAATCCTCCAAATTTATGGGTATAATAACCCTACATTTCCAAGGACCTGAGTAATTCCTGAGTACAAAAAAACACAAAGAAAACTATGCAGGGCTTCAACATGCTGAGTGGTACAGCACTTGCTTAGTGCACTAAAGCCCTGGGTTTAACCTCTGTAGTACAAAATAGGTAAGGAGGCAGGGACCACAGGCAGACAAGCATCATAGCATGTGACACATAACATAAGCAAGGACTGAAACAGTAAGAGTCTCAAAGAGGAAAAAGAACAATGGCTCTTTTGTCAAAAAGCATACAAGCAGGCCATGGAGGACTATCTCAAAGTGCTGAAACTGGCGATCTAAAACTATACCCAGCAAAACTACCCTTAAAAACAAACACCTTCTCACAGTGCAGCCTCAGTAAGACAGAAGGAAAAGGCAAACAGACCGAGCAGGAGGAAATGCAGACCTGCACAAAGGAGCCAGCAGAGATGACGATGGGAAACCAGGCTGCAGTGGGCGTGGAGGCTCATTCATGAGGTGGCTAACGCAGGCTACTGTAACTCATCTAAATGTAGATCTTCCAAACAACAGCAGGACACGGAAAGGATGTCTGCATTTCGCGCCACTGTAAAGTCATGGTGCCATCTCAACACAAAGCACAGCATCAGCCCAGGGAAGCCCACAGCTACTGTGCGGCTCAACCAACAGCCAGATGCTGGACTAAAATCTGGTAAAACCAGTCTTCTCCCTATACTTGCCATCACCTCACCAATGGCGCTGTGTTGCTGTAGAGAAGGTACCATGTCAAAAGGCTCTGACTTGAATTACTGGATCCAAGTAGGCGAGGCCACAGACCGCTGCCACCTCAGAAGCCCTGCCACCTAGAACAAGGCTGAGGTCCATGTTAGGAACCACTCCTGTTGCCTCTATATTGTGTGCATACTCACATGTGGAGGTATGTGTGCACACATGTTCAGGTGTGTGAGGCACATGAATGTGGAGGCCAGAAACCAGCCTCAGCTCTCAGACCTCAGGCACTACTCACCTTTTAAAGAAATATGATTACATTAACTTATTCATCTACTAATTTTGTGTGCATAAGTAGGTGCCACCATATGTGCAGTCTAAACTCAGGGCACCAGACTTGGCAGCAAGCACCTTTACTAGTTAAATATCTCATTGCTCCAACCTTGCTTTGTGAAACAAGATCTACCCCTGAAACCTGTAGCTCACAGATTAGGTTAGGCTGGCTGGCTAGTGAGTCCCAGACATCCTCCAAACTCCGCCTCTCTGAAATGTGCAGAAAAGTCATGACATTTGCAGGAAAGTGGATAGATCTGGAAGGTGCAATACTACACAAGGTGATTCAAACTCAGAAAGACACACTGGAATGCTTCCCTCATACATGGATACAACCTATAATGTATACATGTAAACTGGTCTAAGCATAGGAAAAATCTAGAACGGAAACCAAGAGCGAATATATTATGTGATGAGGAAGTATGGGGTCACGGAAAGGACACATGGACATGAAAGAGGAAAATACCTGGGAGGGAGTTACAAGGAGAGAACAGGGACTGTAGGAGGCTGGGAGAGAGGAGGGAAGGAAACTCACACACAACTCTGCTTAAAAATGTCATGTGGTACATTATATGCTGGATTAAAAATAATCACAAGCAGGTTTCCAGGAGAGCAGTGGCACTTTCTCCAGTGATGCAGCCACTCCTAAGTTGTCCATGCCATGAGTAACACCCCACCCCACTCACGCAGCAACCGCAAGCAAGCTCAGGGACACAACAAAAGGCAACATCAAAGGAGAAGGGAGGCCTGCTGGAGGGGAGGAATGAGAAGGAAATGGGGTGAGATGCCCAAAATTATATATTATATGCATTATAAAGTTCTTCAATGGCAAATACTTTTTTTAAAGGGGGTGGGGCTGGGAAGATGTCTTGGGTGTTAAGAGCACTTGCTGCTCTTGCAGGGGACTTGGATTCAGCTCCCAGTACTAACATGGCAGCTCAACAATCTTCTGTACTCCAGGTCAAGAGATCTAACACATTCTTGGGACTTCCTGAGGTACCAGGCACACGCATGGTACACATATGCACATGCAGGCAAAACTCTCATACATATAAAGCAAGAAATACATCTTAAAAAGCACCCTTCTTTCCAGTATCCTGAAGATGTCCTGAAAGCAGGGACGTGGGATCTATAACTGACACATGCAAGATGCTCAGTATGCACTGAACAGTCAGACCTGAATACGCATCACCATCCCCCTCCCATAAACAGGTCAGCACGGGTCTCTCACAACATTCTACACACCTGTCATAATAGTCTCTGTGTCCCCGGTGGTCTCGGTCGCTGCTGTACTGCTCATATGGTCTCTTTCTGGACATGTTGTTAGGCCGGTAGCTTCCGGAACGGTGGGCGTCCATATGTCTCCGGTCACCATAATGGTGATCCTTGTACCAGTGCTGCTCATACTGATGGTGCCGGTCACTGCCCCAGGGCGCACTGTTACCACCGCCATAGCTGAACTTTCTTTCCCTCTGCCAGTCTCCTCGATCTGCACAAAGAGAACTGTCTCGTAACTACAGCATATGGTGGAATGTACAGAAGGCTGACATATTAGGAGGTAATTTCCTCGTTCTTAGCTTTATTGCTTTATATCTTCATCACAAGCACCGGTTACGAATCCTAACATTTTCTCTGCTGCCACCAACTTCCAAGGCAAAAGACAATCCACCAGCTTTGTCCCTTCTAAGGTCTAGCCAAACCACTGCTTACACGTTTCATTCCTGCTTGTCCCAGTCTGCAACAGGTTCACTCGAGATATGAAATGAGATTCACTCAAGAACCCAGAGTGGAATTAGGAAAGCAGTACTGTCCCACAGTAATACCTCCACTCACACAGCTGAAGCTCATCAACCCGATGAAAAACTTCCCTAATTAGACTTGTCTTTGGACTACAAGGGGTACTGTGAAGGGCCAAGCCCAGGGCAGGAAAGCCAGGGCACCACACTGAGGTGGGCACCTAGGAGTTCTCTCTTGGGAAAAGTAACACCGGCTAAATCTTCAAGTTTTAAAGCATCATGCCACCTACTTGGACATAAATAACCAAAGAATGTAAGATTGAAAATCAAAAGGAAACAGGCATATAATGGGAACTCTGTTGAACTGAACCTTCAGCCTATGAGGAGCAGTCAGTGCTCTTAACCACTGAGCCATCTTTCCAGGCCCAGATGTGTTTTGGTGTATAAAAGTTTACAGGATACGTAGAGGTGCTTTTTGAGATAATGCTATGTTGGCTCAAACACACAGGCCACTGTGTATGTATGTACACAAATGGAATTCTAGAACTAAAGTTTAGAAAGAAATGTACTTCATCTTGTTTGTAAAATAAATCTTATACTATGCTTCTATGTGCTTTAAGTCTTATTCTTTACCTTTTATTCTTCTGTCTCTAAAAATAATTTTTGCTTACTTTAACTAGTGGAGCAATGAACAATGAATAATTATTAAACTCCTACACTCTCTGATTCCTGCTAGTCTAAGGTAACAGTTACAAGTGATTAGACTTGTGCTTTCATGCCGCCTTCTCTATGCAGGTCCTTAGTCTGCATAAGAGGCGCAGTTCCTTGGCTTCTCGGAAGTCAAACAGTTACCATAAAACCAACAGTCCCACCCTAATTGCCTAGCTAAAACAATTACAAATAGGCATTCAAGCAAGTATTTGGATATAAATGTTCATATTAATATTCTTCTCAACAGTAAGAAAGGAGAAACTAAATGTCCATCAAGGAATATATAAAACAAGGCCCAGCCATTGAGTGGAATACTAACCACCCTTCCATAAAAAAGAATTAAATTCTGATTCACACTAGAATTAGGATGAACTTTTACTACTCCAGTCATAAGAGGTAAAATACTGAATATTCCAGTTACATGAAGTATTCAGAATAAGTTAATTTATAGAGGTAAAATATGGATCCCAGCAAAAGTAGAGGTGGGAACTAGGTACAGAATTTCCATCTGAGGTGATAGGGTTAGGAAGGAGCCAGAGCTTTGAATGTACCAAATGCGACTGGATGGTTCGCCTTCAAACGTTTACCTGTGTGCTGTATCATTTTCATCTCAGTAAAGTAAAAAAAAAATACAGGCATAGATTTGACTTTCTGTTTTCTTTTCAACTTTGTTTTTCTTTTCCATGTCTGAGAGTTTCTGCCAAGATGGATGTCTGTGCACTACATGTGTGCAGTGCTACAGAGGCCAGAGAAGGAATCAGATTCTCTAGGACTGGGTGTGAATCACCACGAAGGTGCTGGGAACTGAACCTGGGTCCTCTGCAAGAGCAGCCAGTGCTCTTAACCACTGAGCCATCTCATCAGCCCCAGACTTTTTTAGTGTATAAAGTTTACAGGAAATGTGGGGGCACTTCCCAATACCTTTCTACGTAGCTTCAAATATATAATCCTCCTACCTCGACTCACAAGAGCTGATATTACCAGCAAGCGCAAAATGACTAGTTGAGCCAATTCTTTTTAATAATTGATGATACTAGGTGCAGATATCCTAATACTCATTAACCATCCTCCTAGTTGATGCACATTCGAGTTCTTCCTAGCCTTTTGCCAATGTAGTATTTAGACAGCATCCTCATGGGGCTATGTGTCATTGTCCTACAAAACAGATTACCAAACAAGAGGATCATGGTCAAAGGGACTGTGTATTAACTCAATTTAAGTTATCTTCTAAATCAGACTAGAGAAATTCCTATCCGTAGTAACTAGTGTGCATTTCTCCTTCTGATTATTGCTGAACAAGTGGAAAAAAAAAATGTTAACTTTCTGCTTTAAAACTTCCTGAAGGAAAAATAAAAATTTAAATTTAAATTAAAAAAAAAAAGAAAGAAAGAAAAAAAAAACTTCCTGAAGGGCTGGAGAGAATGGCTCAGAGGTTAAGAGCACTATCTGTTCTTCCAAAGGTTCCGAGTTCAATTCCCAGCAACCACCAATGAGATTTGGTGCCCTCTTCTGAAGTGCAGGTGTACATGCAAGCAGAATACTTACTGTACAAATAATAAATAAATAAATCTTAAAACACACACATACACACACAAAAAAAAACTTCCTGAATGGAAAACAAACAAACAAACAAACAAAAACCCCACCAAACTTTCCTGAATGGTAAGGGTGGTAATTTTACCTTATGGGTACTTTTCCTTTTCTCTTATGTATGAATTCCCCAGCCTTAAAAAAACAAACAAACAACAACAAAAAAAAAAAACCAAAAAAACCCAAAAAAACAAAACCTACATAGCTGTATTCAGGTTTGGGGTTTTTGTTTTGAGGACTCTCAGACCCGTTGCAGGGTCTGAACTGCTGTTCAGCCTCTCTAGTTCCGTGGCTACAGACACCACCATTCTTGGTTTGTTTGGTTTGCTTGTTTGGTTTGGTTTGCTTTCTTTTTTCAGACAGGGCCCCTATTATGTAGCCCTGGCTGTCCTGGAACTCACTCTGTACATCAGGCTGGCTTGAACTCACAGAGATCCTCCATCGGTCTCTGCTTCCCAATTGCTGTGATCCCGGCATGGTGGCGCACACCTTTAATCCCAGCACTCCAGAGGCAAAGGCAGGCAGAGTTTGAGGCCAGCCTGGTCTACAAAATCCGGGACGGCCAAGGCCACACAGAGAAACCCTGTCTTGAAAACAAACAAACAAACAAAAAGCTCCCAATTGCTGTGATTAAAGGGGTGTGCCACCTTGCCTGCATCTCTACGTTTTTCTAAACAAATCTACACAAACTAACAAAATTTAATTCAATCTTCTTCGCTTTTTTCTTTTTTATGCTTTGTTTCAAAAAATTAAATTTCAAGTTTTTAAAATCCAGTAAAAATTATATACTTATTTTGTGTATGTTTTAAAATACACATTAAAAAAACAGTGGTTGAGTTAATACCTTCTTTTGTGTTTGTGGGAAAAAAAACTCCCAGTGATTCTCAAGGATGTATTGTTAACTACAGTCACCACTTTGTACAGTTTCTCTCTAGAGCATCTTTCTCCTGACTACAGCATCCTTTAACCAGCACTCCTCCACCTCTTACTCCCAGCCCAGCCCCTGGGTAACCACTGCTCTCCTCTCTGATCCTCTAAGTTCAGCTCTGTTAGAGTCTGCATACAGAAGAAACCATGTAGGACGGTCTCTCAGCACCGGCTTATCACTCTTAAATATCCTCTGGGCTCATCACACTGCCACGAGCGGTAGGCCCACTTCTAATGGGTGCCTGATGGCCCTTTGCGTACACGTGCCACATTTTCCTTCTCCACTCACTACTGATGGACAGCAGGCTAACACCATGTGCGGGCTCTTGTGAGTGAGTACTTGGAATAGTGAACCCCGTGGGTTCCGGCACCTCTTCAACCCGAGATGCACACACTCAGCAGAGGGTCTCTTGGGTCCCACGAGAGTTCTATAGTTAATGCTTTTAGGAACCTCTACTTGCATTTTCTATAACGGTTGTGTTAACCTATGAACACTGGCAAAGGGTATCCTTCTCTCCACATCCTTGTCAACACTGTGTTGCTTTGATAATAACTATTAGCATATGTAAAGCGGTGTTTTACTGTGGTCCACAGTATATGTACCTGTTGGCCATTTGTACACCTTTACTAAAGCAAACCTGAGGTCTCTGAAATAAAGAGTTTGTTAAAGTACAGATGCTAATCTAAAGGTCAAGGGCCAGGCCAGTTAAAGTCCCCGAGCCACCAACAGCAGGACTTTATAGCAGCTGGCAAATGCCCACGGGACCTACGGCTAGGGTCTACTATAGTGAAATCTGGGGAAGCTAAAGCAGAAATTGTTTATAACAAACCTACATCACTTCCCAAAGAAGAATTAGGTTGATACAGATAGCAGTGTCTTGGGTACATTAGTCTATAAAGTTTCTGCTAACATTGGCTGGCGGTTCCAAAAGCAAAGTGCAGTGTGGCCCTGTGGGTAATCCTCAGCCCTCGGTACAGAATGGGTACAGTCCTCTCCACTGATTCAGCTTGAAGCTGCAAACTGAACTCATCTTCCTTTGCCTCTGCCCCTCCTGCTCTGGCCTGTAACTTAATTTGGGGCGGTGGTTCCCAGCCTTCCTAGGGCTACAACCCTTTAACACAGCCCCTCATGTTGTAGTGACCTCCGACCATAAATTATTTCATTGCCTTTTCACACCTGTACTTCTGCTACCATTTTGAATCATAACGTCAATATCTGATATGCAG
This sequence comes from Acomys minous, assembly GCF_964271855.1. Taxonomy (NCBI): domain Eukaryota; kingdom Metazoa; phylum Chordata; class Mammalia; order Rodentia; family Muridae; genus Acomys; species Acomys minous. Next base: position 109,212,360 of record NC_140484.1, read on the forward strand.
GCCATCTTAGATGTGACCCTGTGAAAGGGTTGTTTGACCCCAAGGGGAGCTCCACCCACAGGCTGAGAACCTCTGATTCAGAGCATTTCAGAGGTCTCATGATGATCTTTTGAGAAATGTCTCTTTATATCCTTGGCTCATTTCTTAACCAGTCTCTTCTATTTTTCACACTAACCCTTCATCAGATGTATAGTTTCTGAATAGTCCCTCATTAATACAGGCTATTTCTTCACTGTTGACCATCCATTGCTCATTTTTCTATTTGGTTACCAACTCAGTATTAGCAGTTTTGAATGGCCACCTTACACAGAAAGTAAGCTGTTCCCTAGGTCTCGTCATTATTACCTTCTGTTTGTTTACGGTACCTGTGGTCCCCTTAATGTAAAACTGGCCCTTAATCCTCTACATCTTTATTTCATGGTTTATTTCAACCAAGAACAGTCAACAAGGTCTCGGGAAAAGTACAAAGGTCCTTAGAAAACAAGAAGACTGGGAGTTTTGACATCTCTTTAAAATGTACCCAGCGGCCTACCTGCATTACTAAAGTGTCTCTTGTTGGGGTGGCTGTAGTTGTCTCTTGGATGTCCATGCATCTGTGGGCCATGCGAGGCAGGCAAATGAGGCTTCTGAGGATGAAGGTTGTGTGAGGTATGGGACTGAGACGTCAGAGAATCCCGGCTTGAGCCCGAGGCTTCTGGTCGAAATGGTTTCTTACCACCAACCGTATCATCTTTCTTCTTTTGTTCCTGGCAGAATAAAAAGAAACTGAAAAGCTTAGGGCCCCAGGCTTACGTCCTGAGGGCAGAATAAAGAGCGCCTCCTAAACAGTTGCACCTTGTTCCTCTTTTGAGCCGCCATTTAGTAACTTCTTACCAAAACTGCTAAGCAGGGTGACAGAGTGATAGGAGAAGCTGTGTGGGCGCCAAGTATGTGGCCATATAAGAACAGGCGGCATGATCTCTGCCCATGAGCCTGGACTTACGGCAAGCCACATTACAAGCTACAAAAACCATGTGTCAGAAGAAAGGGTCTAGAAAGTGAGCATTCAGGCCATGAGGCCTCAGGGTGACAGAGCCTTGTCAGGATTTTACAACATGAGTTCCTGAAGTGCACTGGCTGTTTAACCTAATCAACAGCAGTTGCACTGCCTAGCTATTCATGGAGTATGTTAATACAATGAAAAAAAAAAAAGCCACACTCTATGATACCATGTTTGGGTGACAGGTGGCACACTCTGTGACTGTGGTGGTTTCTGTCACCCTGCTTAGGCTGTACCAAATCCATGCAAAACACAAGCAAAGTGCCAGCAGCCTGTGTAGCACCAACAACCGTATCTGTTGGTTTATCATTACCTCCCCAGAGAAAAGTAAAAGCTAAGGGAATTTTCTGTGCAACTGACTTGTAAATATTTGTATAAAGTACAACTAAATTTGTCTTTTACCTCCTCTTCTTGAGATCTTTTCTTATGAGCCATCTTATATAACTTATGTAGTTTTCGTGCATCAAATTCTGTAAACTTGGAAACAAAAATCCATAGGTTCCTAAAAGAAAAATAGTACTGGTAAATTAAGCAATGTAAAAATTGGTTTCATTGTTGTTGTTTCTTTTATTTTTCAAGACAGGGTTTCTCTGTGTAGTCTTGGCTGTCCTAGAACTCAGAAATCCACCCACCTCTGCCTTCCAAGCGCTGGGACTAAAGGCATGAGCCACCATGCCCAGCCAAAAAGTGACTTTATTTTATGGATGGCAGGCTACTAAACTCTGCTGTGACATGCTCTCCAGGCTACTGCACTAAGCGTATACACAAAAGCATGCTATAATCACAGCACCCATGACCACTAAGGCCTGCCGTCTCTTCTCCTTCAGATCCTCAGTAACTCCTCACCGTCCAAGCACGGCACTGCAGTACAGTATAGGAATGGCATAGAGACGGTGCTCAGACAGCGAGACCTGGAAGTAACACTGAGTCAGAAACAGTCCATGCTCAACCAAGCTTGCCAGTGAGCACGCTCCCTATGGCTGTGCTGTGCCGGGCCACTGAAAAGTACACATAGTGTCGGGTAAAGAGCCACTAGCTCACTAAGGCCTCTTATAAAGAGCAAATTGCAACTGACCCTACACACTCCCAGTGCCCTGGCTGCCCACTTTGCAGCCTCTGCTACAGCCCTGACTGCGCTCAGGTAACCATTTCCGCTGAGCTCATTTACACTCACAGTTCAAGGAAACCAGCCTCCCTGGCCACCCTTCTGCAGGCATTTCTATTTCTTTTTAAATTTCTTTACTTATTATCTCATGTGTATGGGTGTGTGATCTGAATGTATCTCTGCGTGCCTGGTGCCTGTGGAGGCAATAGGAGGATCTGGAGTTATATACAGACGGTTAGGAGCTACCATGTGGATGTGGGGAATTGACCTGGGTGCTCTGGAAGAACAGCAGGTGCTGTTACTGATGAGCCATCTCGCCAGCCCCATAGGCATTTTCTTCATACAACGTCTAAAACTGCTTCTAGATGCACAGTGTCTATTAAAGTCATACTTTGTACTATTTTTGGGATTTTAAAAACCAAGGACTTGCCGGGTATGGTGGGGCATGCCTTTAATCCTAGCACTTGGGAGGCAGAGGCAGGTGGATAGCTGTGAGTTTGAGGCCAGCCTGGGCTACAAAGCAAGTCCAGGACAACCAAGGCTCACAGAGAGATTCTGTCTCGAAAAACAAAACAAACAACAACAACAACAACAAAACCCCAAAAAAAGAAAAAAACAGAAAACAACAAAACCAAGGACTTAGCACTCAGGAGACAGAGGTAGGTGGATCGCTGTGAGTTCGAGGTCAGCCTGGTCTACAAGGTGAGTCCAGGACAGCAAGGCTACACAGAGAGACCCTGTCTCAAAAAACAAAACAAAACAAAAAACAAAAAAACAAAGCAAAACAAAAAAAACTCAAGGACTTTTTAATGAAAAAGTGCTGGTGACAGGGTATTTAAGCAACAGATCCAAGTCCACAGTAGAAAGCCTAAGATGGCCTGCTGTTATCCTCTAGTCTGGTAAAAAGCTTTATATGCTTTGTAAAAGGGGAAAATGTAAGAAGTGTTAAGTGGAAAGAAATGACTTTTCAAAAACTACATTCTGCACTTAGGCATGTATGCATGTTATTATTAGCATCGTGAGCAAGGCTTCTGAAAACCTACCTTTCACTCAAAAACCAGTCTACTGAAATAAACTACAGAGATGCATTAACCATGAAGTAATAGGCTCAAAGTAAACAAAGCTTATGGAAATCAACTTGACATTAGTTTTTCAAAATTCCCTCTAGCACAGGGAACTGAAGCCAGGGCTCTGGACATGCAGGCAGACACTCCCCAGCCTTTTGTCCTGTCCATTTTGACACAGAGTCCCACTAGTCTGGCCAGTGTGGCCCTGGGTCAATCTACAGCCCTCTCAGGTCCTGACCTTTGATTGTGGGCAGCTGTGCCACCTATCTTAACTATTTTTTAAAAATATTTTATTTAATTTAAATTTATGTGCATTGGTGTGAGGGTGTCAGATCTTGGAGTTACAGACAGTTGTAAGCTGCCACGTGGTTGCTGGGAATTGAACCCTGGTGCTTCACTTCCGAAGCAGGCGGTGCTCTTAACCACTGAGCCATCTCTCCAGCCCTATCTTAACTATTTTTACAGTCGCTTTAGAGAGTTGTCATTTCCTAAAAGTAACTAAAGGGAATATAGGCTAAGTGTCCCTGTTCTGGAACTCCTGAGACTGATGCCTCCAGGAAAGTTACACTCTTATTTTATGGTCCTCATATGATGGTCACAGTCAAATGCAGGTGCACTTAAGCCGGGCATGGTGGCGCATGCCTCTAATCCCTGCACTCAGGAGGCAGAGGCAGGTGGATCGCTGTGAGTTCAGAGCCAGCGTGATCTACAAAGCGAGTCCAGGACAACCAAGGCTACACAGAGAAACCCTGTCTTGAAAAACAAAACAAAATAAATAAAAAAAAAAATGCAGGTGCACTAAATGCATTGTCCAAGAATACCTATAGGCTCTGTATAGTAAGTGTGCATGAAATAACGGTGACTTTTCTGTTAGATTTGGTTCCCACTCCCAAGATATGTCATTATCTATTTTTGTGAGTATTTAGAAATCTAAAATACTTCTGATTCTAGGCCTCTGTGATGAGGGATACTCAACTTGTTTATAAACTAATACTTATCTAAGCCATAATATCTTACATTAATCTAAATTACCACTAGAGTTAAAGGAAATGAAAATGGAGAAGCCAAGTTCATGTGCTTTTAACTTATGTTTCACTTCATGTGTTAGTAGCTGTACCAGCTACGTTTTATGTCATTTTGGGAAAAGAGAACATCAGTTAAGAAAAGGTCCTCTCCAGACTGGCCTGTGAGCAAGCCTGTCGCACTTTTTCTTGATAAATAATTGAAATGGGAGAGCCCAGGCCACTGTAGGCAGTGCCACTCCTGGGCATGTGGTCCTGGGTGCGATAAGAAAGACGGCGGAGCAAGCCATGAGGAGCGAACAGTGAGCAGCATCCTTCATGGTCTGGGCGTCAGCTCCTGCCTCCAGGCTCCTGCCCTGCTTCAGCTCCTGCCTTTCAGCAATGAAGTGTAGCCTGAGAGTTGTAAGCTGAAATAAACTCTTTCCTCCCCAAGTTGCTTGTAGTCACGGGGTTGCATCACAAACCGTAACTAAGACAATATGGAACCACCAGGTTCCGTATAGTAGATATTAAATAATAATACATACATACATACTAACCTGAGATGAGTAAAGTATTACTCTAGTTTCTATGTCTTATGATTTCTATGTCTTATGTGCAAATATTCTGACTCTAAGCTGGAAAGTCCATCACCATCATCATCACCATCATCATCATATTCCTTTCATAAATTACACTCATGGCAAGAGGGCTGGACTAGACACAATGGTTTATTTCATGAAAAGGAAGCTGACGCCTAAGGATATGTTGGCAACAAATGAATTTTGGGTGAGTATGCTTTCTGTTTTAAAAACCAGAGAGTACCCGCACATGGTCAAATCAAACTGGGCAGATTTAAGGCAGAGTGTGTTACCTCCTCCACAATTTGATGTGCTCCTGGTCCGAATAAGCTTTAAGGCACTCGGCTATGCGGTCTCCTATTTTCAGCAGGCAGTTCCTGGTGTGTTCCAGCTGTTCTTGTACATTGAGTCCCTTATCAGGTTTGTCCAACTGCTTCAGTGCCTTTTTCACAGGCCTCATCCTCTCCTTACACTGGAACAGGCCAACAGAACAACATGAGTCACTGCAAGAAAGAGCTCGGTTACCACGTTCACACACTGAGATCCAGGAAACACAGCCACCCTCATGCTGCACGTCACTACAGGAGGAGTGGGTAACACCAGTGGAATGGGACAAACTCTGAGGTCAAAGTGCCGTCACCATGTCTGGAATGATGTGAGACCTCTGATACCTGACTTAGCTTCTCTCAACGCTCTGCTTCCTCATCTGCAAGAGGGCCGTGGCCACTAAGAAGATCAAATGTAGAACAGTACTGTAGGTTTAACCTGAAAACCATGACCATAAAGTTTCTTAATAATGAAAGGACAAAAACACTATACTCCGTGGTCATCTCAGCTAGAAACTCATGGGCATTTTCAGTGTTTAGTCTGAAGTCTTAAAATGGAATAAAGACAACATTACAAATTGGAAAACACAAATAACCAAGAGAATAAAAAAAATATATAAATAATTTCTGCAGAAAATATAAATTACTATGTAACTCAAGCTAGTCTGTAACTTGCTTTGTAGCCCACATTGGCCTTAAATTTGTGATCTTCCTACCTCTGCTTCCCCATGGTGGGGTTACAAGCATGTGTCACTGTGTTTAGCTGCGTATGTGGCTAGTACTGGCAAGACCCTTGGTTCGAAACCCAATAACACAAAAAAGGGAAAAATGGTACTACAGAAGGATCAGATATATTACTTCATTTATAAACAAACTAAGGAAGAATAGGAAAATTATGAATTTATTCACTTATTTGATTCATTCATTCATTGATGTTTCTTGTACCTAAGTGAACTATAAATAATACATAATGCTCACAAAAATAAAAGACACTAATAACACTGACAAAATTGCAAAGAAAGAAAAGCAAAGGCATATGCAAGTAGGTTTTGGAGACTATAGAGAAAGATCAAAAAGACCTCACAGAACTGGGTCAATATTCTCATCTCCTTTGGCAGCCCAGGATAAAACATTTTATATTTCAAACAAGACAGCTTTTTCTTTAGCCTGAAAGAGTTGCTGAGGTGAGCCATGACTGGTGCAAGTTTGGAAGAGAATAGAGAGGTGTGGGACAGAGAAAGGGTGGCAGCACCTTGCCATCCTCCCATGAGGAAATAACTGCATTTCCTGGTCCAGCTCTTAGCTCCACAGCATAGAAGCAGGTATGGTCCAGAACTTAACCACTTCTAATATTAGCCAAACCCTCCTCGTCGTCATCAGCTGGCATGTCTGGAGCCACCATCACTTCCTCAAATGCATCATTCATGCTTCTGCCACTTTGGCATGTTTGTCCCTCCTCTCTTCTCAAACTGTCTTTTATTCTTCCTTTATAACCCAGTTCAAACACTACTCCCTAGGCCTTCCTGACTAGATCATAGTCCCTTCCTACTGGATTTTCTCTCCTTTATACCCTATCACTGGAGCACCAACATGATTCAAAGTTCTCTATCTTCCCCATTATTATTCATCTTGGTCACTGATACTACTCTCACTGTAAATAACAGACTAAAGAAGAAATTTCTTTTTTCCATCCAGTGCATTTCTATTTCCCAACTGCCGCTGAGAACCCATCTCAACTCTATAGGTTCCTGCAGAGGTGTGGTACACATTAACTCATGCAGGCCCACACATATACTCAAAAACAGGAATACAGGACATCCTACTGAACTGGTTCAAAGTCCAGTATGTACACATAATAAGCAATATGCTTCCAACGCAACACACCAATGTTTACACTAACGGAAGCTCCATGGCCGCACCTGTGAAGGGCAGAGCACAGCAAGCACTGTGTCCAAGCATCAGCATCCTCTGCTTCAAGACTTACAATGCTGAAGGTTTCCTGGTCCAGATCATCGTCTTCATCCTCCCCAATGGGAACAGGCTCACTTCCTGCTGTAATGTGGACAGGACCCTGAGATCGCTTTGATTTACTTGAAGACTTCGCATCACCACCTTTAACCTTTCAAAAGAATTACAAAGAGTTGTTTATATAATCTTGATATCTGGATAGACTTCTTTTTGTTTTGCTTTGTTTTATTTGACGGTGTGGTGTTCTTATGTGTATATGTGTGGTTTTCATGAGTTTATGTGTTACCACACTTGTGAACAAACCCGGCAGAGGCCATAAGAGGGTGCCAGATGCCCAGACCTGGAGTCACAGACATTGTGAACCACCATGTGGGTGCTGGGAATGGAATCTGGGTCCTCTGGAAGAACCACTTAGTATCTCTCCAGCTCCTATGGTGCTTTGCTAGAGCAAGAAATATGATGGCCTCAATTTACACCAACTTACAACATTAATAGCTGAATTATAAGTATTCCTATTTCTATTTCTAATGGTATTAAATCAAGTTTATTAATGTAATTTACAAAAATGTCATCAGAGACTGAGAATCTACAATGAACTCCCCCCAAACACCATGCAGCAACCTTACTAACAGCTACCCTTTAATCAAGGAGTCTGTACTAACTACATACTGTAAATGGCAGAAGTCAAAAGGAATAGGCATAGAAACCAAAATTATGTAGATTGAAAGGCTTTAGAGGAACAGAGAAAGGGAGGGGAGTGGGGGGAGGGGGGAAGGAAAGAGACACTAAGACCGAGATCTCATTTAGGAAAAATTTAAGCCAGGCAGTGGTGGCGTACACCTTTAATCCCAGCATTTGGGAGGCAGAGGCAGGAAGATCTCTAGTTCAAGGCCAGCCTGGTCTAGAGAATGAGTTTCAGGACAGCCAGGGCTATACAGAGAACCCTGTCTCAGAAAAAATAAATAAACAAAAATAAAATGTTTAGAATGCAGTTTACTGTTATATGATATAGATAAAATACAAGTTTTTTTAAACTACAAGGGTATCTGGAGAGCTAGCTCAACAGTTAAGAATGCTGCTCTCACAGTAGATCCTGATGTGGTTCCCAGCACCTACATGGAGGCTCACAAACATCTGTAATTCAAGTTCCAGGGAATTTGACACCTCTGTAAGACATAAACACTCAGGCACACATGCACATAAAAATAGATATTTTTAAAATAAAAATTACAAAAACACAGGAAGCATGGTATCACACCAACTTATAGCAACAGTGACATGAGGAGCGGTAACTGAAGAGTAGGCCGATCAGAGGAAACGTCAGTGGTATTAGTAATGTGTTCTTGAGATACAAAATGCATTAGGCTAGGGGAGAGAAGCCATGAGGAAAGGTGAGCCTGCCAAGCTGTGCCATATGCCTTTAACCTCAACACAGAGAAAGCAGAGGCAGGAAGATCTCTGTGAGTTGCAGGCCAGCCAGGGTTATGTAGGGAAACTCTGTCTCAAAAAGAAAACAAACAAAACAGAACAAAACAAAAAGAGAAAGAAAAGAAAAAACAGATGTAGAAAAACAGATGCAAAAGAATTTGACAGTATAGTTTCTCTTTTACTCCAAAGTCTTTTTTTTTTTAGTGTGGATGTGCCTTCCTGATCTCATGTGTACACGTGTGTGAAACGTCCATAGAGGTGAGAACACCAGATCCCCAAACTGGAATTACAGATGGTTGTAAGGCCCCAGATGGGGGCGGGTAACTGAACCCAGGTCCTCTGCAAGAACAGCAAATACTTTTAACCACAGGGTAGTTTCTAACATTAAAAGCCAGAAAGTAATTTTAATATGAGACTTAAATAGCTCCACTACATTATAGGCAAACAGAATCTGCCTTATCTATTAAAATTGACTTTAACACCTGTGTTTGGTGGGAAGGTGGTTTGCAATATATATTGTGTGGGGAGAGGAGGTTGCCCAATGGTCCAAGCTGACCAGGATCTTTCTGTTTACACTCATATTTCAAGGGGAAGTTTACAGACTGGTCATTCTTCTTAACCCGAGTCCCGGTACCACAACCCTCATGGTGGCTCACAAACACCTAGAGCTCCAGTTCCAGAGGAGCCAATGCCCTCTTTATGCCTTCTTCAGGCATCAGGCACACGTGTGGTACAAAGACATACATGTAAGCAAAAGATCCATAGACAGAAAACTTAATTAAAATTAAAAAAAAAAAAGCAAAAACCAATCAAAGCCGAGATGTCAATAGATGCCAGAGTATCGCTTGAAGCAATGGTTGAGAATTGATCACAAACGTCTCTGTTTACTTCTCAACAAGCATGTAAGCAAAGCATATCAGTTCTGCGGTTTAGAATGAACTTCATGAAGCTCCCAACATGAAGGTTTTTTGTCAAGTCTACCCCAGTGGCTGTTAACAGTATGTGGTGTCTGGTATGAACCCTGAACTCTTCAAATAACCTCCATTGTGTTGACTGCGTTCTTCTGCCGTGATAATCTAAGAACCTGGACCTCATCTTTTCTCACTTGTCCTACCTCATTCCAAATACCTCTCCCCAAATACGTAATGACAGATCAAACAAAGGCCTTCTACATGAGAAAAGCCCAAGACTGCCCAGCTCCCCTTTCCTTGTATAGCCCTAGTCCCTTCCTGGATGTACTCAAAGACAGTCATACCAGGGCTGTGCCTCATGTTATTTGAAATCAAAGCTGGATTTCAAAGGCTCTTGTACATTGGCTACCTTCTCTTTCTTGTCCTTGGACTTCTTCTTTTCTTTGTCTCCTTCCCTGTCTTTCCGAGAACTCACTGGTTTCTCTTTGTTCTCCTTGTTCTCTTTCTTCTTCTGCTTTTTTTTCGTTGGACTTTTTTCTAAGCCATCATCCTGGAAAATGGAAAACAACAAACTTTTTCAGTCTTCGGCTTCCTACTTTGTTTCTAAAGGAAGCACTGGCCTAACAGCCCATCACTGTGTCTAAACTTAAGTCACTTCCAACCAGAGCCTAACAGAATTCACTCACAGAACTCTCAATCCATTAGAGCTGTACAGGCAGACGCCATTACATCCTCTGATCCAATTCTCAAAGCAACTCTGTAAGGCACTGGCCAGGAGCAGGTCAGCTCAGTACAAGAGCACTTGCCTAGTATCATGAGGGTCTGAGTTAGATTCCGAGGACCACCCACACCCCAAAACAATTGCATTATTGTTCCTGCCTCACAAACAGAAAAAACTGAGGACCAAAGAAATGCTACAGTTGTCCAAGGTCAGCTAGTAGCTGATGAGGCTATTAGTACCTGAACTTGTGACCATGTCTTTAAATCTATGTTAGTCCCTATAACCACTGGGGGCCCTCCTGGAGCCATCAGCAAAGCATTACAGTCAGAACAATAGAATAAACTCTTACAGAGTTGTCACTGAATAATACTGTACTTCCACTTTCTTCAAAGTGGGTTTCAAAGTGACAAGCCATTGGCTAAACCTAACATTGCTTAACCTCTAAAGGACTTCCAACTAACTGAATTATAAGTCTTCATTGTTTTATAATACAAGTTATATTATAATATAACTACGATGGTGGTTTAAATAAGAACAGCCCCCATAAGCTCATATATTTGGATGCTTAGTCACTAGGGAGTGGAATTTCTCATAATAGATTAGGAGGTGTAGCCTTGTTGGTCGAGGTGTGGCACTGAGGGTAGGCCTGAAGTTCCAAAAACCCTTGCAAGTCCAGTCTGTCTGTCTGTCTGTCTGTCTCTGTCTCTCTCTGTGGCTGTGGATCAGGATGTAGTGCTCAACTACTTCTCCAACCCCGTGCCTGTGGCCTGCTGCCATGCTCTCTGCCAGGCCTCTGAAACTGTAAGCAAGCCCATACCTTCACTTCCCCCTCTTCAGACGGGTTGTCCGAGTGTCTGGGAGACGACAGCTCAAGCCCATGCTCCTCCTTCAGCCTGGGCGCTTTGTTTTCCTTCTTTACTCGAGGCTTCCGTTTCTTTAGTTTGGCCTAGAAAATAGCAGTACGATAAAACTACAAATGACCCCCACCCAATGGCATGACCGAGAAATGCTTCATCTAGATGACGTAGTAACAGCCACATAATCCAAACAAGAGGAACACAGAGGCTCAAGCAATTCTACCTCCAAGAAGGCAAAACTGAGCAAAACCAGCTACTCGCCCCCACCTAGCTTACAATATTTTAAATTGTCTGTAGTCTTTGAAAATATTGATTTCATTTTTGAAATTCATCCAGAAGGTAAAAGCCCCAGAAAAGGGTAAAAGACTTCATGTACAGTATTAACACCTGAAAACTAGGTATCTAAAACTAAGAAAAAGCTTCAAATATTGTTTATCTATCCAATCAAATAAACAGATACGTATGCTGGAACCTGTCTCTAGAACTTAATATATCATACACTGTATTATCCTACCATCCATAGAGTGACACTGTGTACTTAAAACACCACTATGTAGAAGGAACAAAGGGAAGGACAGTAATTTTTAGTCATGTAAACTTCATCTGGTCTACACACACATACACACAGCCCAGCTAAGGAGCACCTAAGCATCTACGTCCACACAAAGGCTGTTAATACAAACATAACCTAGATTTCACCTTCTCACACTCCTCATTCCTAGAGAATTAAAGAGAAACTTCCAATGAATTAACTAGCCACTTGGCATTTTCAGTGAGCAGGTGTAATCAAGTCCACTTTCTGACATTTAAGTATGGAACCCAACTGACTACTCCTGGACTCTGTTATCACAACAGCCCAGTTCAACAGCAAAATATGGCAACTGTGTCCCCAACTGAGGACACATAACAGGAAAGAGTAAGGGCAGGTCTGGACTACTGCTAGTCCCAAGGGATGAGGAATATTCTGGTGTAATGTCTGACCGGAACTTTAAGAAAGGTGCCAAGATACTGAGTTTAATTACTAAACGAACGTTTTGTTCTGAGCAACCAATCTGTCCTGTGAAACCTCAGGAGCATTGTCTGCCCATGAGGGTAGGATGCTGCGCAGTGCCCAGAAAAGGACATCTCTTTTGCTCCTCAGCTCCGCAGGGTTGCGGGCTCCCCTGGGGAGAAGCCAGCTGGCAGCACGCACACTCACCTCTTCCCCGCTGGTCACAGTGCCCTTCTTCTCCAGACCCTTCCTGAGCAGCTTCAGCAAGTAGTCCACTCGGGTCTGCAGCTGCTTCCCCTGCGGTTTCTTATCTGTCTCCACTGGCAGAATCTTCAACAGGAGAGGAAGAGAAGCCCCCGCCACCACCCAGAGCCCGGTTAGTGGATCAGGATAAACAGAGACAACCAGGAACTCAGCACAGTCCTTCCCCACCCAACCACCCGAAACACAGAGTAAAGCCTCAGACCCTATCCTCATGTCCATGGCTCCCAGTCACTGAAAATCCCTCATGAGCCATTCTCGTTTTTATAAAATGGGATGGAGAAATCCAGCTCTCCCACTGGCTCCTACCTGTGCTGTTAACAGGGTAGAACAACTCAGGTAGGAGGGGCTTGTGGCTTCGTCTGCTAGAGCATCCCAGCCGTCGTGAATTTCCTCCTTCCAGGAGCAGGGAGTCCCTGGAGCTAGGTTAAAGCTTCGTTTTAGATTGAAAATGCTTCTTAGAGCATTGCCGGAGAGCACTGAGCTGTGCCAGGACATGGGCTGTGCCATCTACTGCAGCTGGGCCGCTCCGGCCAGACTGCACTTGCTCTCAGTGCTTCTAACAGGGTGCTGTCACCCTCCTAAACCCAGATGGGATGAGCAGTGTTTAATGTGCCAGGACAAAGCCCTGCTAGGACCACAGCATGGAGTGGTTCCAGTCAGCTGCCCTTGCTTACAACTCCAAGCATGGCCTTGTTACTTGCAAGAGATAGGGTGGGAGGCTCAGTTTTTGTGGGAGAAGCACATGAAAGTTCAATTTCATTACAAAAATACCAAGGTGACACTCGTGCTCTGTGTATAGAGCAGAAGAATTACTAAACGATGGGTCAACAAGTAAGGCCCGGGATACTTTCAGTCCTATAAAGTGACCTGGTATTTGCTGTAATGAGATCTGGCCTGATAAAAGTATCAGAATTTTAAGATTTCTCCTATATTTCCCCTGATTGTCATCTTTCCTTCTGTCATCATCTAAGAAACACGCCACAGCCCACTAAAGATGGTAACTTCCCAAGAATAAAGAAACCCCCCTCTTGAAAACAGTTAAAGATAAGTCACCAATACAAAAACACCACACAACAGATCTTCCAGAACCCTCCAGCAGCGCAGGTACTCACTTTATCAGTTAGCTTTAGTTCTGGGTCTGTCTTAATTAGCTCCCAATTTCCATAGCCATGTTCATAGATTCCAAGCAACAGGCGAGAGTCATCCTCCACGCCCCACTCGACGTCAAAATGTGCAGCTTTGACCCGGCAGGTTAAGCAGTATCTACAGGAGTTCAAGAACAAGGGCCTGAGAAGAGGGCCTTCCCAGGATGTTAGAGAACCATTACCCAACCACACACAGCTCTAACCTCATTCCATGTCCAGCCAGCCATGCGGGTACACGGTAAAGACACTCACTTTTTTTTTTCCTCAGGATCCACAGGGATAGATTTATGCAGCATCTCAAACTCTTCTTCGTGTTGGATAATGGACTTCACATTAACTTGAACCCCCGAGATCTTGATAGTCGGGCCTCTTCTCTTGCCTGGTCCTTTCCCTAGTGGTTACAAATTTTACATTCCTTAAGTGAAAACGTGATCTATTACCAAATTCTGACTTAGTCTCTCTCTATAGACTCCAGCATATTACTAGTTCAAAGACAGAATTTAAGAGAAATTGCTTTCAACCAATGTTGATAAAATAAAATTTAAATAATATTTTAACATTTAGAGTTAAATTTAGTATAAATATGTAGTTAATATAAATATATACATTGATATTTGTACCATCATTTTCTTGTTTATACTTCTTTACTATAAATTTAGTAAAGTTAACAGAAGATTCTAAAGGCATATTAATGCTGAAATTTTAGAAAAACTAAAAGTAAATGTTTTAGATGGCTCAGTTATCTTCAAACACTACTTTCTGGAAAAGTATGAACTTATGTTAACAGCTAACACAATGAAATAATAAAGACTGGTTATCACAGGTGGCATGAGAACGTTACTCTAAATGACACTAGAAATCATAATTAATCCACAAGTAAAAATAAAACCAATCTAACCAGAGCCTAAGTTAGAAACAAGTAAATAATCAAGACACCACATTTTTGAAAGAACAAAGACGGTTCTCAGTAGAAAAATCAGAAAAACATGAGAATCAACAGTTTATTAAAACAACGCATAAACTACTATCTTAAAAGATACAACCTCAGCCCAGTGTGGTGGTGTATGCCTGTAATCCCAGCACTCTGGGAAGCAGAGGCAGATGGGTCTCTGTGAGTGTGAGGCCAGCCTGGTCTACAAAGAGAGTCCAGGACAGCCAATGCTACACAGAGAAACCCTGTCTTTTTAAAAAGACAAACAAAGAAACAAATAAAAAAGTGCTCATATATTTACCCCAGGCCCCTACTATCCCACTTCTAGAAATCTACCTTAAAGATACTATGGCAGAGATACGAATATTTAGTAAGCACATTCATGTCTTATAACTTAATTGAGAACAATTGACATACAAATACTTAGAGCTGAGGGACAGAAGAGAGGAGGTGTAGAAGGAAGGCCCCGTCTAGACAGCATACCGTGCAGGACACAACATGACCTCCATTCTCTTCTTTATATGGATAGAAATATGCTTAGATTGTTTTTTTGAAACAAGAAATAAAATAAATTCAAAATCAACAGGAATAGTCACCTAAGAGGAAGAAAGCACACAGAGATGGAAAATGACAGTGAAAGAAAGATGGTCCTCTACATAATTTTTGTTCTACAGTTTTGACTTTGAATCATTTCCATGTAAGAAATGTATCACTGAAGAAAAACACCACCACCAAGTCAGGTGTGGTACTATTACAATGGCAGCACTGGAGAGGGACTGGCAGGATTCTGATGCCAGCTTGAACTACAGTGAATACATAACAGCAAGGACTACATAGCAAGACCCTATCAAGAAAAGCAAGCAGACAGGCAGCTAGTTCAATCAAAATGAGAAAGGTGAGTCCTAAAAAAATGTCTTAATGTGAAAAGAAAGTCTGAATTCAGTTGATGACAGAATCATACACAGAAAAGAACAACTTCAAAAGTGACATGTATTCTAAAGACAAAAAGATACACAGAGAAATAAAACAAGGCGTCTCAGTACTCAAGATGTAGAGGCATATGGAGCCCTGTAAGTTCAAGGCTACCAGGGCTACATAAACAGATCCTTTGTCAGAGCACATGTGTGTGCACGCACGCGCACACACACACACACACTTTTAATAGAATCGATAATCTTACACTGAAATGGAAATGTCAGCCTGGCCTCAATGCCGTATACAGTATATAGGAAATAGCATTTCAAGAGAAGTAAGTCAATGTCAAGAAGAAGCAATAAGCCTTAACAAGAACAGGAACATTTACAAGGGGGGAAAAAAAAAAACCATGGAGCTCTAATAAGGAAGAAAATCTCCAAAATGGAAATGGGATGAAAACAGAACAACCACCGTAACAACATCCAGAACAGTGCACACACGCATAGTACACTTCCTTTGACTTGTGTTTTAAAATGACAACAGCCACTAGCACAGGGGACTGAGTTTTATAGGGTCCCGCAGTCAGAAGCCTCCTGCAGGAGGAAATCATGCTGCTATTACAAGCCTAGTCAGCAGCCCAGGTCGGGCTCATAGGCGCTCATGGAGACTCTCCTACTGGGGTTTTGCTAGACAGTGTCAAACTGCCTTCCAAAGCTCTACATCTTTGCCCAGACATTAGTGCTGATACTCAGCTTTGGCCAAAGAAGCTTCTGTTTGCAGTGAGCAGTGCTTGAAGCGGAGGCTCATAACTAACTGGTCAACGTGCTGCGTGACAACCGCTCAGCCCAATAGGACGCCTTTTACCCTTGCAAGGCTCAGGGAACAGAGGGAAGAGCTGGGACAGGGAAGAGTGTTGTAACAACAGTCTTCTGGACGCAGACCAGCAGTGGTCACCTGCACAAGACAGGAACCTTCCATCACTGACAGGAGAGGGGCTTCTAAGCCCCCACCCCACCCTCCCGAAGGAGCTACTGGCAGTCAACGGTTATTGGGAGATGAGGACTTGTTCTCTTCCATGGGGCAGCCCCTGATAACGCTGATGCTCCACTAAAGAAGCCCCGACCTCTGTTCACACCAACTACCCTGACTAAGGCCACAAGTCACAAAGTAGTGTTGGCTGTGCAAGGAGAGCCTGCTCGGAAGAGTCAGCAGGAGTGGGGGAGAGCGAGGAGGAGCAAACACGATAAAGTCCATTATACAGCATGAACTTGTCAACAAATAAACTTAAAACATTTTAAAATATGAAACAGTAATATCTGTTCTTTTCTAATAATTGCTTTTAATTTCTTTGCTGGTACTGTCCCTGAAACCCTGGGTCAGATCTCCTGCACTGTGTGAAACTAGGTATGGTAGGACACTCCCAAAATCCTAGCAATAAATTAGAGAAAGGGTCAGCCTTAGCTGCATAGTGAGTTCATGGGCAGCCTGACTACATAAGACTCTGCCTCAAAAATACAACAAAATAAAGTAAGCTTATGAACTTAAAAGTTATTTCTAGATGTCTTTGAATGTAAAAAAGCGCATATTAAGTAATTATTCAAATCCCTCAAACTTTCACATTTCTTTTACAAAAAGGAAAAAAAACTAAAACAAGTTTACTATATCTGAAATGTTTTTAATTTTTGCTAATTTCTAAAATATCCTTAAAAGCAAATCTTAATAGTGAATACTTATTTCTTTACTCAATGAGACCAGCTAACACTGTAAGCCAGCCTCCAGACAACCACTGTAATATACGAAATTAATCATCCAAGCCCCCTAATGAGGGCCTGTAATTTGCCAGTGGGTATTATAACTAAGGGAAGGCAGAATGGGACTGCCAGGCAACCAGCTGACTCCTGACCCCGACCTCCCGCCGGGAGCTGCCTAAGGGCAGTACTGCACAGCAGCACAAAGAGTAAGAATGGGGTAGGTGACACACATAGGCAAGGCCTGGGGACCCATGTGACACTCGCAGATTTCTGAGAGTGACAATTTTAGTGCTCTGGTTATAATCTTCTAAATACTGGTGTGCTGGCTAATTTTTTCCATGATACATGCTAGTGTCACCTGGGAGAGGGAACATCAACTGAGGGGTTACCTCCATCAGACTGGCCTGTAGACTTGTCTCTGGGGAATTTTCTTTTTTTCTTTTTATTTATTTATTTTTTCCCCCCCCAGAGACAGGGTTTCTCTGTGTAGCCTTGGCTGTCCTAGAACTCACCCTGTAAACCAGGGTGGCGTCAAACTCACAGAGTTCCACCTGCCTCTGCCCTTCTAGTGCTGGGACATTTTTCTGATTAATGATCGATATGTGAGGGCCCACCCACTTTGGATGGTGGCAGCCCTGGGCAAGTTGTCCCTGCGTTATATAAGAAAGAAAGCTGAGGAATGTCGGGGGTTGCTCTTGTGATTATTTCTCTGCCCTGAGAAAAGGTTGCAGTCCAAACATGGACATCATGATTATTAAAGAATCTCCTGTATCAATGTTGTATAAAGACTACTCCTCTATCATTTCTGATTGGTTAATACAAAGCTGAATACTCAGTAAGGGCAGAAGAAATAAGAAGGCTGGACTTCTGATCTTAGGAGGAGTTGAGAGGAGAGAGAGGGAGGAAAGAGAAGCAGTGTGATGGGGGAGGGGGAGAGAGAAGAGAAGGTAGCCATGAGGAAGGTCACCATGAGGGAGTTGCAGTGAGGACAAAGATGGAGCAGAAACAGCCAAGGCGAGACTAAGATGGCAAGTAACATGGGGCATGTGCTGGGAAGTAACAAGGCTAGTGTAGCTGGGTTAGAATAGATCATTATCTGCCTAGCTACAGTGCTTCAAAGCTTATTAATAAATCTAATAGGTCCATATCAATTATTTGGACTTAGAGGCGTAATAGAAAAAACTATTATATTAATGTTATGGAGGAAGCCATGGAACGCAAGCCAGCAAGCAGTATTCCTCCATGGCCCCTGCCTCTGCGGCTACTTTAGTCGCTTCTCTGATTTCCCTTGACAATGAATCCTAACTTGTAAAATATAATAAACCTTTTCCTCCCCAACATGGCTTTGTAACTAGGACAGAAACTGGTGCTAGCATGTGGCCTGTTACTGTGAAAAACCAGACCACGGAAGCCTTCAAACAGTGGGATGCCATATGCAGAAATTAATTTGCCACTCGAGTATGAACCCAGAAGACACAGTGCTGCAAGCAATGTGGACTATGGGGGTGAAACTCACACAATTTCAGAGGGAACAATAATAGAAGCTGGACTACAGGCCACTGGTGTGACAATTTGACAAGTTTCTGGCTGTCTTCTGCCCTTGTCCTAGGAATCTGCCTAAGGGTAAAGTTAAGACTATTGAGCGGGAGGGGTGGCACAGGCCTTTACTCCTAGCACTGGAAGGCAGAGGCAGGCAGGCAGATGTGTTTGGGTTTGAGACCAGTCTGGTCTATACATCAAGTTTCAGGCCAGCTAGTACTGTAGAGAGAGATCCTGCCCCCACCCAAAATGAGCTAATTGCTTCGGTGGAGAAAATTTCAAGCATGCATAATGTTGAGGCTGAGGCATAATTATTGACAACATTTATTTGGGTCTATGATGAAAAGATTATGTAGGCAAAAAATATATAAAATGTACTATTTGGACAGAAAAAGGCACCATGGAGCTTAGTGTTACAGCCAAGGCACGAGTTAAAACAGAGGCTGTAACTGTTAGGGTAAGTGCCACTAAGGAGAGGCCGACTCTGTGTGGACTGAAGGTGCCTCAGGGCAGGAGCCCACCCAGCTAACTTCCAACTTGAAAAGGCCTAAGGAGTACTCTGCTCCTAGACAGCGTGGTTCAGGCGCAGGAAGGTCCGTTCTAAGCACACTGAGACTGTCCTTCGTGTGATACTAGCTTTAGAGGCATGAAGGATGCAAGAGGGAAGGGATTATGGATTCCTCCTCCATGAGTTCACCCAGTCACTGACACCAGGCGACATGTGGCACAGGGACCTTCCAGGCTGCGGGAAACCACTGTGTGAAGCTGTGAACATGAACCTGAGATGCCGAGCAATGAGACATCTGCTCAAGAAAGCACATACAGGGAACGATTCCAGCCCAAAAGAGACATGCCTGTGACAGACAGCAAAGCTGGAGGAGCAGAGCTACTCATGTGGGACATGGAGGCTACAGGATTGGTATCTGCCCTGGTGGGTTTTGGTCTTGCGCTGGTGCAGTATCTCCTCTGTCCCCACTCCTCACTATTGGTACAGTAATGTTTGTTCTGTTCTGTGGGGAGCAGATGCAGCCCTGAGTGAATGAGGCTCACCATGGCAAAGTCTTCCCATCGGGCTAAGTGTAACTATTAATAGTGTGCACAGAAAATGCCCACCACAGCTTTCTCCCCCAGGTATTTACGGCCTGAAGACTGCTCCCCTACGGAAATTAGCGAAGCCTATTCTCCTTGATCCAGCTGGGTGGACATTAAACTACGCCTGGGTGTTTTCATGAATAACTCTGCTTCCTTGCTCAGCTGGGGTCATAACCCTGCCTCCTGTTCAACTGTATATGATACGTACACTGAGCTGCCAGTGCTGTGGCTCCTCCACCAGACAGCCCAGCCCACCTGACCCCAGCTTTTCCGTTTCTGTGTGTCCTGAGTCATACAAGGAGATGGCACTGTCCTTTTATGCTAGAAATATGTAACTTGCTTTTTTATTTTATAAAAGAACATAGTTAACAAATTACCTTGAGTCTTAAAAGAGATGACTTTGGGTTTTTAAACAGTGTTGAGACTGTGACAGACTTTAGGGATTTCTGAGGTTGGACTAAAGCATTTTGCATTATAATATGGCAACAAGTCTATAGGGGCCGGGGAGTACAATGTTTCCAGCCTAGGGCATCTCAATTCTTGGTCTCCAGTTGGTGGCTTTGTCTGCGGGGTTTGGTAGGTATAACCTTGCTGGTGGAGTACGTCATTGGGTGTGGGCTGTGACGTTATAGGCCACGCCCTATTTCCAGTCGACTCTCTCTGCTTCAGGCTTACAAATTCAGGTACGCAGCTTCCTGGCTCTGCCACCATGCTTGTCGCTTGCTGCCGTGCTTAAATACTAATGAATCTTCTGAAACCATAGGCCAAGATAAATTCTTTCATGAATTGGTTTCAGTTGTGGTGTTTTATTGGAGCAATAGAAAAGAAATTACTGTATCAGGCAAAAATCCTTTTCTGATTTATAAGAGGAAGAAATGATATGTTCAACCCAATTACAACAAATTATATTGCCAGGAAAATTTCAATATAGCCAAAATGTTTACATTATGTGTCCAGCATCCATATCAGTTAATTCTCTCAATGTCTTACAACTGCCATAACAATATATGCATCATAGTGGTTAGTCATAATAATCCTTCAGAGCCAAAACATGGAGGTGTCTACTCTACTTTGGCCCCTCTCAGGTCTCGCATTCATTCAGGCAAGTTCCATCTTTTCACAGCTGTATCAAACAAACCTTTCATGTTGGTCATCACATACTCACAAAGCCACTTCACTTGAGAGTAGACAGACACGAGCACCAGATGGGGCAAAAGGCCTGACTTACCGTCGCTGGCATTTTCCTTCAGCTGTTCCTCATATTCCTGCATTGCCGACACACAGCTATTATGAATCAGCTCCCCCAGGCGTTTCAAGTCTGCCACAGACTTATCCACTAGCTCAGCATCACGTGCTATGCACTCTAGCCTGAAAAAGAAACCCAAGACACTGTGCCCACTTTTCTGTGCATGGCATGAACGCTACTAGGTCTCATATGTGCTTGCTCTTGAAAGACGCCTACTGTACAGGTCAGTCCCAGGCCAATAGGAGCCTTGTACAATAACTAAAGTATATCCATTTGCCATCATCAAAAATTGCCTTGGGAGATCCCACAAAATAAAGTGACCCTGAACACCAGAGAGGAAAAGATCTAAGTTTATCTTGAGCTGTTTGCAACTGTTACCATGTGAGGTGCTTGCCACTTTGTTTTCATTTTCTTTTTTCCTGTTTTATCCATTGCAATATTCCTAGGAGCTCATCTCTACATCACAGCAAGTACATAAATCTACTGAATAAAAGTTAGGTTGTCTAAAGGATCACAGACTCACTTTTCCACATCCAGTGGCCTTTAGACTAACTTCTTCAAAGATGAGACTTTTGCATCTGGATGCTCCAGCAGTCCCAGAGAAATGGCTTTCCTGACTCTGACGGACTACTGTATCTCACTACTTCCTCTCCCAAACGAAACAACAAAACCAAAGCACACACACAGGATTCCTGCCAGCCTCAGAGGTTATAAGAGACAGGGATCTGACATGTCCTTTCAAATAGTGCTCTTGTTTGAAGGATACATTGATAACTGCATGTAAAACAAGATAACTACCTAGAATACCCAGATACTTCTGTTAAAACCGCAACTTCTAAATGTGTGCTTGGGACAGCGACAGCTCACATCTTCCAAAGTTAGTGTGGCAGGATAACACAAGCTCTTTCTTTATACTGTCTTCTTGGCATCCTCTTACTAGATCATCAAATCACAAAGAACCCTTTCGTCTCCTACACTCCTAAAGCAAAGAACAACTAACTACCAGCATTTTCAGGTGGAGCCTGGGGCCATCCCTCCTAGACACTCTTCATCATGGGGTTTGCATGCCTGTGTCACATCTCTCTCATTCAGACAAAACTGCTGACAGCCAGCAGACAGCCACCACCTGTGCCACCTTCCACACCAGGACATCCACCCAATATACTAATGTTTTAACAGTGTCTCCCTTGGGTGCAAAGTCTACTTCCAGAATTAGTAATAAATGAAAAGTATTACCTACACACATGCATGTATGCATGTACACCTGCTATATAGAAAAGTAAAAAGAGGATAGGATCTATTATTGGTCTTACCTTTCAAGAGGGAGACCAAACTTCTTATAAGCCTTGATGAACCTAAGAATATGATCAACAAAATTAATTAAAAACAAGTATTAGCTGTACAAATGCCACAATACCCTATCATGAAGTATGAGCCACAAAACTGTCAAGAGCTGGGCACAATCCCTGCATCTACCAAGTGAATACTGGGTGTTTCTGAATGGGTCACTCTAACAAGTACTCAAGCTCTATTCAAGGAGGACACCAAGTTTATTCTCAGTGACAGATCAGGACCTAGAGAATGCCACTAGAAGAACAAGGGCACAACAGCTCAACTATGATGAAATGCTAACATCATTACTCAGTGGCCATTTCAGTCCATTAACTCTATGCTGAGTTCTGAATCGCATATTTTTAATTATTTTATGGTTAACAATACAGCTATAAGATTTCTATGACTCTGTCAAATACCTTTTTAATTAATCAGACTTTATATAACATATATACATATATGTACACACACACATAATTTAAAACTTATACAAAACTATTTAGAAAACTACTGACTCTTGCCCATGCTTGTCTCCAGCCAAACCTCCCATCTATTTTCCAGTCTCTACCTTCAATCACGCTGATCACTACCCATCGTCCCATCACCATTTCACAACACGTACAGTAGAAGCTAGCTGTCGTAACACAGCATGTGCACCACTGTAATATGACAAGTTACTATTACAAACTGGTTATGTAACAGTGTAAGGAAAGAGGCTAAGAAACAAGGAGATAAAATGTAACAGAACTAAATATGGCAGTAGATAAACAACAGCACACAACAAAGATTTTGAACACAAAACTTAGTAAAGTCTTAAATATGAAAGTGAACCTGAGGATTACCCCTATACCATACATTTCTCTTTAATATAAAATGAGAGGTGTTATGCCAGAATTAGTAGACTTTGAGATTTAAAGATGATAAAGCTGCAATGTAGCTCCTGCCTAGCACGTACCAGGCTCTGGGTTCAATCCAGCACTGAAAACAGTAATAATAATCTTCAGTGGCACAAAAATAACAAAACCAACAAAAACTGCCAAAATCAACCCTAAGAAAAACCTAGAAAGTATGCCAAAGTCTGCAGCCCATCTGAAGCATCTGTTCAAGAGAATGGCTGAGTCTCAGGAAGAAAAGAGAGCTTTCTGTCACTGCAACTTGTTTTATTTCCAACCCCTTCTCTCTGCAGCTGAGAAATCAATGCTAACTGTGCCACCAGTGCACGGCAGCTGCCAGTGAGGACGGCGGGTCTGAGGCAGCACAGGAGGACTATCTCCAGAGAGAAGGTATACTGACATAAAAAGTACCGTTGTCAGGTTTGTCCTTTTTTTCTGTATTTATTATTATTGTTGCTTATCATTATTTATATAGGTGTTTTGGCTGCATATATGTCTGTGTTCTGAGTATATACTTGGTATCCAAGGAGGCCAAAAGAGGGAATCAGATGCCCTGGAAATGGAGTTACCGAGAGTTATGAGCTGTTATGTGGGTGCTGGGAATCAAATATGAGTCCTCTGACAGAGCAGCTAGTGCTCTTAACTGCTGGCTCCTCTCCTGGTTTGTCTTTTTTTTATATGAATTAGAACTCTTTGTGGACAGCCATGCCCACAGGTCACTGGTAACAATCAGATGCAAAGGTTTAGCATACCAGTGTCCTGGGGAACATCATTTGGCCATAATAAGACACTGGCCAAAAAGTCAAAAGAACTGAGAATAAGATACCCACAGAATATCCCAAAAGTCTCTGACACACTCCTAGGAATAAAAAAGACCACACGCTGGAAGGCTGGCACCCATGCTAAGGCAAGATCTATGTGTGCACATAGATCCTCAAGGCCAGGGCACACTTGTGAACACACTCAACAAACACTGAAACAAGATGTATACCAAGCTCCTCAAAGCAGCTTTGCTAGTGTGGAACAACTGAGATCTCTGCCTGTCCTTTGCCAATCGCTGCTACAGGAGGAGAGACTTCAAAGGACACGACAAAAAACTTTACAAACCAGTTGAGAGAAGTCAGTGAACAAACAGCACCAAACTGACTAGGGATGGAAAATATAAGGCCCAGAGTTACCATATACTTAAAACATGTGGTTTCAAACAAAAATGAAACTAAGGCACATGGCAATGCACATACAGTGCACACAGAAGGAGGAGAAAAGCTATCAAGAGAATTGTACTTTAAGAAGCCAGGAAGCTGGACTTACGAGACAACAACCTGCTACTGTAACCATGCACATGGACTAAAGCAAGTTATACCTAAGAACTAAAGAGTCGCCTAACAGGG
Source organism: Acomys minous (assembly GCF_964271855.1). Classification (NCBI taxonomy): domain Eukaryota; kingdom Metazoa; phylum Chordata; class Mammalia; order Rodentia; family Muridae; genus Acomys; species Acomys minous. The sequence goes on from NC_140484.1 coordinate 109,236,854, forward strand.
ATGGTGAGTAGGAATATGAAGCAGAGAACTGAGGAGGCAGCCAACAGTACAGCACCTGCTCAGCATGCAAGCAGCCTGGGGTTGGATTCCAAGAGTATGAGGAAAAGGAACAAACAGAAAATCTTTAAGAAGGAGACAAGCAGAAATTCTGGAATTGAAAAGTAAAACTGAAATGGGGCGGGGTGTCAGTAGATCAACAGGAAATAAAAAATTATTACACAGAAAAGGAAAAAGATTGAGGATTTGTTAAACAAAAAAGAAATTAAGATACTGCCAGGAAATAAAACAAAAAACCAGATTCAAAAGGAAACACTAAATGAGAGCCCTCGGGCAGGTATCAAGGGCATCATCGCACAGTAGCTCAAACCCACATAAAGAAACAAGTACCACAAGACCACAGAGTAATCAACTATAGAGACAGTATCAAGGGATTTTTGGTCGAACTCTTCTATCAACCTTTATAAGCAATAACACAAAGCAGATTTATAGAAGTTGTGTGACGACAGCGTAAAAGAGGAAGAAGAGTAACTGCAGCCAGATTTCCAAAAACCACTGACATGAGCTGTTGTGCATCCAGATGTTACTTGAACGCTCCATGGAAACCAGCAAGAAAACAACTTTCTGACAGGAAGGGAAGCAAGACAGAAAGTATACAGCCTGCTGCTGACCACAAAAGGCACTGATGGAGACAGGCGGCCCAGGACACAGCGAGACAGGCAGCGCACTGCATGCAATGAGGTAAGACGAGACTGAAATATGCAGACCGAAATAAAAAGATGAATACCACCATCTTGCCCATTCCAAGTGTCCAAACAGTGAGCTCAATGTCTAAGACTGACTTAAAGAAGAAAAGGCAAACTAACAAAGGCTCGTGTGCTACTGGAGCAGACTCCAGCTAAACCACATGGATGCCTTAGCAGCAGCACTCAGCGGGCTGGTGCAGCAAGGGCAGCACTATTAGAATAGATGCTGTTTCTACACAGCCACACTATAAACACAGATATGTGTTGTACACATCAGTCTCCCTTTGGTAAACTTCCTCCTGAAAACAGTAAGGCAATCAAAAGATGAAAAAGAGCCTGTGATCGAGGCACGCAGAAGTAAAGGCAGGACATTAGGGACCTCAGAGGCCCTTGTTCGCACAGGAGCTCAAGGCCAGCAGAGCGAGACCTACTTCACTCCCATAACCCAGCCTAACCAAAAACTAAAACCAAAATCCCGATGGAAAGTGGGAAGGACCACCTCTGGGAAAACTGCAGGGACTCATGGGGAGACCTCAGACCCTGGACTTCACTGCCTTTCTCACCCCGTTACTTTCTTGTATGCTGTCATCTCTGTCAGGGACCCAGGGCCAAGGCTTAAGCCATGTCCTCCCTGACAAGCTCTAGCAGAGCGGAGACCCCACCAACCTCCGGATCTCAGCATCAGTGAAGCCCTCCACGAGGTCTTTGCGCACACTTCGGGGACGGCCTCTGCGCTTTGGCTTCTTATCGTCATCAGAGTCATCAGTCTCACTCTCGGAAGCAGAAGATCTCTGTGCCTGCCTCTTAGACTCGGTGTCAGAATCACTGTCATTTGTCTGAGCCTAGAAAAGCATAAGGCCCATTAGCAGGTGTCAAGTCCAGGAATGAAAGCACAATGACCACCAGCCCATCTTATCTGTCAGCACTGGGACTTCCCATCACATCTGAAGAGTCAATTTTCCTTAAACAAATGGCATGTCAGGTACTAGGGAGGAAAAAAACTGCCATACTTTCAGTGGCCTTGCAATGATGAAGTGGACTCAGTTTAAGTTAATTTTTATACTATAATACATATGATGCTCAGCATAAAACAGTAACTCCTCAGACAACTACCTACTTCTCTTCGTCTTTTTTTCTCTTTTGTGAAATGAAAATAAACATACGACAGTCCCTTTGAGAAAGGGTTTTCACAAGCATTAACTGCATCAGGAAATGCAAATGCATTCAGAACTGTTTAGCATGCCATAACAGCTTAACAAATGTTGATGTTGATTTACTATGACAGCAGACAAGCCTAAGAGCTCCAAAAAATGGCTAGTAAATTTGTTTTCTTAGTTCAGTAACACTGAGGAGAAACCGTATCAAATGGTGCTTGTGAAGAGCTGAGTAAGCTGTTCAGCCTGTGGGTGTCCTGTGTCGGTCACATAATCCCATACAAAATTTAGACCCAAGACTGAGAACATTTAAGGACAAAAAAGATCTGGCACTCTCAAATTTAAAGACAGTAGTAGCGAGAAACAAATTGTCAGGACTGTCAGCAATTTTAACCTCAAAGGCAAAATACAAACTTCTGCAAACTCTGAAGTTGCCTAGTCATTTCTCAAAAAGCCAATCAGCAACGACCAAGTAAAAAGTCCCAAGGGTATGGTTATGAGCCGTGTGCATGCTCACTTCCATCTGCCCTGCAGGCCTGTGTCAGAGCCTCGCTCTTGACTGACCTACACTGGCAGCCACACAGGACACAAGGCATACTTTCCTCTCACTTCACCTTTTTAGTGGAACTACGAATTCGAGGCAGCATATAAATTTCTTCTAACTCCTTCTGCCGTTCCTCCTCCTCCACTTTTTTCCTTTGCTCTTCTGGAATGATTTCATCCCAGTCCTTGTGAGGACGCTCTTCTAGCTCCTCTTCATCTTCCATTGTTGCAAAGTTGGCCACCTGAAAGAGAGAGGCCACCCCATCTGACATTTCTCTGCTTCCAAACACAATCTGCCCGGCACCAACATAACACTGTAATAGGTAGGGCTCATAATGTTATTACATAATCAAAATCAACTTTTAAAAAACCATTCTCACCATTTATTCTCCCCAAAAAAACTTGCCAAAGCTGTCAGTTCATCTAAAATGTTATTAAAAACTAGGGAATAGATACAGAAAGAAAAAGTGTTTTCGTAAGTCTTGCTGAAAAATCATTAAATCCTATACATGTACTTCATGTATATCACACTGATTGTATAATTGAATTTGCTCAGGTTGTAAAATTGTTTGGTAGCTAACAGTCGTCTGTGATGCCCTCGCAGCTCTCTAATTCTGATGAACAACAACAGGCAGCCCTTACTCACCTACTCACACAGGCACCTGATTCATTTTTATCGAGTGTAATGGTAAATGTATGTAAAATAACTTATGCTCAAAAGTCCATTTTAATCTTAGGCAAAATCAAAAACAAATCTAAAAGACATACCATTTATTCCCTACCAACTATCTGAAGGTATTTCTAGTCAAACTGTAGGTATGCGACCCAAAAAAGAAAACCCTCTAAGCGCACCAGTCAAAGGCTACAGCCCAACAGCAGGCAGCTTTGGATGGCGCTGGCTGCCGTGAAGAGCCCGATCTCCAGTTTCACATTTTGTTGCACCTTTTCCTTCCTGGCCTAAGAGTCTGACGAAGCACAAAGGGGCCTTTACAGTTTCCATCCTCAAAGTCATTTGGAGCTAACATAAAATCAAATCAAAACTTTATGACATTTAGTAAAAACTAACTTTTTAACATCTGGCAAGAATATTTTAATCTTTACAACCAGATTTTTTTAAATGTCAAGGGAAAAAAAGGTATGACTTCTAAGATTGTTAAAAGCAACCCATTTCACTGTTCTTTCAATTATTTTTGTACAAACTAATTGTTCACAATTACTGTAAGTCTGGGCTTCTATGCTAATTAATTTGATTTGTCTGTGCATGTGTACACATACCTGTCACTGCACATGCTGTAAAGGTCAGAGAACAACCTGTAACAGTCAGCTCTGTCCCTGTACAGTGTATACTCTGGGACCTGAACTCAGGTTAGCAGCAAGCACATCCACCCTGTGAGCTATCCCATGGACCTTTGGGTCTGATATTTTTAAGGAGTTGGAAAAAATGATAAAACAAACATAAATATGAATGCACGTTCATAGATCAAGCAGCTAGAAATTAGCTTTTCCAAAGGAAATATAGTGATGGCCCAATAATCTGACTGGAAACTGATCACAGCTACACGTATGTATGAAGTAAGAGACTGACAGCCTCACTGAGCGTGGTGGTGCACACCTTTAATCCCAGCACTCGGGAGGCAAAAGCAGATAGATCTCTGTTGAGTTCGAGGCCAGCCTGGTCTATGTAAGAATGCCAGGACAGCCAGAACAACATAATAAGACCTTGGCACAAATAAATAAATAAATAAATAAACAAACAAATAAACAAGCAAGCAAGCTGACAGTCTTCCTGTGCTTCACTTCCTTCAACCATCTGTAAATGCAATGTAAGCTTCCTCACAGAGGGGCTATAAATATCAAAGCAGTCAATGTGTCAAATATGTTTTAACAATACTTCAAACATAGCAAAAAAATTGCACAAGTGTTGTTATTACTAAATAAAATGGTAATCTACTTTTTTTTAAAAAAAACTGCTGTTTCCAACACACTAAATGAAGGCTTAAGACAAAGTATTAAGGAGAAAGAAAATGCCGACTCAGCTGCAGTCCTCCCTCCACAAACAGAGGAGCTGTAAGGTAAGCAGACCTCTACCGTTAACCATATCTCCTGGGTATTAAAATATATGACAAAAGGGATTTAGGAAGGGAACAGTAACCAGCAATGTGCTGACTATCAGTAAGTTATAGCATAGGATCTTTAGTAACTAAGTAATCATATAAGAATCTAATCAAAACATCTTAAGATCACATCTGTTTAAATATGAGGATAGTCACAGAGGTACAATCAGGTTTAATGTTTGTGCCCCTCAAAATCCAGGTGTTGCAAGATTAGGGCTGTAGCTCAGTGGCAGAGTGCTTGCATAGCGTCTATAAGATCCTGGTTCAAGCCCCTGCACAACCACCACCATAAAGGAACCAGTGCTGAAATCTTGATGCCAGTACCTGGCAGTACCAGGAAGGAGTCTGTGAAAGGTGATTAGCTCACAATATATGGTCTTCACGGCAGGATTAGTTGTCACCTGACAACACAGACTTTAGACAGAGCTCTCTCGGCTCCTCATGCCTTGTGAGAACAGGATAAGAAGACAGCAGTGTGCAACTCAGATGACAGTCCTCAAAAAACCTCACTATGCCGGGTCCATGAGAAATAAGTGTCTATTGTGGAATAAACCAGTCTGAGACTTTGTTATAAGACACTAAGTTTAAGACAAGCCATCTTGTCCTCTGTATCCAAGAATGAATTCTGGGAATTCTATTGCGAGAGTTCTCTGACCACTCTTTCCGCAGCTGCTTCCTTAGTCTTTCACTAAGACAATTTCCACCTTAGCCAACCATGGAGCACACATAACACAGCACTGCTTCCAGCCACAACCCACCATTTCTGCATCAACACTAAGCAACCTCCTGTCCCCAATGCCACAGTAACCTTTAACTTTCTCTTGCTTCTTTAACCAGCAGGGAATCAGCCATATTCACACTTGCAATTTAGAAACATTTGCTATTTTGATTTCCCTGTACTGTCCAGACCAATCTCCTATCCTAGGATTGCCAAGTGACCCAATTTCTCCAGCATCACGTATTGTTGGAGAATGTCACATGATCCTGTTGAGTGCCGCACAGCAGAGACACCAATTAGATTTAGATGACATTCTGCCTTGCATGCACAGTGTAACCCCGCGGCTGTCCCAAGGCTTTCTGCCTCTCAGCAGAACTCAAGTCAGAGACTGAATCCTCAGACTTTTTCTCATCACTGAAGTGATCAATTCCTTTTCTTCCCAACCAGGTTGCCAAGCTCCCTATCTCAAGTACTTCCAGAAACCTAGAGCCACAGTAACATCTTTCTAAAAACCTTAGTTTATTTGGTCCTTCTATCTATTATACATATTTGCCTTCCCTGAGCCTTCTAACAAATACCTGTCCTCAGTGGTGCCACTTCCTGCTCACCTGCTGCCCAGTTTCTAGCCATGACTCCATTAATTCTGGCTCATCAGACATCACTGACTATCTCTTTATGCCCCTTTAGAAAGGAAAGAGGCAGAGGGGAAGGAACAGGAGAAAAGGGAAAGAGAGAGAAGAAAGAACAGAAGAAAAAAAGAAAGTCTAACAGAATCTCCCTCCAAAGAAAAAATTAAGCCAGGCAGTGGTGGCGCACGCCTTTAATCCCAGCACTTGGGAGGCAGAGGCAGGCAGATCTCTGTGAGTTCAAGGCCAGCCTGGTCTACAGAGTGAGTTCCAGGACAGCCAGGGCTACACAGAGAGACCCTGTCTAGGGGCAGGGAATCTCCCAACCATCACCTGTAATTCCCATGCCTTTGACTTCTCTGATGTCATGAATGCCTTACATAGCCCTCCATACTTCTGAGCTTGTGCTTATCTCATTGGCAATATACTCTGTCTTCTTCATCAAAGTCTTTTCCTCTGCACCTGACTCTAGGAAGGATGACTCCCTTCAGGAGCTACCTTCATGGGGATACTGCCGGCTACATTCCTAACGTCCTCACTCACAATGACATTGAGCATGAGTTAATTCAGGTAAAGCCTAGCACAGGAGAAAGTGCTCAAGACAAAGGGACTTACTAGTTAATAAGTCAGTGTTGAGTACTCTCCCACAGGTCTTCCTACCTTAAACTGGGATAGAAGCTCATCTGTCGCGCTAGTTGATACTTCGTTCTCTCTGGTTTCAGCTAAGCGCAAAATTTCATCAATATCCATTTCCTGAAGGAACAAAAGTAACGCAGGTATAGTGACAAGGCAATAGTCCATCATTTACTAAAAACATTAGGCGCACACCAGGCAGGGTCCTACGATGTTCCATTTAGTCTGACAGCCTCAACTTACATCTTTCACACCCAACACTTCCCACTGACAAAGGGCTGGAGAGATGGCTCAGAGGTTAAGAGCACTGGCTGCTCTTTCAAAGATCCTGAGTTCAATTCCCAACAACCACATGATGGCTCACAACCATCTATAATGAGATCTGGTGCCCTCTCCTGGCGTGCAGGTGTACATGCAGGCAGAACACGGTCTATCTAATAAATCAATCTTTAAAAAAGAAAAGAAAAAAATTTCTAACAAAGAATCTACTTCCTAGGGCTGGAGAGATGGCTCAGTGGTTTAGAGCACTGACTGCTCTTCCAAAGGACCCAGGTTCAATTCCCAGCACCCACATGGCAGCTCACAACTGTCTGTAACTCCAAGATCTGACACCTTCACATAGCCATACATGCAGGCAAAACACCAATGCACATACAATAAAAATAAATAAATGATTAAAAAAAAAAGAATCTACTTCCTAAAAAACTTATAAAATATCCTTTAAAAAACTTTTTTATACTAATGCATTTCTACTGTAAAAGTGATGGGTTATACAACTACACAACTACATTTTCTCTTAAGTCTATCATATACTTGAATAACATTACCTTCCCTTTTCCAAAAAACATTTCCTTTGCCTTTCATGTCATATACATATGACAGCTGACGTGTGTGTCTGTGTGTGAGCGTGCGCGCACCCATACACATTTACACAAGCAAGCATATATACAAATATATAAAACCTAAGTTCCACACAGAGACAAACAAAAAATAATGTGATACTTGTTTTTCTGAATCTGGCTCATTTCACTTGATGACTCCTGATCTACCAACTTTCCTACAAATGGCATAGTTTCCATTACATACAGACACATGGAGTTTTGTTACCTGTGCACCTATTAACAGACACCCTGGCTGATTAGGTAACTTGGAACTGTAGTAACTGCTGCAGTAAAGCATGGTCCTATGGGTATAGTTCGAGGTGTGGTACAGCTGGGTCATATGGCAGCTGTTTTTCTTTTTGAGAACCTTCATACTGATTCCCAAAGTGACTACAAAAGTAAATCCCCATGCTTCAAACTGATTACCTGAGGCTCTGACTCCTCTCCTTCAATTTCTTTGAAGAGATCCTCTGCTCCAAATTTCAAGATAGCTGTCAGTTCTTCTTTATTAAAGGGATTTGAGCTGTAGGAGTAAAATCCAATTGTGATCGTAAGTAAGAGGTTGGTGGGATGGCTCAGCAGGTAAAAGTATCTTGCCAACAAGCCTGAGACTACCTGCAACCCAAGACACACACAGTGGAGGAGAAAACAAGCTGTCCTACTTCCACACTCAGAGGTACAAGTGTACCCCTCAATTTCCTCACGAATAAATAAAAATATGAAAAGTGTTAAAAGGGGCTAGAAACAAGGCTCAATTCTTCCAGAAGACCTGAGTTGGCTCTCAGAATGCCCACAGTGCTACACACACAGCCACCTGCAACTTAAGTTACATGTTACAATGCTTTTTTCTGACATCTGCAGAAACCAGGCACACACATGGTACACATATATGTGCATAAAAAAACACATGAATATTTTTTAAACTTTTAGAAAAAAAGAATGTCAATTATGTACTTGGAACCTGGACTTCTATGTATACCCTCCACAAAAAGGGACAAATGACCAAGGGTTAACTCTGCCCCAAGAACAGTCATCCCTCAAACTCCTCATTATAACCCAGAGTTTGTGGTTAAGTGTAGAAACTCAGTGACATGTTGGTTCACCAACAACATGCTTGCTGGCAAAGATGGTTAACAACACACGTTTTCCTCTGCACTTTTGTCTCCAAAAGTCACCTCATCTTCACTAAGAAGTTCATTCTTCTCACCTCTTTTCCCAAATAGCCAAGCTTCTCTGCTTTAGGTTCTTCTTAAACAGAAAATTATCTCAAAGCAATCTACTTAGGACAATTTGACTTAATCTTAAATGCACTGTAGCATAGCCAGGCACGGTGGTACACACCTGTAATCTCAGCACTCGGGAAGGCAGAGGCAGGTGGATCTCTGTGAGCTTGGTGAGTCCAGGACAGCCAAGGCTACACAGAGAAACCCAGTCTAGAAAAAAACAAAACAAACAAACAAACAGAAAACACTGTAACAAAATTCACAGCTAGTCAGAGTATAAACTCCTCAATGCTGCTCCTTGTGTCCTTTTGATATTAACAGTTTGAAGGCACAACAACCCTCACACAAATAGCCTCACTAACAGTAGAAGCACTGTAGCCAGCTCTGTCTAATGGAGTCACAGGAAAAAGTCAAAAGTGACTCTGTGTTGTACTGAGAACCAACTAACAACATGGTCCATACTTATGCTACTGTGTCATGTCACATGAGGAACCAGAAGCAAAGACAAAAGAGCAGAGTGAAACAAAGAGGCAATGTGTATACATAAGAAGAGGCATTAGGGATAAAACAAAGACAAGCGACCAGAGGACCAACCTCATATCACCAAGTCACAAGTGATCCAAGGACTGACAGATCCTGCCTCTGGTAACCCTGTCAGAACTGCATCAAATGCTATGCAAACAATCTGAGTCTGTCTCCCATCTTTCTGGAACTTACTTGGATCTTCCTGAGTTGTTCTCGAGAACTGTCCTGCCAGTGGTGTCCATGCGCTGAATCACCAGGTGGTCCAACACCATCTTCTTTTTGGCCCGTTCTATAATCTCCTCTTCCACAGTCCCCTTTGTAACCAAGCGGTAAATATTCACCTGTGAAAAAAGGAAATGCCATGTTTACTCCTGTTTAAAGCCAAAAAAAAAAAAAAAAATCCTTCTGTCAAAAATCAAGGAGAAAGGATGTCACTTTGTTCTCTTGTATCACGTATGGCGACAGCCTGCCAGCCTACACAAACAGGGAGGTACAGAATATGTGCTATCTGTAGCAGGTATGTTCTTAAAGGAAAGTGCTTCTAAAGAGACCACAGCCTTGTTCTTAACAAACATCCTCCCAACGATAACTGGCTTTACTGGTTTTACAAAAACTGAATCACTACTCACATACGAACTTGTAAGGTAGCCAGTAAGAAAGCAGTCTTTGAGATCCATAGACAAAAAAAAAAACCCTAAAAACCAAGCCTGTGGTTTTCCAACATGCTGCCAATTACACTGTCATGGAGAATAAAACTAACTCTTCTGACTAATACTAGACTAGCTAGCCATGCTTTTTTTTTTTTTTAAAAATATGAGTACTCTATTTGCATGTATGACAGACAAGGCCATCAAATCCCATCATAGATGGTAATGAGCCACCATGTGGTTGCTGTGAATTGAACTCAGGACCTCTGGAAAAGCAGACAGTGCTCTCAACCGCTGAGCCATCTCTCCAGCACCTCTAGCCATTCCCTTAACACAGCAAAGGTTCAGTTCCAAGTCCGCTCCTCATCTACCTTTGCTGGTAATGTGTGGGAAGTCACTCATGACACACTTTTCAAAAAGAAGTAGGTTAAGAGTCCATACTAGGACTCACCTGAGGCCCAAAGACGTCTCTTTTCTGAACAAGTATAAAGAGAAGGCAAAGCAGTGAGGAAATAAACATTTTAGGAACAGCCTGACAGGGAAGAATAAACTCTGCCTGCTGTTTTGAAGTGACCCCAGAGCCTCTGCCCACTGACCTGCTTCTTCTGACCGATTCTGTGCGCTCGGGCTTGTGCCTGCAAGTCATTCTGAGGGTTCCAGTCAGAGTCGAAGATGACAACTGTGTCTGCTGAAGCCAAATTGATTCCCAGGCCGCCAGCCCGTGTGGAGAGCAGGAAGCAGAAGTCCTGTACACAATGCAATACACTACTTTATGCAGTGGCCTTCTCAGAGACACTCTCACAGTCCAATAAGCCCTCACACCTGGAAACCCCTGCAGGTGTGAAGAAAAGTGAGATATGATGGACAAACTTTATGAAGGCTAAAAGGAGCTCCAGGACTTGAGACACAGGGGATTTTCATTTGATTAAAAGGAAGTGTCAGTGCAGGGAACAAAGGAGTAAAATAGACTCTAGAAAGGCAGTAGGGACAAGGAATTTACATCCCAGCTAAAACTCGTGTATGCAACAAGTTAACCAAAAGCACCACACAAACTCAGTCTTCATGGGAACTGTTTCAGCAAGCAACTTGGATGCATGTTTTCTTGAGAACGGTAGACTGCAACATGGAGGTGGTTAGTATACATGGGCATAGTTCACTGCATGCATGCCCAGCCACTCAGCAGGCTGGTGAGGAAACAGCACACTGCACGAATCAAGGCTGCTGAGCAGCAGCACAAGAACCTCAGCACCACAAAGCGTGCCCAAGGAAAAGCAGAGAGGGTCTGAGGAAACACTGTGTATGCCATTGACCAGGCCCTAATATTTCCAGTCTCCATAGCAATAGACTGGACAGGTATGGTATACCTGCCTTATATCTATCTAGATGAGTGCTCAGGAAAACATGTGGGCAGAGGGAAAGTAAACTACATATAGCCAGGCTTAAAAAAAAAAAAAAAAAAAAGCTTAAGCTTAAAATGTCACTATTTCCAGAACATCTGATCACCTGTATCAAAAGCTCAAACTTTTTCTTTTCCTTTTTTTTTTTGGTACATGTGTGTGTGTGTGTGTGTGTATGTGTATGTGTGTGTGGGCGTGTGTGTGTGTGTGTGTGTGTGTGTGTGTGTGTGTGTGTGTGGGCGCGCACGCACGGATCCATTTCACTAGCCTCCAACAAAAGTTAATGCCTTTTGAGTACAAAACTACCACTCAAAGCCTGGTCTGGGGTCAAGTATGGTGGCAGACACCTCTAATTGAGGAAGAGGAGGCAGGCGGGTAAGGGTGTCAAGGCCATCCTCCATTATATACCAGCCTGGGCTACAAGAGACTCTTCTCTAAAAACAAAGCAAACCAAAATAAATACGAACAAACAGCTGACTTAGGGAATAAACATCAGTAAAGGGATATATTTAACAGACGATGGATAGATAGGTAGGCGATAGTACAAAAAACTCTCCACATTCTAACAGTCATAATCAACAGCACTAAGCCATGAAAACACAAAAAAGCAAGAATTTTAAATAATCACAGCTCCGATTTTAAATTTTAAAGAATTTTAAATAATTAATGAACAGCTGAGAATACACATAATATGAAGATTAACAGCAGGTAGTTTAGGATAAGATGGCCTAAAACAGTAAATATAATGTGAACATTGAATGATCTCAAAAACAATTTTCAATGTCACAATGGTAATATAAATTGGAAGTTGTTTATGTCTATTATCAATCAAACTAATAGATTTTTTTAAATTATGAAGTTATTTTAGGAAACCAAACAAAATACGTCCCAATGTTTTTCAGTGCTCATTATTTTGTAACTATTGCAGGAATAGGAAAATGGCTAAAGATAGCAAATCCTGAACAGACGGCTCAGGGGTCAGAGCGCTCGCTCCTCTTGTAGAAGACCTGGGTTCGGTTCCTGGCACCCACGTGTCAGTTAACAACCGTTTGTGACTCTAGTTCTAAGACTCCAAAATTGTCTTCTGGCCTCCTCGGATGCCAGGCGCCAGGCACATACATGCGTGCGTACATACATACATACATACATACATACATACATACATACATACATACATGCAGGCTAAGGAGTCACTGACATAAAGTAAAAAATAATAGCAGAAGCATGAAAAAACACTAGAAATCACATCCTAAAGTGTCGGGCTGGGGACACAGGCTGGTGGCAGAGTGCCAGTCTAGGTCACACTAGGCTCTGGGTTTGATCCTAGAGGGGTGAGGTAGGTGGGTTGGTGTCCTAAGGCCTTTAATGACATGGGAAAAATAATCTAAGTATAATTTTGACCAAAAAAGGAGAAAATCCTATAGAGCATGATTACAGTAAGGTAAATGCAATGATCCGTACAGATGTGGACAGCAGTGTGTGAAGACTATGTCACTGTGGTGATGGCTTCATTTGGGTTCTTCACCATCCACAACACCTAACAAGTGGGCATGCAGTGTCTTCCCCAGAAATTTTATAATTAAATTTAAAAAGCTACAGAATGTCAGAGAAACTATATTTTATATGACTATCAGAGAGAATTAGAATCAAAAACTAAAACTACACATACCTCTACACACACACACACACACACACACACACACATACACACACACACACCCCTTCAGATTTTCTCTGAAAAGAAAATGAAACATTTAAATCACATCAATTTTAAATTAAAACAAGGGAACAGTGGATTTTTTGTTTTGGGTTTTTGTTTTGTTTATAAACACTATAATTTAAAAATTGCCGATATTTTACTGAGTACCTATTACAAGCTAAGAAATGTGATGAGTGCTTTGTTTATCTCCACATTTCATCCTCATGGCAATATTATAAAGTAGGGCATGGAGCCATTGTGATTTTACAGTTAAAGAAATAGAGAGAAGAGGGACAAGACTAACGGTTTCATGACTCAGTCCCTCGATACGTTACCAGCTCTCAGATCATCATTCTGAAATAGCGAAAGACACACTGAATTCTAAAACCCTTCAGAAAGCAGAACACAAATCTGTTCTAGCTACTAAGAAAATACGCAGTCTCTAGAAATTAGAATACTCTCCAAAACAACACTTGTCCTCTGTGCTGTCCCCACTGCTCCCTTTGTCTTTGGTGTCAGCAGCTTCTCCCACTGGAGCTCTTCTCCCACACTCCTCTTAGCTCTCTTCTCACCAGACCACTGACATGCAGACAAGAGATGCACTCAGGGTTTCTAATTTGGGTAAAGTAGCCCTCAGATGGATGTGTCCAAACCAAAACACTTGCCAAAACCAATTCAAAGCAGGACATTTAGTAATGTACAATTGTAGCTATAAGGCAGAGACTGAACATTAGGCTACATCACACCAGAAATAAAGTGTAACTGAAACTTGGCAAACACGCTATTTAAACAACAGTACCAGAAAACCTTGACATGTGGCATGGCCCACCATGCCCTTGCCTTGACTCCAAACCCAGAAATTTGGCAAGCCAGTAGAAAACACCATTAGTTAGCGCAAGGAAGCTAGGAAAGCATGTACATGCTTGCCCGGCGAGTAACAACAGAACACGGCATCCTTTAGAGTAGGCCTTTCCTGTTCTCTCGCCAAGACAAGAGAAGTCTGCTACAATACGTTTCTGAAAGACCCCCCACCCCCATCATACAAAGCCCATGTTGTCCAAATAACAAAGCCACGCATAATGTACCTCGGACCCATCTGCATTGAAGTGATCCAATGCCTGTTTTCGGATTTCTCCCTTGATAGAACCATCCAGGCGCTGTAAAAAGAAACCACAAGGAAAATCTTAAGTGAGGAAGATCAGCTACACTTAGAATAGAACATCAGACTTGCAACTTATCTTCCAGACACGCACGAAGTAAAAATAACTGGAAGCGCTTAGCAAAGTACTATGAGGGTACGTGTAAACAGCCGGGCCGATGTGACCTGAGCTCTCCAGTTACATACTCAAGGTCAGAAGTTTCTAATTCAAAGGAATGTCTAGGCTTACCCAAAGATCAGAATGTCTACTAAAACATACAAGGAAAGAGATGAGAAACCATGAGGAAATAGTATTTCTAGTGGCTCCTGCAGAAAAACAATACTTCTTAGGCAATATGGCTATACAAACCAAATATGTGCTAAACAAACCAAAAAAATAGCACATTTGGAAACTACTGAAAATGTTCAAATTAACTGATCATGTATGCCAGCTTTTTCTAAAATTTACATTCTGTAATCACTATTAAGTTTCAGATAATAAATCAATTAGCTGCAGGCACTGACTTGTTCATAGAATTTTTTATTAGCTTTTTAATTTTTTATTAGGAAGAACATATGTCATTTCCAGGTACAAGACAGTCACCCATACTGCAATATTTAATGCAAACAAAGCAAATGCTGCTGGGCGTGGTGGCACATACCTTTAATCCCAGCACTCAGGAGGCAGAGGTAGGTGGATCACTGTGAGTTAGAGGCCAGCCTGGTCTACAAAGAGTCCAGAACAGTCAAGGCTACACAGAGAAACCCTGTCTCGAAAAATCAGAAAAGCAAATGCTATACATAAATGGCATTTCTTAGCTTGTAAAGTTACTTTCATATTTCATCCCTTAAAAATCACCTCTTCAGATGAAACACTGATTTTACAAAAGGCCAAGCTGATCCAAGCAGAGTCTGCAAAGACCTACATCCCTCCAAGGCCATAGGAGTCACAGCCACTTAGATGCCCAGATGGGAGCACCTGTTCCTCCCCACAGTCACCACTATTCCCTTTATCTACAATAAATCTGCAGAGACTGGAACCAAAGGCATTTGCAGAAAGCAGGTTCACAGCCAGTATCTGAAACAAGAAAGCCCTCCTGAAACAGTCCCATTAGCAAGAGGCACTGAGACCATTCTTCTGAGAAGTCACTACCACCAGCTCTGTGGACAAGGGTGTTTCCAGAACTCCTTCTCTCTCCTCCCAGCCTTAAACCAAGGTAACACTCCATGGGGTTGAGATAAAACAACGCTATCTCTTCTTTTCTTCTAGGATATGGGATTCTACGATCAGGATCACAGTTACTCCTGTCTGCTTTGACAACAAATATGGCTAAGTAGCACAGACAATTTTACTTTTCTTTGACAATTTTTCTTTTTGCTAATCTTTCCTACCACCTTGTCCTTAGCACTAATGACCAAGAGCTAAGCAGGTAAAAGGCACTTGCAGCATAGGCCAAAGGACCTGAGCTGGAACTCAGCCCCCATGGTAGGAGGAGAGAAACAACTCAGAGCTATCCTCCAATCTCCATACAGGCACCACAGCACATTAATACATATGCATGTGTACTTACACACTTATTCTCACTAATAGTAAATAAACTGTTGCCAGGTATAGTGGCACAGGCCTTTAGTCCCAGCACTTGGCACACGCAGGTACATAAGTTCAAGGCCAGCCTGCTCTACATAGTAAGTTCTAGGACAGCCAGGGATACATAGTGAGATCCTGTCTCAAAAAAACCAAAACACAACAAACAACAAAAATTATCTTTTTTTTTTCAAAGAATAACCTTCACATGCTCATTATCAGAGTAGTCTAAAGGCATGAAGAAAAACTCAGGCCTTCCTGGAACCTTAATCACAGATGTTTTTCAAGCAAGAGAACTTGTCTTCTACTTCAGTAAGGTAGAGAAGAGAGAGAACAGACAGAGCTTGTGTGAGCCCAGTCACTGAGTCATCTTACCTGGAAGGGATAGTGTTTGATAGTCAGGTACTCAGCCAGGATATCCAGCATCCTCACCATCTGAGAGAAGATAAGGACTCTGTTTCCCCTTTCCCGGAGTCTTGTCAACAGTTTGTCTAACAGAATCAGCTTCCCACTGCTCCTGATTAGGGACTGAAGAGTCAGAAGGCATTTACTCATTATGTTCAAACACAGTACTTCCCAAATGATCTTTAAACATGGTATCCGCAGTACTATGCTTCCTGCATTGCTACTTAAGTTTTCTCATTGTTTCTGTTCATTTAGAGACATGGGCACACTACATAGCCCAAGTAGACCTTGAATAACTGTCCTCAAACACAAGCCCTTCCGCCTCCACCACATCCCCAAAACATCCCTGTCATGTCCTGGGGCTCCCGCAACTCCACACCAGTGCTGATGTCTGGCTTGACTCATGCTTAGAAAGCTCCCTGCTCTGATGCTCCTTGAAGGCTAATCAAGGAAGAAAAGGAAGCTTGATTGAAAACTAAGATCTACAATACCACCGAATCACTTCTGAGAAGGCAGCTACACGCGGGAGGAGGTGCGCACCTGAAGGACCTCCTGGCCGTTCTCCCTTTCGTTCTCCTCGGGAGCTTTGATCAGGTAGCAGTGGTTGCAGCATTTCTTCAGCTCCATCACAATATTAAGGAAGCCAGATGTGCTGCCTCTTGTTCCTTTGGCAAGAGCCTTGTAATTCCTGGTCAGGATCCATCTGTAAATTGAAAACATTAGTTCAAATAAGCAGAGTTTATGGTATCACAGGAAATAAAAGTTAAAAGACAGACAGACTTTTACTTTCTATCTCCTGTCACCTACCCATGACCCTTCACATCTCCAAGCACAAGTGAAAAAGTTTAATAAGCCTACAAGGTATGCTGACCTCACTTATCCCAGGAACACTAAAAGTAGACAATTCTAGAAGGCTATATTACATACACAGTCATATATACACATATATGTACATGTTCATGTGTGTGTATTTAGATAAGGGATTATCACTGAAGCAGTCTTATTACAACTTTTTAAACTGGGAATAAGTCATCTAACAGTAAGACTGTAGCTAGCTAGGTTAAGTATACTGTAATAGCGGGCTGATGGTGCACATCTGTAATCCAACACCAAGCTGGGTGAGGCAAGAGGATTGTCAGTTCATAGTCAGCATGGGCTACAGTGTGAGAAAAGACAGAAAAATATATATATATATAAAATGAATCATATATATATATAATGAATCATTATAAATGATTTTAAAGAAGTATTTTTATATTATATAATGCTAAATAATATTATTGTTTCATATACCAATTTGGAATAATAGGAGAATTATACATACAATATGGTATATTTATATAAAAGCCTTGGTGATAAATTCCAAAATATTAAAAGTACTTTTATCTGATTAACAACATACATTTCTCATCACAATTCTGGGAATGTATCTCAAAATGTTCACTTCATCACTACTTATGAAGCCAAAGTACTTGAAAAAGTCCAAGTGTATACACACACCAAGGAATGGGATAAATAAATTAAACTGAAGATTCACTTTCCATGGAACAGCTGGTACTTCCAGGTAAGAGTACCCAGATGGTACACCCTAAAATCCTGCCCTTAACCCCAGCCCTCAGGAGGCCAAGTCTTAGAGGAGCAGACTACACAGTGAGACCCTGTCAGAAGGGTTGGGGAGGGAAGTGGGGAGCAGACAGAAATACCATACCTATAACACCAGCAATTAAGATGCTGAGGCAGAAGGAAGGAGACCTGAAACTAGTTAAACCCACACATAGAGAATATTGGTACTGCTTAATTGTAAATAATTCACTAAAATTCTATCCACAAAGACCACCCCTAGACCACAAGTTTGCAATCACCAAGTACCATCTCAAGTACCATCTCCCAGTGAACTGGTGGGTAGAGTTCCAAAAAGTGACTGGTTGGCTCTGGTTTGAGAGAGAAAAATGGATAATATGAATATGGAACTCTGTCATTGAGAGAATAAGGTAGCTATCAACTAGGTTAAGGATAGCATTCCTAAGCCAGAACTCTGAATTCTAAACTCCAAAACATTCTAAAGCGGAACATGATGTTGCAAATGGAAAATTCCACACCAGCCCTTATGCATGCAAAACACAGTCAAATGTAGGCGCACTAAAAATATATATGAAGTGCACATGTGCATACATGTACACACATGAACATGTACACATACACAATTTACAAAGGCTGAACATGTTGGAACACACAGCACTAAGAAGGCTGAGGTATAAAGGAGAATCAGTTTGAGCGCAACTTGTGCTATATACAAGACTTCATCTTGAAAAGAACCATTTAGCCAGGCAAGGTGCTTGGGAAGTAAGTGAGAGGCAGGTGGATATCTGTGAGTTCAAGGCCAGCCTGGGCTACAAAGGGAGTCCAGGATTGCCAAAGCTACACAGAGAAACCCTGTCTCAAAAAACTAAAAAAAATTCTAAAAAATAGGGTTGGAGAGATGGCTCAGCAGTTAAGAGTACTGGCTGTTCTTCCAAAGGTCCTGAGTTCAACTCCCAGCAACCACATGGTGGCTCACAATCATCTATACTGAGCCCTGGTGCCCTCTTCTGGTGTGCATGTATACATGCAGACAGAACACTGTATACATAATAAAAAATAAATCTAAAAAAAAATAAATAAAATAAAAAGATAAACATTTACAATGTCTGGGGTTTTTTTAAAAGAATATATGAAAGAGACATACTAATAAATTATACTAAATAGAGCTATATAGATGTGGAAGCAAACAAAACATCATGTTATGTGTATGTGTGTGTATATATGTGTTCCAACTGGGGAATGTAAATACTCTGCAGACATTACTAAACTGTTAAAGAATTATTAACTACTGTTAGGCATGATAACAACAAATTTTTGAAGAATGAGGTCTTTCTTTTTTAGAGACATACACTAAAGCAGGAGGATGGGAAGACGCAGGTGAACTAGTAATGGCCACGGGTTAACACCACGGAAGCTAGACCGTGAGTAGATAGGCAGACACCGTATTAGTTTTGTTTATATTTAAAGTCCCCATAGTAATATCTCCAAAACACAAACAGGGGCTTGGGGCTGCCTACAGTTCAGCTAAGTGTCTGTCTAGCACATGTCAGGCCCTGGCTCTGAGCTCCCAGAAACATGCAAGTGCATATACATAAATGAATCATATTTTATAAAAAGCAAATGTGAATGTCCTTAGCAAGCACATATTATGCTGTCACTTAAGCCAGACTCACTATTTTTGAATTTCCATACAATATGATAAGCCAAAAACATGTGACTTGCCCACGCCGCTTGGGGGGTAAGAGCACTTGATCCGGCAGAGGACCTGGGTTCAGGTCCCAACATTCAAAAATCATCCTTAACTCCGGTTCCAGGAGATCTAACACCCTCTTCTAATTTCTACAGACAACAAGTATGCACATACATACACGCAGGCAAAACACACATAGCCATACAACATAAAATAAAGAAACCTGAAAAAAATTTTCTGACTGACAAACTTCAGACCATTTACATAACGAAAAGTACTTTATAAATTCTTAAATGATTGGGAAAAAAAAAAACTCCTAGGCCAAGTGGTGGTGGCACATGCCTTTAATATCAGCACTCTCAGGAGGATCTCTGTGAGTTCGAGGCTAGCCTGGTCTATAGAGTGAGTTCCAGGACAGCCAGGGCTACACAGAGAAACCTTGTGTTAAAAACCTAAAACAAAAAACAAAAGTTTCTTTTTTTTTTCTGATTGAATATGAATTTCAATTTAATTACAAGCTGAGTCCTACAGACAAAGCTCAGTGGTTCTCTAGCAATTACAAGGCAGAAGCCCAATTCTTACTGCGATAAGAAAACAAAACAAAACAAAGCTCAGGCCTACGCCTGGTCCCGGTAGGAGGCAGAACTCTCAAGCTCAGTAGAGTTACACAGAGACCCTGACTCAAAAACACAGAAGATTTTATTATTGAGTATTTGCCAAGATCTACAAGGTTGAAGGCTTAATTTTTAAAAAAGAAAAGAAGAAAACAAAACCTGAAACCTCTGCTCAGGCTTTACTTTAAAAGGCGTGTATCACTTGGAAGCACAGCCTCATGGCAGGGACTTACTTATAATACTGTTTCTGAAGGGCTGACATCTCCACCCTGAGAATCTGCTCCACTTTGGCAGGCAGGGACTTCTCCACGTCTTTTTTGACTCTCCGAAGAAGGAAAGGCTCTAGTACCTTATGAAGACTCTGGTAGCCATTCTCTCTCCCCTTTCCGTGGTCTTCTTCAAAGTCCTCCCAAAACTCAAACCTACAGATGAAATTGTCACCATTAGTCACACAGAGGGAAGAGCGTTTCCACTCTAAGAACAGAACAGAACGAGGAGTAAGCAATGTGGCTCTGAAGGGATTTTAAAAAGTCAATCTGTTCTGCAAGGAAAGGCAAAAATTTGCTCATCATGGACTCTTCAATAAAAGAGGGGGAATAAATAAAATGTAATTCTAATATTTCAGGAAGGGACATAATGGCTCAGCAAGTAGACGCTTGCCACCTGAAAAGACAGAGCGGGCTAAGCACAAGCATTCATCCCTGTGGTGTCCTGTGGATGCCCCTGCCACCAAGGCTTTCCTGCCATGGCAGGTTGCATACTAAACTATAAGGCAAAGTAAGCCTCCTTGTCGTTGCTTTTGTCGGGCATGCTGTCGGGAATTGTGTAAAGACTTTGATGTCTGGGGAAGGAAAGAGGGAACCAGGAAGCTGACACGGGATGAAGAACAGCAATGAGAATGGACACACGGGGCTGGAGTGATGCTCAGCAGTGAAGAGCAAGGATGCTCATGCAGCAAATGATGACAAGACACCAGCCAGGACTCTACGCAGTGTTGCTTAGAGTATGTTTCCCCTCCCCCGCCCCCCCCCCATGCCCAAGGGAGGCAGTGGGAATGTCTGGGGATATTTTTAGATGTGACAACTGCCCTGCAGAGGGCAGAATCCAAGAATGCTGCTAGATATCCTACAAGAAAAATGACACAAGGCAGCTGGAACGGGGATGGGAAGTGTCCAGCCCAACCCAAAATATTAACATTGCCCAAGATGAGAAGCCCAGAGCCATGAGACAGCACTAAATGGGGGGGAGAGGGAGGTGCAGAGGGTCCCTCCTCCCAGAAAAATACTATAGTGAGAAGAGGGAGATGGGGGAGCACAAGGGAGGGAAGAGAGAAGGAATGGAGGAGGAGAACAATAGGGGAGGGGGATGAGGAGGAAAGGAAAGAGAGGGGGGAGGGGGGAGGGAGAGAAGGTCAGCTCAGAATGGCTAGTATCTCAACCCATCATCAGAAAAGCCAAAACTATCTCATAAAGATTTTTTTTTCGAAAAGGGCCAGAAGCAAATAAAAACAATAAATGTGCTGCCTAGAGGTCTGCCTTATGAGAAACACTAAAGTTAGCCCTTAGGGCTAAAAGAAAATCCTCCACAGGAACCTCAATTCACAGGAGAAAATGAAGATCACCTGGAAATGATGAACTATGTGATATTTTCTCTTTTCAAGGTTTCCTTAGGAGACAATCCTGTCTCATCCAGCAATTCTACTGCTGCATCCTGAGTTCCTAATGAAAGGAGGATTTACTCAACTGCCGTATCTTGAGTTTATAACATAGGGACAATATAAGTAAGTGAGCATTAACCTGAAGATCAGGCTAAAATACACAATCCCTAGAGAATCCAAGAAGAGGAATTGAATAGTACACTAAAATATAAACACTAAGCACAGTAGTGAAGGAGAAATGGACTAAACATGAAACATGGAAGCAAACAGCCAAATGACAGGAATGAGTTCAGCCATATCATTATTTATATCCTAATCAAAAAAGAAAAACAAAAACAAAAACAAACACGTATCTAACGTTTTACTCCCACCAATTCTATTCAACACGGAGGTTCTACAGTATAAGGAAGACGAGATATAAAAAGCATTCACGGAAGAAAGTCATTTAAAAGCCTGTACTTGCAGAGATATGGTCCTCTAAGTAATTGCTAATAAAAGAAGAGTTATAAGAACGAGTTTCTGAATGCCACGTAAGTATGTTAGAGCTTATGTGCTCTACAGCTAGAGCTCTACTCAACGGTAGCTCTAGCCTCTATATCCTATTTATAGCCCCAGAGCAGAGGCTCTCCACCTTTCTGATGCTGAGACCCTTTAATACAGTTTCTCGTGTTGTGATAATCCCCAACCATAAAATTATTTTCGGATAACCATTGAGATGTAACAAGAATAAATTAGTAAAGGAGAAAAAAAATAGGAAAGAAAAAAAATTATTTTCATTACTTCTTCATAAGTATAAATGTGCTGCTGTTAAGAATCATTATGTGTTTTCTGATGGCCTTACGCGACCCCTGGTGAAAGGGTTGTGCGGTATCTATACGTAACTGTAGCTCTAAGGTCTTAATTCCAGCTGCACACTCAGTTGCAGCTCTATAAACTAACTGTAGCTTCACACACAGCTGTAGCTCTGCAGTCTAACTAATTCTCTCTACCTGTAGCTCTAGACTTTAGTACAGCATAAAAATGAGATGAAAACAACAGAGTAAGAGTCTCAGGATGTACAGAATTAGCTCAGCAGGGAGCAGTGACCTACTCAACACACACAAGGCCCTGTGTTTCCTCCACAGCATCTTACCAAAACAACAAAACCTCCTAAAACGGAACCAAGAACAACTACACAGCTAAATAAATAGAGAAAACTTTCCTTGATGATGGGTTAGACAGCTTGGTTATTACTAGGCAAGCAACTCTAAGATTCACCACAACCGTGCCAGGTGTGGTGGCGCACACCTTTAATCCCTGCATTGGGGAGGCAGAGGCAGGAGGATCTCTGTGACTTCAAGGTCAGCCTGGTCTACAAAGTGAGTCCAGGACAGCCAAGGCTACACAGAGAAACCCTGTCTTGGGGGGGGGGGGGGGGGGAGGGAGTGGAGATCTCAACACAATCCAAACAAAATGCCAGTAGGTTCTCTCCCAGAAATTAGTGAGTTGATCCTGACATAGAAATAAAAGATTTTCAAGCAGACAAGATGTTCTGAGAAAGAATGAAACCGAGTCTAATACTTCCCATGTTTTGTTCCATAGTACAAAACAGGACTACAGACAGCGCTGCACAGGACTGTGGGTATAAAACAGGACTACAGACAGCGCTGCACAGGAGTGTGGGTATAAGCACTCATGGCACAGGACTACAGACCAGTAGTAGATCCTTTCTATCTCAACTAAGATCTTCAACAAATGATGCTGAAACAACTTCAAATTCCTTGGTGAAGAAAAATAAAAATGAATCACGGTCCTCACGCTTCAAACAGTAACTGCCTCAAAATAAAATATGCACAAAATATGACAGCTAAAATTTATAAAACAACAAAAATGTCTTTGTTGCCCATGGTTAGCCCCATCTGTTTTAGACACTTCACACAAAACTAATTTAATAAACTATGTTTAAAAGTTAAAATTTGGTTCTTCAAGATATTATGAAAAGAAAAAGAAAAGCAAATTGCACAGTAACAAGACATTGCATCCAGGAGTGTTTTGAAAGGAATATAAGCTGATAATTCATGTTTCCAGAGATGAGTGAGTCAGTGCTATAAAATACTACGAGTGTAGGTGTTTGTGTTTACCAGTGTGTGCGTTACTGCACCAAGTACATGCAGTGCCTGCAGAGGCTAAAACAGGACTTCAGATTCCCTAGAACTGCAGTTACAAACAGCTGAGCCTCCATCGAGTGTTTAGGACCTGAATCAAGGTCCTCTGCACGAACAGCAAGTGCTCTTAAAAACTGAGCCAGCCCTCTATCCCAATCTAATTTTCTTTCTTTCTTTTTTTTGTTTTGGTTTTGGTTTTCAAGACAGGGTTTCTCTGTGTAGCCCTGGCTGAACTGGAACTTGCTCTGTAGACCAGGTTGGCCTCAAAATCAGAAATCTGCCTGCCTCTACCTCCCTGAGTGCTGGGATTAAAGGTGTGTACCTGGCCAGCCCAATCTAATTTTCTTTTTTTCTTTTTTTTTTCTTTCTTTCTTTTTAAAGATTTATTTATTATTTGTACAGTATTCTGCCCACATGTGTGCCTGCACACATGAAGAGAGCACCAAATCTTGTTATAGATGGTTGTGAGCTACCATGTGGTTGCTGGGAATTGAACACAGGACCTTTGGGAGAACCGACAGTGCTCTTAACCTTTGAGCCATCTCTCCAGCACCCAATCTAATTTTCTTAAGCACAAAAGAGCTGAATAAATATTTAACTAAAGGATCCCAAAGAGCCAAAGAGAAATGAGAATATGTCCAACATTCTCAATCATTAGAAAAAAAAATTGATGGATGGAACATTTACCTATTGATTATACAATACCTATCAATTATACAATTAGTAATTAACTTGCTTACTGTCTATCATTGCTATTCCAGGTAATGTGAACCAGTGATGAATGTGCAAACAAGATTCCTAGTATTTTCACACACCTAATTTAATTAGCAAACCAAACAGGGAGAGGAAAAAGGGTAAGAAAGGAGGTGGCTACCATGTAAAAACTAAGGAGAAGGAACAGTCCAGGTAACACAGAGTAGGAATAGGTCAGCGTGTAGAAGGAACAGGAGAGGGCCAGGACAGCTGATGCATAATGAGTAACGGAACAGTGTATGAGTCAGTATGACCCAGGATCCAGCTCAGAACAGTCGTCCACACTAGAGGAACAAGTTTAGACTTCATTCTAAATTGTCACTGGGCACCACTAGACAATTGTAATGAAAATAAATACTATGATCTATCCTATAAGAAGCAAGTTAGATTGAATAAGGACTAAAACTGATGCTTCTACCAGCGAAGACATATTTAAGGCATGTCAGACTATATATGTCATATATTTATTCATGGGGCTTTGAGATTTTGTT
Organism: Acomys minous; assembly: GCF_964271855.1. Lineage (NCBI taxonomy): Eukaryota > Metazoa > Chordata > Mammalia > Rodentia > Muridae > Acomys > Acomys minous. The sequence continues at coordinate 109,261,815 of NC_140484.1, forward strand.
TTGTTTTATGCTTTTTTGAGGCCAAGTTACATGGTGATTAGAGTGGCCTCAAATTCACTAGGTAGCTGGCAATGAATTCCTTCCTAATCCCCCTGCTTCAACTTCCTAAGTGCTGGGACTGGTTAATCACTACCACTACCCCTGACTCCCATATGTCTTAATAATTATTTTCCAAGTGCTTTAACTAATCCAAACCTTTGTTAGGCAACTACATAGTCCTCTTCAATAGGCTAATTTCTTTAGCTTCTATCACTTTATTATGCAAGGTTATAATACAGTTGCTTCTGCCACAGGTGAGTATTTTGCTTTCCCCACGCTATCGGTTTTCCTTAGTCTACTAAGAACATCAAAAAGTTGCCAGACATGGTTGCCTTTCATGCCAGCACTTGGGGCAGAGGCAGGCAGATCTCTATACATAGGTCCAGGCTAGCCTGAACTACATTGTGAGACCCTTTCTCAAAAATACCAAAAAATAAAAAAATTAAAAAATTAAAAAAAATTTAAAAAGTGAGGGAAGCAGCATTTGTATATCAGACATTCTAGCACCTTTTGAAATAAACATGAAGGGGCTTACTTCTCCGGCATAATAAAGTGCAGCAAGGACCAAAGTTCCTTGAGGGAATTCTGAAGAGGGGTGCCCGTGATCAGTAGCCTATGGTTGGACTTGAAATCAATCAGAGTTTTATACAATAAAGAGTCATCGTTCTTCAACCGATGGGCTTCATCTACTCCCAGGAAGGCCCAGTTAATACTGCCCAGCACGGTCTAAAGTGAAAAACAGAAAAGAGCGAGCCACCAGGTCAGAAGGGAACCCAAAAGTACTTACACATCTAAGTCATTTCGGTATGCACACCAGCACAAAGGTACGCACATAGACACATTAGTCTTCACAGGGTTAATATATTAGGACTCTTCTGCTTGTTCTAATGGCCAGATTCAAGAATACCTTATCATCTAAAGCTGTAGGTGAATCCCTCATATAAGCCACTACTAAAAGCCCCCACAAGAGGATGAGAACGGGTATGCTGAGCAAAAACAGAAACAAAACCTCCACATTTCTTTATCTTGGTAAGGTTCTTTTCTTGCCTATTTGCCACCCCAACCTTGAAACACAAGAGCACCAAACTGATTATAGAAGCATTTATCACTTGGTGACTTTCACTAGAGCTCTCCAATGACTGTAGCGCTCCTCGGTGCAGCCTCAGTACCCTTTCCTCCTGCCTCCTGCTTAACTCAACGGACTAAGGAAACCTGAGCTCCCATTCAACTGTGACGTTTGATTTCTATTTACAATTTTAGTATTTGAGGAGTATTTTAAGTTTGTTGTTTAAAACAAAGCAACAAGAACAGCGCGACAAGGGGGAAGCACAGTCAGCAGGCAAGTCGTGACCCCCATTAATAATTACACACCTTATCTTTCAAAAGGATCTCATATGTTGTAATAAGTGCGTTGAACTTCAACCTTTTGGTTTGAGAATGAATCCACTCATACTCCCTTATCTATAAGAGAAAAACAGTAATTAAGACACAATTTCTACTTCCAAGTTTTTGAAACAAAGCAAGTCTGATAATAGATGCAATAGAAATGACAAACAAGCCCCATGAGAATTAATGAACAGCCTATGCACTCTAAAGAGACTTATGTAAAGTCGGACGTGGTGGTGCATGTCTTTAATCCCAGCACTCGGGAAGCAGAGGCAGGCAGATCGCTGTTGAGTTCAAGACCAGCCTGGTCTACAAAGGAGTCCTGGACAGCCAAGGCTACACAGAGAAACCCTGTCTCAAAAAAAGCCAAGAGAGGGAGGGAGAGGGACAGGGAGAGACAGAGAGAAACAGACAGACAGACAGACTGAGAGTCAGACTCAAACTACAAAGCACTAAGCAGGAAAAACTTTATTGTCATTTCAAATAAATCAAACCCTCCCACAAAGAACTGACCAAATGTGCAGCATTTATCAGCAACTAAGCTTAGGGACGTTGTCAGGCATGTTGGCACACATCTTTAATCCCAGCACGTAAGAGGCAGATCTCTGAGTTAAGGCCAGCCTAGTCTACAAAGTGAGTCCAAGACAGCAAGGCTACACAGAGAGACCCTGGGGAGTGAGGGAGGGGAGGTTGGACAATGACTTTGGGAACTTGAACTAAATAAAGTTCGGCTTTCCCAGATCCATGGAATGTTCCTTCTTTCTTTTTCTAATTCATGCAGTAGTTGGCCTGCATGTGGGCCTGCGGGCCAGAAGAGGGTACCAGATCTTATTATAAATCGTTGTGAGCCACCATTGTAGGTGCTGGGAATTGAACTCAGGACCTTTGGAAGAATAGGCAGAACTCTTAACTTCTGAGCCATCTCTCCAAACCCCACCACCGCCATGGAATGTTCTAAAGGAAATAAAATTTCCATTATTCTTTGCTGATATTTTAGGTGATATTTAGTGAGAAATAACAAATTATAATCAACACCTTGGCCATAAATTTCATCATAGTCAACAGCCATACCCCCAAGAAAAAGGAATTTTACAGAGCGAAAATATAATTTAATATAAGTAGAAAATAGTGGGAATGTAAAGAAACTGGAAAATGAATGAAATCATAGTGAAACATGATCAGAAACTAAGCAAACACGATGTCTACGAACAATGTCCTTATGATTTGCTGACTTAGAACACAAAGCAATGAGTACTTGTAGGTGACTGCCACCAAAGTCTAAAGAGAAAGAATACTGGGGGCTTGCCACAATGCATGCCAGTTTGTTTTTTCCTTTTAATAACTACAAACTAGGAACTAAGAACTACTATATACAGCCTTAAAAAGTCCAAGTTGGGGCAATGAAACCTAATATAGTTTATAATCCAGATGTTTTGCTTTGTTTTGCTTGCAGAGCTGAACTCAAACCCAGAGTCTCAAGCATGCTAGGGTTTGTCATGGAGCTACAGTTCCAACCCAATCAGATGGCTTTGCTAGCAGCATTTAATAAAAACAAGTTTGAATCCACAAAAGTGTGTTTACAGCACCTATCTAAAAATTTGAAGATTCCCAGTGGCCTGCTCTTGCTATAAGCAATCTCCAAAAAACCCGGTAACACAGAAGGACCCAAGAGCAACACCTCAGGACCAAACAGCCTTGTGTCTGGCAAGTGGAGGCTCCAGTTCTGCCATTCTACCCATCTAAAGGCAAGTTAGACAGACTCGCTGGGCAGTTATCATCATCCGTCTGCCAGATATTTGGCACCATCGATTTTGAAGACTATCATGAAAGTTAATGAATAGATACAAAAACACACCAACACTAGAACTAGCACATAGTAGGTACTCAGAAAAAAATGTTCATTTCTCAAAAAAGTATTTGCTAAACAAAGACAAATTTACACCACTGTGTGCTACATTCATGATGCTCAAGTCAACGTTTGGTAGCAGACAATTTTTTTCTGCAGCCCTAGAGATGTATTGCTTTCCTTTGTTTTTACTTCTTCCTTGTATGTTATGAAACCTCACTGCTTTTTAAGAGATTGGGAAATAAATTCTAAGAATCCAAGTCTTTCCAATAACATTTCTGCTAGGATAGCAAAGATATTAATTCTCCATAAGGAAAGGTGATCTTAAATATAAAAATCAAACTCGAAGCGGTAATGCATGGCAGTAATCATAGCTCTCAGGGGACTGAGGCAGGTGGAGGCAGCCATGAGTTAGAGGCTAGCTTGAACTACATAGGAAGATACTAGGAGAGAATAGGAGAAGGGAGGGAAGAGAAGAGAGAAACAGCGAAGAGAAAATTCCATGCAATTATTGGTGTTTCAAAACATAGTAGTATATGCCTTGTTTTAAAGAATAACTGAGTTTTCTTTTTGACAAAACTCTGAGTACTGAGCCCACAGTACACAGTGTGTGAATGATTTTACTCAAGAGTTTACTAATATAGCTAAAAAGCACTCTATAGGCAATCTCAAAAATACATTTTTAACATAGATACTGCTTCAACTCTTTTTGTTTACGTACCGTATTTCTGCTCATCAGGTCGCCTATGTAAACCACGACATTAATCTCGGGTGCCCAGATTTCAAACTCCCTCTGCCACGAAGTGAGGGTGGATAAGGGGACAACTATAAGAAAGGGCCCGTAGAGCTGGTGCTGGTGAAACAGGTAGGAGAGAAACGATATGGTCTGGATGGTCTTTCCTAGGCCCATTTCATCAGCAAGGATTACACTGTTACTTCTGCAGTAAGAAAACAGCACAAACAAAAGTAATTAGTTCATGAGAAAAACAGTACGTGCAAAAACAACACACACAGTTCGTAATAACCACAAAGCATCAGTTTGACCCTTCAATGAAATGTTTCCTCATCTTCGATGACTTATTTGCTTCCTAAATATGGAAGAAAGCAGAAAGACCAGGCAATGTATCTGTAAGTATACTCAAGACTTAGATTGCATGAGACTGCTCTAATTGTTATTATCTTATAAGTAAGGCTCTGAACTGCACTGTCATTGCTAGGCTATCCCTCTAATAGAAGAAACAGGTTTTATTGTAGATATACACAGCATGTGGCCTTGGGGTCATCAATACACAAAATGAGTAAACTGGATGCACCTTTGTTCAAATTACCTTACCCATTCCACTTGATTGACCAATACCACATCTACTGTTTTATAGACCTACTTGATGCAGATGTAAAGGGCTAGGGTTTTTGTTTTGTTTGTAGTGCTAGAGATAGAGCCCAGGGTCTTCTGTGTTCTAAGCTCAGGGGAACTGTTTTAAATATGATGCAGTCTATAGCTCTGGACCTCATTATAGACCTACTGATTGAGACTGTCTAAGAAAGAGTGCAGATTCTGAGGGGTTTGTTTCGGTTTTTGCTTTTTAGTTTTGTTTTCTATGAAGGAGTGAATCACTCTATGGTCCAGGTTGACCTGTGATTTGCAATCCTCCTGCCTCTGCCTTGAAGAGCTAGAAGGAGAGGATTCGTATATCCAACAAGCACCTTTGAAGACTGACGCAAGTGTTATAGAGCAGTTTAAGAAACACTGTACTAGAAAACAGGCAGAATTACCACCTTTTATTAAAAATTGTACAGATACAAAAAGAAAGACAAATGAAGAAAATGACCAGAGTTAGGAAAGCATGTTTAGGAAACAGATGTGCAAAAAGTTAGAGATCCATGTATGACATAGTCTGTAAATACTGTTATAGGCCAGTGAAATAACTTGGGGCAAAGGCATGTACCATAAAGCCTAACTACATAAGGGAAGTCTCCAGAATCCACGCAGGAGGAAGACAGAACTCCTGCATGTCAGCCATGCAAGTATATATGTATACACAGGTACATATTGAATGAAAGCAAACTTTTAAATTTAAATAGGGCCACCATGTCTGCCTCTAGCTGAGGGTCTGGGTTTCCCCAAATATGAGAACTGTGGGGCTGCCAAGGATCTCCCAGCTCTGAATTTGCTGGTTATGGTTTATGCTACTTCTGGGTACCACAGCTCATCTTGGTCCTTCCCAAGCCAGAACCTGGGGCATGGCCCAATGGCAGTGCCATCATCAGCTTAACCTCACAGTGGCTTGCTCTCCTGTGCTATCTTGAGTGGAGGACTCCTCCAAGCTCTATTCCCCTGCAGACAGCAGCTCTCCTTCCTGCTTTCAAAGCCTAAGAAGGAAGGAATGAAGGTACTGACTGTCCCTCTGGAGGCCCTGCCCAGCCTGGCTTACGAAGAACACTGTCACTCTCCTCCCTTCCTACCCTTTCTGACTCTTTAACCCAGAAACATCTGGAAGATTTAACTACAGTCGCTCATCGTGTCTGTGGAGGTAAACTAACGTCACTATACCCATTTGAAGAAGCGGCAGCACAAGCACAGGCCAGCAAGCCAAGTGCTGACAGCTAGCCTCTCTTCAGTAGCTGCGGCTGGGTCTTGGCACTACCACTATCTTGTAACCCTTGACAAAAGGGGCTTGAGGCACACAGACCTTGGGTTGCTTGTATTCTTGTTCCTGTGCCTCCAGAAGACACTGCTACCCTCGAGCAGGCCAGCCCTTCCTTCTCTCAGCTATAGTCATGTGCTGGCACTGCAATTCAAGCCAAGTTTCTGTGCCAAACAAATAGTCTGTATGTACACAGGCTTCACTAGTGAGCCAGAGTTCTAAAAGTAAAATGTAAGCTAACGTCTAGCTAGAAAAACAAGGCATTTAATTTGCCAAGACTGTAGGCAGACTTCTTTGAGTTTAAGGCCAACCCAGTCTACATACTGAGTCCTAGGGCAAGCCAGTGCTACAAAGTGAGAGTACCTTTAAAAAAAACCAAACAAAACAAAACCTCACACGAATGACTCTACAGTATGTATTGTACAACTCGGGACAAAGTTAATGTTACCCTTGCTCCTGAGCATCGCCAATTGTAAACTAAAAGAGCTAGCTCATACAGTCTTTTTAGTTACATCTAATTTCTTACTGATCCTTTAGAAAGAGTAGAACGCACTATTTTCTAAATGGAAACTGTTTCCTTTCTTACAAGCTATCTGCTTTACAATTCCATACACATAATATCTTTGATCTCCCCCATTTCCTCTTATCCCACGCCCTCTCCATCAAATCAAACTCCTTCCCAAGTCCCCCACCTACTTGCATATCTGCTTGTGTCTCCATGTCCTCTACTGTATTGAATTAGGTTGGCCTGCAGGGTAGAGGCCAATGAAAATCATTTTTAAGCATCTAAAATGATTGTGACCCACTTTCTCAGTCACACAAACTTAAGCTCAAAGGTCAAACTTTCTTCACTGAGATTTTTGTTTTGTTTTGTTTTGTTGTTTTTCAAGACAAGGAAGGTTTCTCTGTGTAGTCTTGGCTGTCCTGACTCGCTCTGTAGACCACGCTGGCCTCAAACTCACAGAGATCTGGCTGCCTCTGCCTCCCAAGTGCTAGGATCACAGGCATGCGCCACCACACCTGGCTCACTGAGTCTTAAAAATACTACATTCGGCTGAAAAGACAAGTAGTAACAGTGATTCATGTGAGAAATAGTTGTCCTGAATGTGTTTATAACTAGAAAACACTTCCTAACATTGAGGATAAATTTGAGTATTTTTCTTTTTCAAGCTATAGTTTAATTCTGAAATAAGGATACCTGTTTTACTGTAAAAAAATAAAGACACAAGGAAGAGGCGGGGCTCAAAAGACAGCTTGATGATTAAAAGCACTGGCTGCTCATCCAGAGGACATGAGCGAGCTCAGTTCCCAACACCCACGAGGCAGCTCACAAGCATCTTTACCTCTGTGAATACCAGGTACACAAGTGGTGCATAAACATACATGCAGAAAACACCCATATATGTAAATAAAAACTTATTATAAAAAGGGTGTGGTAGAGAAATCTGTCATTAGCATTGAAGGAAGCTCGCCCCGACACATCACATAATGGCAGAGTAATCATGCCTACCTTGAACCACTTTAATTCTCAAAGCCTAAACGGCCCCCAGCACTTAGCTCTTAAGATAATAATAAGCCAAACACAGTAGAGAAAATCTAACCGTATCTTCTACCTACTTGCACCAGGAGTGAGCAAGCCAGTTGAGACCCTCTAGCTGATAATCTCGCAGCTCCAGATTCTCCCCGCCTAAGTATGCTGGCTGCTTCTTTAAAGCTACAAATCGTGGTCTTTGCTTTAGTGCCTGAAAAACAAAAAAATAACAGAGCCTACGTCTTAGAGCACTTTTCCTGACGATTAGATTACAATGTCAGCCATATTTTATGTACTCTATGCCACATAAGCAAATACAAAAGCTCAGTTTCAGGGATGAATTGTCACCCACATCAGCCCTTTGCTACTTTGTGCCCAGAGTCAGCCTAAGACCAAGTATGTTTAAATAACTTGTTCTTTTTCTGATATAAATTTGTGAACATTAATTAGCTCTTTATTTTCTCATCCTTTACTGTGTGACACCTTGATGTTATCTTTTCTAAACAATATAGAATCACTCTAGAAGCCTTATTTTATTATGAATGAGTGTTTTGCCTGCACGTATGCATGTGCACATGTGTTCTTGGTACTGGAGGTAGTCAGAAGAGGGGGTCGGATCCCCTACGACTGGAGCTAAATAGTTATGAGGCACCGTGTGGGCACTGGGAACTGAAGCCCAGTCTTCTGCAAGAGCAACAGCGTCCCTGGACTACAAAGCTCACTCCCCAGCCCCAGGGTACCTTCCTGCATGCCTTCACACTTTCCAAGGGACAGAGGCAGCTGTATGCACTGGTTGCTTTCCTCTAGAAGCCTCTTCAGTGCCCACTGAGGCTGCGACCTCCACCTCTTTCTGTTCTGACCACAGCTTCTCCACCACTAGTGACCAACAATCATATGCTAGCTGTCAAAGACTTCTCTAAGACAGGCCAAGGAATGAAGCATGTTTCTAGATCTCGACAAATGCCAATGAGGAAAAAAAGACTTGTACAATCAATCTAGAAAAAAAGCTTGCGTGTTCAGCTTCTGATTTAAAATTCAGAGACAGTTTTCCTGTTTATTTTAAAGTACCTACTTTCAAATATTTCTCACAGTATAGCTAATTCTATAAAATATCAAATTATAGGAACGATGGAATCCTCTTTTTAAAAAGATTGTGCGTCTGTGTGTGTGCATGAGTGTACTGATGTGCACCCCATGCCTGCAGGACTCTTCAAAGGTCAAAGATGGCACTGGGCCTCCTGGAACTGGAGTCACAGGCAGCTGTGCACTCCAGCATGGGCGCTATGAACGGAAGCCAGGTCTTCTCCAGAGCAGGACGCATTCTTACTCTCTGAGGCACTGTTCCAGGGCTCATCTTCTCATTTTCTTTTCTCTCTTCTTCCTTTGAGGCAAGTCATGTGTGAACCAGCATGGCCTTGAGCTCACTACATGGCCAAGAATAACCCTGGATTTCTGAATCCTCTGCCTCCATGTCCAGAAGCCTGCGGTTCCAGGCTTCCATCATGATGCCCAGATCTGTGTGGTGCTAGGCAGTCAAACCCAAAGGCTGCACACATGCCAGGTACACTCTGCTTACTGTGCTAGATCCCAACCCAAGCTGTAATTACGTATACTTAGTATCACTTTTAAATCATCATTCGTTCCTGTTGTATTTTTGCATCTACATATCTACATAACTAACCCTTAGTTACCACACCTTTCTATAAAAACAATATAACAATAGGGTAGGTGTAGTGGGATCAGGAAACAAATGGATCTCTGAATTTAAGGCTAATTTGGTCTACAAAGTGAATTCCAAGACAGCCACAGCAACATAATAGAGAGATCCTGCCTCACAAATGATATATGATATGATATGATTATATGATGTGAAATGATAAAATATATAAAATGAGAAAAGTAAAAGCACAAAATCTAACAGTCAGCAAACCTTGCATTCTCTTGTGGGAATGGTTTTGGAGTTGTTACGACTATGGAAGCTGTCGATACAATTCTGGAATTTCTTTCCAATCAAGGCTTCATCTTCCCAGCTGCATTCAGAGTAGGGCAGTCCCATCCATTTGCATAGATATTCAGGCTCATTTGAAGGTGCTGGCTTCCGACTGTGCGCTACAGCATGTATAAAAGTTTACCAAACAGTGTCAAAGTATAAAAAGAAAGTGATATTCTTTTTTAATGTATAGCCAATGAATACTATGTGACAAAACTGTAAATAATCTGCAAAACACAAAGTGTTCATAAAAATTCAACATTTACTAAAGGTAAGATGTGTTACTCACCTGGAAAATCTGTTTGGCCCAATGTAGATTTACTTGTCTTCACAGCTAAACAAACACAAAAGAAGATAGGAAAGTTATAAATATACAGAGAAAAGGAAAGAAACAGTTTTTACAAGTAAGGGGCTGGAGAGATGGCTCAGAAGTTAAGGGTACCAGCAGCTCTCCCCGAGGACCCAGGTTCAATTCCCAGCACCCATACAGCAGCTCACAACTGTGTGTAACTCCAGTCCTAAGGGATCTGAAGCCCTCTTCTGGCCTCCCCAGGAACAAAGCATGCACTTTATGCACAGGTCCAAGACAGCCAGGGCAACGTAACATAGAGACCCTGCCTCCCAAATAAAATAATATGTAAATAGTTACCTTCATAAATAATGAAGGCAAAACACCCATACACATAAAAAACAAATAATTAAAAAAAACAAACAGATTTTACAAGTAAGAATATGTGCTATTTATCTCAAAAAGAAGCTGTTCTGACCTAGCTCCCAGACTAGCATTCTATTACTCAATTACTTTTAAAAAATAAAACGTCACTGAGTTTATACTCTGAACCCACTCTTATTCTCTCCTGAGGCCGCCTCCATCAGACCTGTTCTGGCAACAGTCATTTCCTGGGTCCATTTCACAGATGACAGCCAGCCCTACTCCCAAATTCAAGGATCAACCCTGAGACAGTGTTCCATCTCAATCCCCTACTTCTGCTCCAGCCAGCTCTCATCTCACTCTTAGACCACCGCCTACTCTTCCTCGGTCTCCTGGGAGCACTCTATAATGCTCTCAGCCTTTCTCTTTTCACAATGTATACTCTCCATTTTGGGGGCTCACCTATGCATTGACAATACCTAAATGTATCTCCAAGTCAGACCAAGAGTCTTAACCTCCAGGTGAACATACGCTGTAGCTCTCAATGAATACTTGTCTCTTACATGACAACAAAGTTACCAACCTTCACATTTTATTTCAACTGCAAAACTCAGCTCTTCTTCCCTTGATGTTTCCATTTCAGTGAATGGTATTCACTTTCTCTTAGAAAATCTTGAGAGCCAACATCCTTGATACTTCTGTCTCTCACCACTCCCAACCCAAATTACAAGCAATAATTATTAGCTCTCCACTCAAAATAAATGTAGTCCTTCGTTTAGCCTCAAAAAGTAAATCTACAAAATGTATTTTATAAATGTATATTATCCAAAGCCAACTGTCATTTTCTCTAAGTTTACATGACTAAAGTCAGTTTTCGTGAACTCACCTATTACTCTTTCTACTATCTGATACTGTTTATTCAACTCTGAGGCCAGTTCCTGTTGGCAATTGAAATATTCAACATCTTCAGGAGAAACTTTCCCTAACCTAGACAGAAGACCAAAAACAAGTGTGTGTCAGTTAGATCTTGGAGAGCTATCCATATGTACCAAAGCAAACGTTCTAAGTACAATATAAACTCCTTTGTTTCCATACAGCCCTTTCATAATCTTCACTAATAACAGGTCTGTGATATGTAAAAAACAAGCAAACAAGAAATTCAAATCAGTTTTACAAATTATATTAAAACCAAGCGTAACTTTAAGTGTATTATAACTCAGAGGGTTCTAGAATATGAACTTTCACTACAGCCTAACCAAAAGAAAAAGACAAAATGTCTCTACATATAACTGTCAAATTCAAGTCACTGATTCACTTGCAGTTACTCTATGCCTCACTTCACCCATGTACAATACAGCTAAGATTTAAAAAAATCACTATTTTATTGTCCGGATTGAACCTACTTAAGAAAAAAATGTAGCAAATGTGCAATGAGCTGTTTCTGTTACATCTAAAAATTGAGTAGCCGTATATGAAGACATCTATATTTAGAAAACAGAACAGTAGATTGCTCAGATGACCAAGGCCAACTCCTAGGTATCTGTGTTCTCCACACATTTAAACACCCTTCCCTCTGACTGGAAACACAGCAAGCAACATACCATTGCTTAATTTCATCCTCTTTCTTCTTGAAGTTCTCCAGTTTTTTTAGGCCCTTCACCTTCTGTTGTTGTAAGGACTCCTCACTCTCCCACGTGCTGTGGATGTAGGACCAGCCCTTCCATTTGATAAGGTACTGGGTTTCACCTTCCTCCCTCTCAGTGTCAAAGTCACCGCTAGGATCGCCATTTGCTTCAACAGCATACACAGTGGTAGATGCTCCAGTGGCTGCAAAAAGATTCAGGTCAGCTCTAAAGAAAATGTAATAAACCAGGCAATGAAAAGATTTCCAATTAAGCAACTGCCAAGACGAGTCTCTTCTTGAATAAACCAAATGCCTTTGACTTACAATAAGCAGTCAACTTATTGTACAATTACAATTATTGCAACACAGGATAGACTCGGTACTTTCAAATATTCTGAAGATGCTATTTACCTTAAAGAATGTGTGAAGTTACAGGTAGAACCAAACAAGTCCTCTGTCCAAACACCGGACAATGAAATAACAGCATCCTTTTTAGTACTGACTACCTCAAAAAGCAGATCTCTTCCTTCAAGAATAGAGTAAGAAATCAAAATACCCTCTCCTTACTCACCCTCCCCAAGCTGTTACCTGCCTTACCCTCAAACAGACCAGAGTGGGAGTGAGGAGTGTGGCTAGCCAGGCAAGGCGCCAGGTTCCCAGTCAATTCTACATATTCTCAAGACCCAATTTCAAAAACGAAAGGGGTAGGCAGGAAAAGGACCATCATGCTTGGTTTTGTCTTTTTGCAGTATGAGGACTTGAGCGAGTGCTCCGTCACTGACCTGTATTTCCAACACTATTATTATGACATGTTCTGATGAAAAGGTATTTTAGAACAACTTAAGAAATATCTCAATTTTTTTAATCTTTCACTTTGATCCGAATATGTCTGTTATGAGTCTGGTATTTTCACAATGTTATTCAGAAACAACTAACTAAAACACAGATTTGCTTCATGTTAACTAGAAAGTACCTCTGTTTTATCACTACAGAACTTATTTAACTAGCTTAAATTAAAAGTCTTAAAGACACTGAAAACATTCTTTTGCCTTTAGCTCTGAATAAGGCCAATTTCTACAATTCACAATACAAGTATGGACTAAATTTATCACATTAAAGAATATGTAAAATATTGGTCTGCTGAACATACATAAAAATAACTTGTGGGCTCCAGATGCAAGCAGTTGGTACAGGGTTTGCAGAGCATCATCAAGGCCCGACTCAACTCCCAGTACCACATATACTAGACATGGGGTAACACACCTTAATCCCAGAACTTGGGAGGTACAGACAAGAGGATTAGGAGTTCAAGGTCATCCTTGTCTATATACCACATTGGAGGCCAGCCAAGGCTACCAGAGACCCTGTCTCAAAAATCCAAAGTGAGTAATTTGCTCCCCAAGGACACAAACCTCCTTTCTTTCCCAGTCTTGAATCTAAGACCTTTTCAATAGTTTCACTATTATCTTGCTGTTCATCAATTCCTTCTCCAGTCATTTCAATGAGATCATCTGAATCAGTCTCAAAGTCATCATCTTCTTTGTAACTGTGTGAAAAATAATGCTGAATGAGTAAGAGACTGTACCTTCAGAACCAGGCATCTCTACAGACTATCACTGGAACAGGAACCATAATCTTTCACTCCAACAAGTTATTCACAGAGTCTCTAGTCAGTGGACTCAACGCCTACTTCACCCCATTTCAAGCTCTAATGCATGCCCACAGATAAAGTCTGGAGTAGCCCACACTGTATGTATAAGCAAGATACAGGAAACCACATGGATATTCTTTACTTTGGATTGAGTAATTAATATCTAAATAATGACAAAGAAAATTTATAATGAAAGAAAAATTGCTGTTATTTCAGACAAAAGGAAAACAATATTCCTAATATTAAATGCATTAATCATGCAATTTTCTCTCCCTATAACAAGAAAATGAATTTAATTTAAAATGACCCAAACAGTTGAGAATTTTCACACTCACACTTCTGATTTATAAATAAAAGATGTATTTGGCCATGATGATCCCAGAACTGACGGCAAAGAAACAGCCTGAGGCTAGTCTGAACCACATAGTAAATTTCAGGATAGCATTGACTACATAGTAAGTTCCACACTAGCCTGAGCTACATCAAAAACATAAAAAGAAGAAAAACTTTTAAAACACGGAAACAATAAATACAAGGGAGCATAGGTCAGGAACATTTGCCTCATATGAGCAAGGCCCCAGGCTTAATCTCCAACATAACAAAATAATTAGAGAAAAACATAATTCTAGATTTAACACAGTAAGAAAACAAGCTAAGCTAAACACCACCATATTGAGATCCTAGTCCCACACTTAACTATCAATTGGAAATATCGAGCAAGTCATTCATTCATCTCTCTAGGACTCAACTTCACATTTCTAAGTACACCAAAAGAAACGTGCATTATGTTCAGAAAGTATTTGTAATTCACATTCTCGAGATGAAACAAATAAACCAATTATCTGAATATTTCTATATCTTCTTTCACCATAAATTAACACCTCATATCCTGGAACTAACTAAAGTTTAATAACATGATTATACCCAAATCAATAGGCACAATGAGACTTGAGAGTAGCTCATCCAGACGTGTTCTCAGCATTAGAAAGACAGGCCCTGCCCGGGGGCAGCTCACAGTGAGCTGCTGTTACTCCCCTTCTCCACTGGGCTCAGCACTGTTTTCCCCCAAGGATGGCCAGTTTCTAAAGGCAGCTTTAGCTACAGGCTTATATTCTTTTGAGGTTTTTTGAGACAAGATCTCACTGTGTAGCTCTGGCCTTTCTGGAATAAGCTATGTAGACTAGGCTAGCCTTAAACTCACACAGACCCACCCACCTCTGCCTCCCACATGCTGGGATCAAAGGAGTGTGCCGCCCCCAGGCTGCTAAGTCCTACCTGTCAATGGCATCATCTGAAACTTAAAGAACAAGTTCTAAATAACTCCTTTATGGCCTTCACATCAATGAAGAACTTCCAGGGCACAACTGACCTCACATTTTTAGCAGCTCTTCGACGAGTCTGCCTTTTGGGAGCGTCATCATCGTCATCGTCATCATCAGAGGACTCCTGCTTTTTCCTCTTTCCACGCTGAATCTTAGGTTGCTTTTTAACTGGAGGTTTGGGCACTGTTCTAAAATGAACAGGGGGAAAGAAAAAGCAAATCTGTCACGTGGTAACTACTTCAAATCTAATTAATGGCATTTCCCAGAGCATTCTCTGCTAAGTGTTATGGGCATTATATAAAAAGGGTCATAAACTATAAATATACTTCCAATCAGCCAGAAAAGCTGATAATTCTCTAAAGGGGGCCAGGCTTGGGATCAGACCTGGAATCTCAGAACTATGAGGTGACAAGAGGAGGTTCAGGAGTTCGAAGTCAACCTCCAGTACATAGTACTCTCAGAAACACAAGGGAGGGAAGATAACGTGCAATCACATTAATGTGTTTCTCCTACCTATCTAACAAACCATAAGAAATGATCAAGGACTCAGTGAATAATGGGCAAAGAGCCAGCATGACACTTCAATCTTGAGTGCTTAAACTCAGAAGGGAGAAAAAGTTCAGGCTTTCCCTGAGGGGTCCCAGGCCAAAGGCTAGCAAATTGTTCTGTAAATGGCTAGAGGGGAAATATTTTAGATTTTGTTGGCCAAAGCACAAACCTGGGCCACTGTATAAGTACTTACGCAAATGCAAGACATATATTTGTCACAATATTATATGAGAAACATACATTTGTCATATTTATTTTTATTGATCAAAGCAAAGATACAGTACGCTTTGATGATATGATTAATAAGAATAGAATTCTTCTGCACAGAATGTTTCATGTAATTAGGACTCAAATTTAGTACTATTATCAAACTAAAAATGATAAATGTTCATCAATAAAAATTATTATTAGCCTTCAGGCCATTAATAGGGTAGGTGTTGGGTATGATTTGACCCCACCCAACTCAATAGTGAAAGAGTGTATATATATCTGTGGGCCGGAAGATGGCTCAGTCTGTCAAGTGTCATCACACAGCATGATGACCTGAGTTCCGTCCCCACAATCTACATAAAAAGACAGGCACAGTGGCATGTATTGGGAAAGTAGTGACAGTAGGACACTTGGGGCTGGACTTGGGCTGGGCTGAAGCCAGGCTGGAGCTAGGCTGAACTACTCACTGGGCCCAGGTTCCAGGGAGTGATCCTGTCTCAAAAGGCAAGGTGAACAGATAGCTCCTGAGGAAACCACCCAAAGATGACCTCTGGCCTTCCAATACACTCAAATACACATGTAAAACACACACACACAAAGGGTAGTTAAATTTTCTTGGGGTGTTGAGTCTAAGGCTAGCCTAGTCTATATAGCTTTTCCAGAAAGGCCAGAGCTACACAGTGAAACCTTGTCTCAAAAAACAAAACCAAATATATAAGCCTGTGTGCTAAAGCTGCTTTTAGAATCTGGCCATCCTTAGGGAAAAATGGTGTTGAGCCCAGTGGAGACAGAGAGTAATAGCAGCTCACTCTGAACTGCATCATGGTCAGGGCTATCTTTCTAACGCTGAGAACATATCTGGATGGTATTTTCACTTCTAAACTACTCTTGAGTCTCAGTAAGTTTCTTCTGCCTTCTTATGTTATCATTATTTGCCAAGTTTGATCAAAATTACCAAACCTTGTTGCCTTCTCACCCTATGTCCATCTCTATACAATTAGGTTCTCTGCTAAGTGTTATGGACATTATATATATACAACTATAAACATACTTTCAATCAGCCAGAAAAGCATTTTGATCTTAAAAATTACTTTTTGCCATCAGTGGTGGTATACGCCTTGATTCGCACACTTGAAAGCAGAGGCAGAAGGATCTCACTGAGTTCGATGCTAGCCTGGTCTACACAGTGAGTTCCAGGACAGCCAGGACTAAATAGAGAAACTCTGTCTCATAAAGCAAAAAAGTAAATAAGTAAAAGAAGCAAAGAGTTAGTTCTCCAAAAAGAATTTGTACCCTGGCCACACAAACAGGAAGGATTTTTTGTTACTGCTTGAAAGCAGAAGGTATAGTTGCATATACCACACACCCTAAATAAAGACTGCCATAAGGGGAAAAAAAAAAGATCCAGTATCAAAGAATATTATCAGAGCCCATGATATGCATATAAGAAAATGCAATGAGGAAGTTCACTAGTTTGTATAATTAATATATGATAACAATAAGATTTTTTTTTAAATTGACTGGTTCATGAAGAAGGAAAAAGTATCTCTGGTCAGAACTGCGTCCATCCAAACACTTGAAAGTGATCTCAGTAGCCTAGTCACTTAGACACTTGGTAAAGATACAGGCTGGCACAAAGAGAAGCAGACATCCAAATCCTGGGACAGGACAGTTTATCTGTTTAGGGCTCTGGCTCCAGCCGACTTCCCCTTCCCACGTAACCTACAGTAGGCTCACCCAGAAGCAGAGGTTGAGCAAGCAAGCAGCCTACCTTCTAGGGACTGGTCTTCTCGCTTTTACTTTCTTTTGCTCTGGTTCACTCTCTGCACTGGTGCCTTGTTCCTGTTCGTCATCTGAGGGATCCTGTTTCCATTTTTCTCTGTGATCAAAAGCAAAACAAAATAAATTTTCTGTAAGAATTATTAACCTAAGCAATCTCAAAAAACAAATTCCAAACTCATCTTCTGAAATACAGAATATATGTGCCTTAGATATTATTTTTAAAGAGATATTTTTTGTTATTCTTTCTGAATTACATATCATCTCTTCCTAGTTTAATTCTCATAACAAATATAAATGGAGAGTATAATTTTCAAATGACCTTTTCTATGGGATAAAAAAATGCTATTATCCATTCTGTTTTGTTCACCAGTGTATCACTAACAAGCCTGAGCCCATAATACATATTATGCAAGCTTTGGCATGCATGAGAACTAGTGAAAGAACTTGCTTCTGACTCAAAGGCTATCAATCATGAAAGCTCTGAATTTTAATAAATTCACATATGATGCTGACATTGGGTATATATGTATTTGAAACGGGGGGGGGGGGCAGGGAGAGAAAAAAACACCCCAAGACTTGTGTGTTTTGCTGGGCTAGGCCAGTACTCTTCCTCTAAGCTCCAATTCCAACCTATATAAAATGCTTTAAGTCTTTAGAACATAATTGAAACAGTGCCTGGAGTTACTTTTCAGTGCTGAACCTAACACCCAACTAAGCAATCTGATCTGTTTAAGACTAAGTTTTTAGTCATCAGTAGATAAGGGGAGTGTTCTTTCGCCCCTTTAGATCTTACAAGGCTGTAAGAGCCATAACCTACAGGTATCCTATTCCTAAGAGCTTTTTTAAGGCAAAACAGGACACAACAGCTCATTTCTCACCTGTAGTGAACAAAGTATGTTATAGCTACTGGGCATGAAAGACCTAGGGAAAAACTGGCAGGTACACGCTTGAGGTTCCTCTGTAAACAGAACAATTACCACTGTGCCCATGGGTGCCCTTTACAGGTCATAACAAAGATGCCTGTCACAGAACAACCAAGTTAAATTAATATTCTTCATAGGACAAGTCAAGAAAAGCAGTGCTGGCTTGCTCCCAAAGGGGGTTGGATCTACAGACTCCTGAGGCCCTTCCAAACAGTGGCAAAAGTTTCTAATTAGTTACTACAACTAAGTCAGCTCCACATAGATTAGGTGAGGCTGGGAGGTCGGGGAGGAGGGGGGAAGAGAATCAACGCTTTCATGAAATGCACAGTATACTTTCATGCGCACTATTCAGGTTCTATCAGCACTCTATGTCATTGACTCCTTGAACAGAGATGAATACAAAGGCTGGTAAATAGAAATGGCCTTTGTTAAATACTAATGAACCAGCCCTATCAGTTTCCAGGCAGCCATGTTGGATACTTTCAGAATGAAAGTAGATAATAAGCTCTGTTACTGGTTTCTACCTCTCAGTCTCTCTTTAAGACAAAGCCTTTCTGGTTTCTCCCTATACTCTGGGACCTAGCTTGTTCTGTTTACTCAAGGTCTAGTATAATAAAATTTTGCTAAAGAATAAAAAAAAAAAAAACCAGAGATGATGGTATACTCAAACAAGACAGCACAAAGGTAGATTCAAAACTGACCTTGGGTACAAGCAAAATCCTGTCTCAAGAAACAAACGAGAAAAAAAGGGGATTTAAGTAATAGAAGGTGATCTCCAAGAAGATGGAAGGAAAAAGGTGATCCTAAAAGTTGATATGTGAGTCTGCAGTCTCCCTAGGACTCTGAACTAGTAGTTTACCCCTCCAAAGTCATGCTGTAGAAAATGGCCTCACATGGGCTGCAGCGATGGCTCACAGGTTAAGAGCACTGGCTGCTCTTCCAAAGGTCCTGAGTTCAATTCCCAGCAAACACATGGTGGCTCAAACCATCTATAATGTGATCTGATGCCCTCTTCTGGCCTGCAGGCATACATGCAGGCAGAGCACTGAAAACATAATAATAAATAAATCTCGAAAGAAAGAAAGAAAATGGCTTCATAGGAACAAGTCTCAAAAACATGGAAAACTAAGGGCCAAGGAAGAGTACAACAATAAGAAAAACCCATCCTTATGTAATCTGAGATAGGACTATCAAGAGGCCCACTACAAAGGATACAGCAAACTAAAATCACAATAAACTGTATGCTGAGGCCTGAGTATCCCAGTCAAGTTAAAAATTTATACACAACCAGGAGAACTTGGGTTCTTCCAACACAAGAATATAAGAGGGGAAAACTTATCAAACCAACTGCTATAGAAGCCCAGTGAGATATTCTTCTTTGCAGGAGCCTAAGTTACTTACAACCACAGCAAACCTCACACCTGCTTTTCTCCATCATAATCCACAGAACACCCTTAAAGACCTAAGAAAAACCACAGTGACGCTGACACATTCCAGAATATCTAGACAACTAGAGGTGCAGGTGTCTGAAATTGGCCACATTGTATCTTAATTTTCAAAAGCAAGAAAAAATAAAAGTATTTTGTTTTGTTTTGTTTTTTCTGAAACAGGAACTCACTATAAGAGCTTTGTCTGACCCGGAACCTACTATGTAGACAAGGCTAGCCTTGAACTCGCCAAGATACATCTACTTCTTTCTGTCTCTGCCTCTTAAGAGCTTGGATTACAGGAGTTTGCTACCATACCCAATAGGAGAAAGAATCAGCTGTACAAAGGCTCTCCCAAACACAATTCTTTTCTTGGTTTTTCAAGACTGAGTTGCTCTATGTTAGCCTTGGCTGTCCTGGACTCGCTTTGCAGACCAGACTGGCCTCAAACTCACAGAGATCCACCTGCCTCTGCCTCCTGAGTGCTGGGATTAAAGGCGTGCACCACAATTCTTGAACAATTAAAACTGCTCATTTCTTGTAGGAAGCCAACTTAAAAGAAGTGCCACTGCAGTGGAGAAGAGTCTTTCCAGACAGAGTTTCTCTGTGTAACAACCCTCGCTGGCTTAGACTCTCTTTGTATACCAGGCTGGCCTTTAACTCACAGAGTTCACCTGCCTGGGATTAAAGGAGTGCGCCACCGTGCCCAGCTTAAAGGGGAGTCTTAAGAGATGAGCACTTGGGCCTGGCTCAGATGTTAGGAGCACTTGCTGCTCTTCCAGGGGACCTGAGTTTGGTTCCCAAGACCCACACAGAGGTTCCCAGCCATCCCTAACTCTAGTTCTAGGGGAGGCACACACTCTCTTCTGAACTCTAAAGACAGCAGGCATAAGTGGGTGTATATATTTGCATAAAGACAAAACACGCATATACATAAAATAAACATGAGATAAAGACGCAAGAACTTGATTAAAAACTATGTCAGTTATCAGAAGAAACTTCCATTATAATCTAGCAGAAGGCACCAACAGAATTTTTCCCAAATTTTGGGAACTTTGGGGGGAAAAAAAACCACCAGAACTACCAATTGCTAATGAGACTCCAAAGAAATGTAAACAAACAAGTAGTCGGAACAGGAATCAGCTGGGAACAGTTGCCTTTCCATTAGAAAAGGCAGGCTGCAGAACATAAATTCAGAAGACAGGCACAGAAAAAAGCCACTTTTCAATATAATGAGCCTGAGTTTTGGCCACAATGGGCAATGGCTAGCTATGTGTCAAAGGAGAATTATTTTTTCCTCAGCTTTAAAAGATACATCAGAAAAAGAAGAAAATGGCTTCCAGATAGCAGACAGATATCCCAAAGACAGAATACTTTCACAAACTATTCCAATCTGGGACTAATAATGACTCAATTCCATTTTGACATGTCTGGGACAGATTCTTAATTCAAAACACTGAAAAGGAATAAATAACTATGATCTCTGTCTCCCCACCCCCACCATCTCTGTCTCTCTCGGCCTGTCTCTGTCTGTCACACACTCACACACATAAACCAGCATGATATAACTAAAATGTTTTAACATTTGGTTGGAAGGAACAGTTGGACCAATACACAGTAGCTTTATAAACACTACTGGGACAAAGACTCTGCAGAACTCCTATACACCGGGGCCCAAATGTGGACATTTTGACTACACTTCATTCCTTCAGCTTTTTTAAAAATTTGAGACCCCATCTCAAGAAAAGAAAAAGAATAAAAATGCATGGATACACAGTTTCTGAAGGGCATGTCACTGTACCAATATTTCAAAATGCCATACCCTTTGAATGAGTCTCTCCCAATTCTGAAATCCACATAGCCACACACAGCAGATTCTGTTACACTTGTTATTAAATCAAAATTGCCAGTTATATGTAAACTGTGTGCCTTCCCACAACGTGGACAAGGTGGGCATTTCATAAAACATCCACACAAAGCCAGTGGCAAAAACAAAACAGAAAAAACAGTCTCCCAAGCAGCTCATGCATCTGAACTGCAAGGAAAGCCTTGTAAGACATCCTGGTATGCTGTCTCTCATTCCAAGTCAGTATGTAAACCACAATGGAACATGGGTATATTGAGGCAAGACAACAGTAAATACTGCTTTACAAAGTTCTTTAGTAATATACATTTAATGTAACTACTTTTATTAACTGTTGGGTGAGCAGAATTCATATTACTATTTTGGAGTTGGAGAAATGAGTTTAAAAAATTAAAATTTGAGCCGGGTGTGGTGGCGCATGCCTTTAATCCCAGCACTCGGGAGTCAGAGGCAGGCAGATCGCTGGGAGTTCGAGACCAGCCTGGTCTACAGAGAGTCCAGGACAGCCAAGGCTACACAGAGAAACCCTGTCTCGCAAAACCAAAAAAAAAAAAAAATTAAAATTTGGAGCCAGCCATGGTGGCACATGCCTTTAATCCTAGCACTCAAAAGGCAGAGGCAGATGGATCGCTGGTCTACAAAGCAAGTCCAGGACAGCAAGGCTAACGTAGAGAGACCCTGTCTGGGGAGGGGGGGGGGGGGGGAGGGGAGAAAGAAAGAAGAAAGTCGAATTTACCTATAACTGGAGACTTCAGTGGAAAGTATTCTTGAGCTGATATACAAGTTCTGCATTTTTCAAACAAGGATCTATAGAATTTACATAGTGAAAGGACCAGTATCCCATAGATATGGGGAGGGAGCTGTTACTTAAAAACCTAACAGTTTTGATTACTCAGAATTTTTTAACTAAAAATAATGAACATCCAAGTATGGAGGGACTCTCTTATAATCCTGGCATTTGGAAAGTGAAGAGAGGAGGCTCAGTCTTGTCTACATAGTACAGTATTTTTTTTTATTTATTTATTATTATGTATACAACGCTCTGTCTGCATGTATACCTGCAGGCCAGAAGAGGGCATCAGATCATATTATAGATGGTTGTGAGCCACCATGTGGTTGCTGGGAATTGAACTCAGGACCTCTGGAAGAGCAGTCAGTGCTCTTAACCTCTGAGCCATCTCTCCAGGCCCGTAGTAAGATTCTTGTCTTTAAAAATCAATAATAATAAATAAAAGTAATAATGAATAGCCAGGAAGAGTGTCGCATTCCTTTAACCTCATCACCAGGAGGCTGAGGCCAGTGGATCTCCATAAGTTTGAGGCTGATCTGGCAGTAAAACAAGATTTTGCCTCAAATACAATAAAAATAAAATATAACTATCCTGAAGCCAGGAGTGATGGCACACACCTGTAATCCCAGCATGTTCAAGGCCACCCTAGTCTATAGTGTGATCTCTAGGCAAACCCTGTGCTCCACACAAGAGTGAGACTCTGTCTTAAAAAACTTTTTAATTAAAAAATATACAATACACATATACATACATATGTACATATATATATATATATGAAAACTCTACGTGTGATGGTAAATACCTGTAATTCTGGGATTTGGAAGAGGCATAAAGATCAAGAGTTCAAGGTTATCCTTAGCTACATAGTAAGACCAAAGCTGACCTATAACACTTGAGACCCTGTGTCAAAATGAACAAATCAGGCCCATGAGATGGTTCAGCACATAAAGGTGCTCACCCACAAGCATTAAACCTGTATCCATCCCCAGCCCACATAAAAGGAAAGGCTCTCACAAGCTGTTCCCACATGCACACCTACACATACACACTCTTCAAATTTAATTGTATGTGTGTGTATATATATATATATTTAAAAAGCTACTTTTCATAATTAATGAGCATAGAACTAAGGCTTTAGCTCAGTGGTAGAATGCTTGCCTATAGCATGTATGAGGCCCTGTATTCAAACTCTAATGTTGCCAAAAATAATGATTAAAAATATATATGTTAGCCAGGCATGGTGGCGCATGCCTTTAATCCCAGCACTTGGGAGGCAGAGGCAGGCGAATCGCTGTGAGTTCGAGGCCAGCCTGGTCTACAAAGTGAGTCTAGGACAGCCAAGGCTACACAGAGAAACCCTGTCTTGAAAAACCAAAAAAAGAGTATATTTGTTATAAAACATTTTAACTCTAAGTTCCAGAATTAAAATGTTCTGGTCTACAAACTATAATCTTAGAATTATATGAAAACAGTCTGTATTTCATAACAAAAATGGGTACTCAAACAATAAAGTCTTATCATGTCAACAACAAGAAAAGCAGCCAATTTAAATCATGCCTTACTTAACAAGAATGGTATTCATGTTTACTTTCAAGAAAAAAATTAACTGAGTTAATTTGGCCACCCCTTAAGAAGCTGGGGGTGGGGCTCTAACAAACAGTCCATGGACATATGTGAGGCCTCCACGTGAAACTGAGAATCCTAGCAATATAAACCAAGTAAAGCGCCCTGGTACAGATAGAACCCAGAGACTGTCCAAGAAATGCAGACAAGTTCAAACTGTCAGATTACGTCAATTCCCCATAAAAGACTTACTGTTTTTTCAGCTGCCTCTGGCCTCTTCTTTTTGGACTCCCACTCTCAGACTCGCTACTTGCCTTCAGTGTGTGAGGGGGAAAAATGATCACAGACTTTAATTCACAGTGAGACTTTAGACGGAATGAAACCTAAGCACTGCTATGTGGAGCCCACTCTTCTTTCTCTTTGAAAACCAGTGTCTCCTTCTCAAGCCTGTACTTAGCTCAGAGTCATCTTGAACAGCAACATCAAATACAACTTTCTACACGTAAACGCTCTGTACCTATAACGTCAAGCACAGTGAGCCATCACCACATGTGAACTCAGCACTTGAAATGTACCTACTAAGGCTGAGGAACAGAATTTTAGAATTTACTTAATTCTTAACATAAAACTTAAAAGCCACATGTGCTAGCAATAACTCTACAGACAGCTGCAGACTCAAAACATATAAAAACTACCAAATATAGTGAGTGCACCTTAAAGGCACGGCTTTCTGATTTATTCACTTTAAACTCGATTAAAGAGCATCTGCAATCAAGAATGAAGAGCTAGCAGCAGTAGGCAGAGGAGGGAGTATAGTCAGAGACAGTTGAATAGTGTCTTCCCAAAAAAGTACCAAAATGGCACTCCTCCCTCCTGCTGCTGAGTCTAAGCACATGTGGATGTGTAAGACAGGCGGAGTATACAGGCATGGCTGGATGTAAGGAACCTGGCTCAGTGGCCCCGGCACTACGGGGAAGGAAACACAGGCACACCAGCTCAGAAGCCACTCAGAACTCACACAGCATAAACATATAGGCCTTGGCATGAACTTGATTTTCAGCAGACACTTACAAAAACCTGTGCCTAGCTCCCCAGCACTGGGTATCAAATCATAACTGCCATGGGAAGAATGTTACATGGCTAAGAATAGCCAACTCCTCCTAAGGCAGAAAGGGGACACTTCACTGAGACAAGAATAAGTAGCCCTTCAAGAATTGACTCTGCAAATCTAGGATGGAGAGACTTCACTAAAAATGCCACAATCTGAGAAACATAAAACATGTTTGAGTCTATAGATGTGTGACCCCAATACATAATACTTAAAAAATCAACAGGCTAGACACTGGGGATGTAGCTACGTGACAGGGTGCTTGTTTAGCATGCTCAAGTAGCAAAGTTCTGCCCCATCACTTAAAAAAAGTACTCCATTAAAAAAATAAAAAAAGTACTCCATCTCATATAAATAGACCAAAAAGTTAATATACTAGAAACTAGTTTTCTATCTCACACTACAATTAAGATAGAAAATCAAACTTACATAAATTTAAAAAAACAAAATACATTAAACACTCCTCTTGTTTTTCTCTGGAGTAAATGCAAAACCTCTTCCATGTTCCATTTGTTCAGCAAATGAGTCATTCGTTTAGATAAAATTCTCTATGTCAAAAGTGAACTTGCTGGAAATTTAACTTTAAAAGCCATATAACACCATAACTATTGAAACAAAACAGTAACTATTAACTATTTGGTGTTTGTTACTTAACTTTTTGCCTACTTATCTGTTCACAGAAATGCCCCATGACAGTCACTTTTAACTGCAGCGCCTGAAGCTCATTCTTTTTAATAGTAACATACAGCAGTCAGAGGTGAGGTGAGACAGGGAATTGAAATGCATCCCCTCTGATACTTTTTTTCTTACCTCTTCCTTAATATTAAATCGTGATGGCTCTTGTCTGCTTCGGTTTGACCGCCTAACCCCATAAACATCAGGATATTCTTCCCACATCTGCAAAATTAATAGATTGCGCATGAGTCCTTTCCTTAACTCCAGTTGATATTTTTATTATTAGAACACTTACTTCAAATCAAGCAAAACCATGTAACTAAATATCCAAAGGTTGCTTTGCTAGTTGAGAGAAAGCTAAGCACTATCCTCTCAAAAGGATAGGCATTATCCTAGTGAAGAGAGTTAAACAGTGCTTTCACTGCTATTAAAATTATTACGAGGGGCTGGAGAGATGGCTCAGTGATTAAGAGCACTCACTGGCTGCTCTTCCAAAGGACCCAAGTTCAATTCCCAGTTCCTACATGGCAGCTCACAACTGTCTACAGCTCCAGTTCCAGGGGATCCAACACCCTCACACAGATAAATATGCAAGCAAAATGCCACTGCATACTTTAAAACAAACAATTACAAGCACTACTTATATCACGAAACTAAAATGTGACACTGATTACTTCCACTGAATCCAAATTACTAAGGAATTCTAAATTCTCTAATGCTTGCAATTTCAACTTAGAAACAACGAATAAATACAAAAAAAACAAAAACAAAAAACAAAAAACAACTGAGCAGAAGGGCCCCCACCAAATCTAATCACACAAGGCAGGGCAGCCAACTACCTACAAGCACAGGAGATGAGAGCCTGCACTTGCTCCCTGGCGTGCCTGCTTCGGTATACTAGCAGTAGGTTAGCCCTCTGCCTTTCAGACTTCCTGCTAACAACTTTCACCAGTGATTATAACGTTAACCTTAAGGGAGGGGCTGGCTGAGGGGTTTGTTCTTCCACTCTCCCCCAGAGATAACTATACTTAAGTATACTCTGAACTTTTTAAATGAGATCACAAGAAAGCAAATGGAAGCTGACTAGACTGTGGCACACTGGTGTGAGATGTTTAATCATGGTTCAACATATGGAACAGATGTTCGAAAACAAGGTTAGGAATATGGGTTTTAGCAGCAGCCAATGTCATGAAAACATTTAGAAATTCAAGGCAGAGTATATGCAAAGGGAAAGAAGCCACTGTCTGAGGCCAGTAAAATGTTTGCACTGAGGCACAGTAAACATTCTAAGCTAAGTGGCTACTTCTCTCTGAAACTGTAATGGGAAATCAGTCACTAAGTATCTAAGTATTCAAGAGGCACTTTCAAGTCTAGAAGAGCACTGAAAACAAGTCCCATTGTGTTTTTTTCTCTGGAGGTGTTTTGTTGTTGTTGTTGTGTTTGTTTGTTGGTTGGTTGGTTGGTTGATTTTTCAAGACAGGGTTTCTCTGTGTAGTCCTGGCTGTCCTAGACTCACTTGTAGATCAGGCTGGCCTCAAACTCACAGCAACCCACCTGCCTCTGCCTCCCGAGTGCTGGGATTAAAGGCGTGCGCCACCATGCCTGGCTGAAGTTTTAATACGATGAATAAACTTCACCTGCCTAAATCAGGAATGGTAATGCATGCCTTTAATCCCAGTACTCTGAAACCAAAAATAGGCATCACTGTGCTGTCAAAGCCAGTCAGTACACACAGTGAGTCCAAGACAGCCAGTACTGCAACCTGAAATCCTAACTATGAAAAAAAAGTAGAAAACAGGCACAAAAAAGCCAAAATTGATCAAAGGTTAGTCAAAAAACAAACACCAATGTTACTAAGCAAAAGAAGACAATAGGGCAGTACTAAGCAATGGCCCAAAAAAAAAAAATTATAGTAAGATGAAAAACAAGGAATAAGTTAAAACCCAAACAAGTTAATAATGGGCCAGGAATAGGCACATTAGAATTAGAATCCAATACAACTATAGAATTCAATGCTGTTACATTCCCAAATAATGACTATAGAATTCTCCCAATTTTAAAGGACAAAATACACAATAAGCAGTTAGGATTGAAAGTGGAAGAGTCACGGAAATGCACAACGCACTGTACCGACCTGGCAGAGAAGGGAGGGAGAGGTTCATACTCCAGCCTTTCTGCCCACACCTGCACCTAGTCCTTTATGGACCTCTGCTACACATGAGAAATTTTATGTATGATTCAGCAGAGAACTTCATGGAGCCTTTATTAACTGTGGTGGCTAATAAATCCTTCTATTGGGCTCAGCCACATGGAACTATATTTTTGCCTTTTGGGGGGGGGGGGGTTCAGACAGGGTTTCTCTGTGTAGCCTTGGCTGTCCTGAACTCACTTTGGAGACCAGGCTGTCCTCGAACTCACAGAGATCCACTTGCCTCTGCCTCCCGAGTGCTGGGATTAAAGGTGTGTGCCACCACCGCCCAGCTATTTTTACTTTTTTAGTACTGATCACCTTAACTACAAAAAGATTTTAATATTCCTAGAGATGTAATTTTATCTTGAAATCCTCTCTCCCCCTCTCCCTCTCCGTGTCTGTGTGTGTGTGTGTGTGTGTGTGTTTTCAGTGCTGGACAAGTCCAGTCTCAGTAATGCTTTCTGAAGCAAGGCATAGTTTCATACAATAGTTTCTAAGTCCAGTGCCAGTAGATTTGACACCCTCTTTGGGCCTCGCCAAGGGGCAGCACACACATACATATAAATAAAAATAACGCACTTTAAAAAAAAGGCCAGGAGCTAGGGGGTAGTGGTACACGCCTTTAACCCCAGCACCTGGGAGGCTGGGCCATGTGGATTTCTGAGTTTGGGAACAGCCTGGTCTACATATGAATTGCAGGACAGCCAGCTAGAGACACATTAAAATCCTGTCACCAAAAAAAAGAAGCTAGGTATCATGGCACATGATTTTAATCACAGTACTAAGAAGGCAGAGGCAGGCAGATCTCTGTAAGTTTGAGATGTCTGGGCTACACAGTGTTCCAGGCTGAGAAGGGAAATATAGTGAATTCCTATTATTATTATTATTATTATTATTATTATTATTATTATTATTATTATTATTATTATTAAAAGTTTTTCTATCCCTAGCCATCAGCATCCCAGCCATCCTATGGCCCCTAAAAGCCAAATACCATTACAGAGGAATTTTGCTGAAAATAAACTAACTGTTCAACTCAAGTCTGTCTTAAGAGCTCCAAATGATTAAATTCATACTATCTGAAAATGTTCACTACCATCTATAATTTAAGATTATCTATATAATATGAAGAATACAAATTTGCATTAGATTTTAGCTTAAACTTAAGAGATGACAACCTAAAACTTAATCCTATTCAGGTATTGATTTTTTTTTTAAATGAAAAGCAGTATGTTTTTGTATTCTGAGTGGTTCACACGTAAGTCTCTCAAATAGAACCTTACACATTCATCTGTGTGGTAGGCTGGACGTAGCTTGGCTGGGCGAGTGCTTGTCTAGCGTGCACAAACCCAGCACCACAGAAATGCGAATACACGCTTCTTATCCCAGCATGAGGGAGAGGAAGGAGGATGAGGAGTTAAGGTCATCCTAGGCTACAATGAGTTTAGGGACAGCCTGGGCTACATGATATCCTATACCACTACCCTACCAACCCCCCAAAATCAGACACCTGATGGTGAAGTGACATAACCCATCCAAAAGGAAATGTATTTCCAAGGTTTAGAATCACTGTGAAAATGTTATGCCATTTAATTTTTGTCTTTTGTATTCTTTGCTAAAAGGTTCTTTCTAATAAGCAGAACATCACTACGATGCCTTCATTCAGGCTGTTTTGTGGTTTCATTTCCTTTCCTTTACACAGGCAAGGAAAACTCCCTTTACAGCAGTGTGACAACCCAGGCCTGTAATCCCAGCACATGGGCTGAAGGAGAGAACTTGAGTTCCAGGCCACATCAGGCTCTTGGTGAGGTGGGGAGGGAAGGCCTGGGCAGGCCTAGTGATGCACACCTATACTCTCTGCACGTGGGAGACAGAGGCAAGAGGATCAAGAGGGTTGTAAAGCCGGCCTTGGCTTCACTGCAAGCAAGGTCTCAGCCAGCCCAAGGTACATGAGACCCCATCTCCAGAAACAGACCAACAGACATACTAATCAATCTTCTTTGGAAACTCTGCTAGCTGGTCCTGGACAGTAGCAAATTTGCAACATCCAGCCCAGGAGATACCTTCTTCACATCAGCTAGCCGTTCCTTCTTAGAGGCGGGCTTCTCTTTGGCTTCTGGGAGGACTGGCTGGGATTTGGAACCCGCCGATTCACTCTCAGATTCTGATTGGCTCTCAGAAGATTCAGAACTGCTGTTGGACTCGCTGCCATGTCCGCTTCCTTGATCGCTGCCCTGCTCACTTTCAGACTGACTGCCAGAGTCTGAACCCGAAGCTTCTTCAGAGGCTGAGTGACTTAATAGAGACAGGCAGAAAGAGAGGAGGCTTAGAAACATTTAAGAACTGCCACATAAGTTGTTCTTTTGTTAATCCTCTGGTAATATGTCTTCAGACAGTAATTTCAGCAACTTAGCATCCACATCTTCAAATTCATTTTTATTCTTGTGCTACAAATATTATTTTACTTTCCTATCATTTTCAACCTTTACCTTCATATGTTTGACACCATACATATACTGGGTAATTTACATATTTTCACACATTCAGGTGAACACAGGTCCTTTCATTCAAATGAGGTAGAAGTATATAACTCCGAATATTTCGGGAACTCTGAGACCTCACTAGAACACTATGATCTGTTTGCTAAATCACATCTGTTTAAGTACCAACGCCCTCTTCAAAATAAAAGATAATAATTTCAAACATGACAAAAGCAAACCCACTCCAAAATAAAAAATGCAATTATCCAATTAGTGTTTCTCAGTGACAGGTTCCCATCAGACTCAGATAGGAAGCTGCAGGTGGTGATCTGCACGCCAGAGGTCCTGCCTCTAAGGAAAGATTCCAATGAGAACGCCACCACCTAGCAATCTATGATATCGGCCTAGACATCCTGATCCCCTTCCTCTTTCCAAACCCTGAAAAAAAA
This sequence comes from Acomys minous, assembly GCF_964271855.1. Lineage (NCBI taxonomy): Eukaryota > Metazoa > Chordata > Mammalia > Rodentia > Muridae > Acomys > Acomys minous. The sequence continues at coordinate 109,292,512 of NC_140484.1, forward strand.
CAAACGTGAAAGCCATAAAATAAAAACTTTATGTTGAAGAAGTGTGCTACGGCACAGGCCTGTAATCCCAGCACTCAGGAGGCAGATCTCTGTGAGTTCAAGGCCAGCCTGATCTACAAAGCTAGTCCATGACAGCCAAGGCTACACAGGGAAGCCCTGGGAGAAGGGGGGGGGGGGGAGAAAGGCTTTAGGTTGAAAGGTAGACACAGTAGCATGAAGCACGAGAGGAAGTTTCTTATTTCCCACGACTGTATCTTCCACACTGAGGTCATATAACTTAGCAGAGGTCTATAGAAAGAACTGGGCTAAGAATGTAATTGGGTTGGTAGTGTGCAGTCAGACAGCAGGGACTTGCGCTTCCGCATAACAGGTGGGGCGGGGGATACTCAGAAGGACCAGAACTTTGAAGTCAGCCTCTAATACATAACAAGTCAGAGGCCAGCCTGGAATACATGAGCCCCTGCCAAAACAAAAGAAAATAAATTACTGAAAACTTACATTGACCCAAATCTACAAAAAGCACAGTTCATAGGCCCTTAAGTCAAGATGAAAAAATAGAAAAATTAGTCTCTAGGGAGGGAAGACAAGAGAAATACAAACTGCCTGATCACCTCAGTGTCAGGTATTATGCTAAATACTTTAAACATATTTATTCTCCAGAACAAACCTATGAAAAGATTTTAAGAAACTTGGCCTTCCTTTGGACTCTATACCTTGCCCCATCTCTCGCTTTCTAGTTGTACTTTTTCTTTATTTTATGTGTATCCGTATTCTGCCAGCATGCATATCTGTGCAGTACCCAGAGGCCAGTTGGATCTCCCAGGACTGGAGTTACAGACTGCTGTAAGAAGCCATGAGGGTGCCAGACCCGAGCTAAAGTCCTTTGAAGGAACAGCTAACTTAACTGCAGAGCCATCTCTCCAGCCCCCAGCTATGCCATGCTATTAACAGTTCCACCCACCAGAAGAGTCATGCATGTAACATGGCAGCTATGAAAGCTGCAATACTTCTATATAAATGCTTTGAGACTCTGACATGCAGTCTTAGACTCCCTTAACAGAAAGTTCTCCAACAGATAATACCACAAAATTCAGGGCACTAAAAGACTATTACTTTTGCCACCATCATCTGCACACAAATATAATTAGCTACAAAACTTCCTTATAAGATCCAGAATTAGATTAGATTATAAATTAGAATCAGAAATGAGGCAAGGGAGATTCTGGAAGCTGGGCAACTGTGTGCTTTCGAAGGCCTGGCCCTTACAGTCCAGACAGATACCCTGGCCTGGTCTTTGAACCTGTTACAGCAGGAGCTAGAAAACCTAGCCTCTGACAACTACCTCATGTTCGCGTCTGTAGGATTCCCTCCCCTCTCTGTAAGATTTACTTTATGTATATGAGTGTTTTGCGTCCATGTATGTCTAGGTACCACAGGCCAGAAGAGGGTATCAGATGCCCTGGCTGCTGGGAACTGAAGCCTAGCTCATCTACAAGACCAGTGTGGCTTCTTAACTGCCCTCTGGCCAACCCCCTGCTCATGCATCTCTTCTTCATCCTCCTCCCCTCGTGCCCATTTGCTCTGTGTAACACTTATAGAGGCATGGCCTAAATCCCAGTACCGCTCACCTCCACCTCCTGCATACAGTGCTTATGCAGCAAGCTGCGTATCTAATTTTGCGCGTGTGGCTATCAGCTTCTGTAAGAAGGCATGGTCTGCTCTCTCATGTGCTAAGCTCAGCCCTAGACACTTGGAAATGCTAACCTAGCACTGCAATTACTAGTGTGAGAAGAGAAAACTGGCAGCCCCACCGTGGTATCAGCTTCAGCTCTCAACTTCTGCTACCTCTCATTTTTCAGTGATTTCTACCTCTAAGAAAATGAATCCAAAGCCCCAGCTGTTGAGTTTGGAATATGGCTCAGTGTACAGTACTGGCCTATTCATACAGAAATCTAAGGCTTGGTCTCAACACCTATGTAAAGCCCAGGTATTTGACACATTACCTTGTCTCCCATTTGTCCAACCTATAAAAATAATATGGTCACTTGTCAACCTCCAAAACAAGCATAAAAGCAAAGGTCATCTTCCCAATGTTCCTTGTGTCTGGTATATTGGCAATTACTGACTGAGGTAGAATACACAATGTATTCCAGCTGAACTCCAGACAAGAACTTGTGGATAGAATCATGATAGTTGTCACAACTAATATTGTCACAGTATAACCAACAAATTCAACTCCGTAACAAATGAGATATTCCAAATATACCTGGAAAATGTTAAACTACCAGTTTGAAGATCCACAAAAAGCTGCAAAAGCCAGCATTAGTCTACTGCACACAACAGTCCAGTTAACTACAAAGGCTTTTTCAGTCTTGTGCACAAAAGCAGGGATCACAGCATAACACAATGTCGATGCCATTCAGAACAGTTCCCTATAAACTGCCATAGAAGTAAGCTGTATTTCAGGTCCACCTTGGTTATTTTCAAATTGTTCAATAAGCTATGAGTATCTATGATTCGTTTCTGTATATCTTTATTTCTAAGCATAATATTTAGGTTCTTTCACAGTTGCTCACTATAACCAATAAGGCTCTAAATATTCTTGTATATACCTTCTTGGACAGCTGTATTCCTGCTTTTGTACAAGTAGGCACAAGAAATGTAATATTGGACACAATTATTACAAATATACCCGCATTCCCATTAACACACATTTGTGAAAATGTTAGTCTACAAATTTGTAAAGAGTGACTTATTCTGTAGGAAGGATATACTAGAAGATTCCATATACTAGCTTATGCTTGTAAAATAAAATTTTAAAAAAATAAAGAAAAAAAAACACTATAAAAGTCAAACCCAAGAAAAGGAAGTTTTAGTCACCTGTGCAGCTGAGCAAAACAGCTAAGAACATTTGGCACTGTTATGGTGTTAGTTGTGAACTTATTGCTGCTAATAACTCTTAAATATTTTTACTGTATAAAGGATTTCACTAACCAAAATAAGCACATCCAGAAGGGTGAGGTCAAGGCAACAAGGTACTCAACTCTACACAAGACAGTCTCCAAAATCAATAAAAATGAATTGTTTTGCCCAAGTATTAGAGCACAAGCCTGTCATCAGGAAATTAAGGTAAGCACAGACTATGTAAAAAGACCCCATGTAAAACAAAGAAAGAGAACTTATTTTGGAACAAGCCAGTTAGATTTAAGACTTAATATAACCAAGAAGGAATGGTTCTCATAAAAACCTTAATAAAGACTTTTTTGTTTTCGTTTTTCTTCCTCTTTGAGATAGAAGCCCAGGCTGCCCTTAAACTCACACACCCCTGCCTCTGCCTCACCAGTGCTAGGATGATAAGTCTGAAAGAAAATTTCCTTATTATTGAAAAAATAATTTTTTAAGCCTTTAGTGAAGCAATAGCTGCAGTGACACGACATTTCCTATACTTGGAATACTAAATATTTTAGCACTGCACAGTAGACTTCACATGGATTCACAGAAGTACCCTCAGAATGTAAATTAAAAGGTCAGCCTTGCTGGGCATGGTGGTACACACCTTTATTCCCAGCACTTTGGGAGGCAGAGGCAGGCAGATCACTGCAAGTTCAAGGCCAGCCTGGTCTACAAACTGAGTCTAGGACAGCCAAGGCTACACAGAGAAACCCTGTCTCAAAAAACTAAAAAAAAAAAAAAAAAAAAAAAAAAAAGGTCAGCCTCGAGTGTGGTACACACTTTAATTTTAATGGCAGCACTTGGAAAGCTGAGGATCAGGACAGTCTGTAGTTTGTGTCATACATCCAGAGAGATACAGAGAGCAAACACCAAATTCAGTTCATAGGACAATCCTTAAATAAAAAGGCTCTCTATTGTAATAGATACAAGGCAGTCAAAAATTATACTCATGTGAATTATCTACCACAGCCTCATAAACAGCACAGTCATTTGAAAGTTATTCAAACTCTAAACTGCAAACAACTACACACACAAAAAAAATGCATCAAAATCCAAGAGAGAGAAGAAAACGGAAAAAGAACACCTTTACTAAGGTTTGTGTGGAATGGATCCGTCTTTTTTACAATTGGACGTTGAAACCAATAGGATTACTTCCATTTCTTAAAGTGCCATTTTCAAAACGGCCACAAGAGGACAGCACAACATTCCACTTAAAAGAGAAAGCCTGTGGGTTCTCTGTCCAAGAGCCTCCATTTCAGCACACTGGTGTTTATTTTCCTAACTTACAAAATGGCTGAACTACTCACCACTTGACGGGAGGAGTTTCATGGTTACTGCTGGTGAACACAAAACTTGAAACAATGTAAGTCTATTCTAAAACTCCACAAAAAGATAACCATACAAAGTTCAAATTATGGAGAGTAAAAGTGTCAAAAATATGCAAAAGTCTAATCCTCATAAAGACAATGTCCACGTGTGTTATGATGTATGGAGGCCGGAACCTGCACTGCCCACTCCTCTGTGGGAGTGCCTGCCTTGCCTTACATTCTTCAAGCCCATTATCAAACCAACTAAGCGGCATTGTGACAGCTCCTTCTAGGCCATGACTGGGTGGCTTTAAGGAAATGAATGGGCAAGACACTTCAATCAGGGGTCTCGATGACAAAGAGTATGTGACAACTCCTTAAACTTTGTGTTAAGATCCCTCATGCTTCTAATTCTAAGTTCAGGCCTTAGGATTCCAAAGAATAAGTTACAGTATAAACGTGGCTGAACCAAGTAAATCAGGAAAACCAAGTTGAATATACTTTTTAAAATATACAACTATATGAAGACTGACATATCAAAAAAACTCCAGTAGGAAATTAGGCAAAAACATACATTCACAGTAAAGTCACTGAAATGAGGGCTGGAGAGATGGCTCAGAGGTTAAGAGCACTGGCTGCTCTTCCAGAAGTGCTGAGTTCAATTTCCAGCAACTACATGGTGACTCACAACCATCTATAATGTGATCGTATGTCCACCAGTGTATATGCAGACAGAGCACCTGTATACATAATAAATAAATCTTTTAAAAAAAAGAAAGACATGGCCAATAAACTTAAGAAAATATAATTTAAAAAAAGAAAATATAATCAAGTTATGACATCAAAATTTTTTCAACTTTTATTAGTAATTTGGGATTACAGTAGACAACTTTACACATTTTGTCAAAATTTAAAAAGATATTAATCAATGATAAGGCAGAAAGGAACACATTAGTCATACCACTAACAAAAGTTTAGTGGAGAAGGTATTAACCAATAACATTCATTCTTTCCTTTTTCTCACTTTCCCCCAGTCTGTATTTATCGAGTGTGTGCACATGTATGACACACATGTGAAGGCCAAACTGAAATCTCTGTGGGTTCCAGGGCATCTGTAGTCATGAGATATTTGTCTGTTCCAGAAAAGTTTTTAAAATACAAGTAGGTATAAGCCAGGTTGTGGTGGCGCAGAGGCAGTCAGACCTCTGAGTTCAAGGCCTGCCTGGTCACAGAGTTCCAAGACAGCCAGGACTAAACAGAGAATCTCTGTCTGGAAAAACCAAAAATTAACAAAGCAACAAATCCTGTAAGTCAATAGATAAGTCAAAATTGGGCAACTGTCAAGCACAGAACTATTCAACACCAGAAGACACAAAATAAAAAAGAAATGATCTACATAACCATGTATAAAATATATAGGATATTAATTATCCATATTATACAAATAACCTTAAGAATAAGTTTAGGCTTAATTACATCTATAAATACATGGGAAACTTAAAAACCATAAATTTTAAAACTATATAAACAAAAATATTTTTTAATTTAATATGCCAAGTTAACACAAAAGTAAAAGGGCATGATAGATTGTAGCTATCTATGTCTTAACTCTTTTACTAAAACTCTGAACCTTTCTTGTTTCTTCATACTTTTCAGAAAGGTCTGTTTTTTTTGTTGTTGTTGTTGTTTTGAGACAGGGTCTCACTGTGAAGTTCTGGCTAGCTTGAAATGTGTACACCAATCTAGAACTCAAGAGAGCTGGATGACTACCTTACAAGCGCTGGAACTAAAAGCATGCCACTATGGCAGCAATTTCCTTTTACTGTATAGCTGATCTCTTCCTAGGATTCAGTTCATAAACTTTTTTTTCTTTAATTTATTTATTTGTTTGTTTGTCTTTTTTTTTTTTTTCGAGACAGGGTTTCTCTGTGTAGCCTTGGATGTCCTGAACTCACTTTGTAGACGAGGCTGGCTTCAAACGCACATCCATCCACGCGCCTCTGCCTCTGCCTGCCCCCCCACCCCTGTTGGGGTAAAGGCATGAGCCACTATGCCCTGCTGCATTCAGACATTTTCTTTTCTCAGAATCTCAAGCAAAAACAAGACTAAAGTAACCCCTCCCCACCCCCACACGCCTTGCTTTTGTTTTTGAGACAGGGCTTCTCTAAATAGCCCTGGCTGGCTTGGGAATTCTTTTAAGTAGACCATGCTGGCCTTGAACTCACAAACATCTACCTGCTTCTCCTGGGATTAAATGTGTACACCACTATGCCAGGCTGTTTACAGCAGCATCTTAATGTAATCACACCCAATACAAATCAGAGATCACCCCACCATCTTAACCATGTTACTTCCCCCTCAAAAAAAAGTCCCTCAAAAGAGGGGTTCAGCAGAAGAGGAAGGGGAAGTGAAAGGCCGGAGGAGGGTAAAAGCAACCAAGCTATGCATGAAACTGTCAAAGAATTTTTTTTAGCAGGCCTTCAAGATATAACTTCTGAAGCCACCAAAATCAGCAATTATGGCTACAGAGATCCTACTCTCAACTCCTTTGAGGAACCCAAACTCACAACTTACTCCCAGGTGCCCTTTTATTAAAATTTACATTAAAAATGTATACTGGGCCAATATAACAAATCTGTTTTCTATATATGTGTCTGTCTCTGCTCCCATTGGCACTGATATCTACCTCACTGTGAGCCTGTGGGAGGCCACTGATTTGGAGTGAGCTGATACACCAGTCAAGCAGAAACCATATCAAAATGGAGTCAGTCATGATAAACTTCTAAGTTGTTACTTCCCTTCAGGGCAATTTACATTGGCACAATGGTGTCCTCTGTCTTACAAGCTAAAGTAAGCGCAACTGCCCTGCTTTTTGTGTCCTTATTTTAACAGAGGACTTTATGACACTGCTCCTCCATGCCCATTCTTCAATCACTAATCAAACCCAATTGGATCTTCAAATTTCTGTTAATTCCCGGCACCCGAGAGGCAGAGGCAGGCAGGTCTCCGCTGAGTTCCAGGCCAGCCTAGCCTAGAAAATGAGTCTAGGACAGCCAAGGAAGGCTACACAGAGAAATCCTGTCATTTCTCTATAGGAAAATTCACTTTCACTTATTATTTCTTGGAATAACAAAGCTAAATCCTAACCATATTTCTCAAATTAAGGCAGCCAGTGATCTGCAGTTGACAGGAGCAGAGCGCTTTCCCAGCATTCATAAGACCCTCTAGGTTCAATTCCAGTACAGACAAGAGTAACAGACCTGATGGTACAGGCCTATAACCTAGCTATTCTGTCATCTGTCTCCCCACCCTCATCCCAAACTGAGGACTGAAGCCAGGGCCTTGCGCTTGCCACTGAGCTAAATCCCCAGCCCCTGCATAACTACCCTGAAGGCTAGGACAGGGAAGATACCCAGAACCTATCTAGTTGTTTCTCAAATTCTCATCTGGGATCAGGTAGAAGCCACCTTAAGCTTTCTCATGCTCCCCAATAACCAACTAACATTTTCATCAACTTACATGGTTTACCAAGTACTCACACCATTGGCCCAGCAAGTGTGGGTGTGAATTACAGCAGAGGCCAGATTTTATCTCCGTGGAGAATCACATGCATAGTTCATCAAGATTGCCATTAGTTACATACTGAAAGGCAAGAAGAAAGCTTTCCACAAAGGTAAAAACCAAAGGAACTTCCCTGAACTCATAAACAAGGTTCTAACCAACCATCAAAGGAGTATTTACACTCTGAACAGTAAGAATAAATGGACTAGTTTGGCCAGGAGTTCCTTTTGAACCTCTGAGTCTATTTTCTTACTAGCTAACCTGTAGACTTTTATAGACTATTTTAAGATAGTGTTTACAAAACTTCAAAGTGCAAAAGAGATTACAGGCCCTGGTTACCTGTCCCAATAATAAATGTGAAATGTATGTTCACATCCTCAAGAGTCCTTGGAACTAGCTAAGAAAACAAACAAGGTGAGGTCCTCAGTTTAGCAATCATCACTAGCATCCACTGTGGCAAGAACTCAACCACATTTTTAGTAATGCGCGCTTTCTACACTGGGACACGCTGGACAGGACTAGAGCTGGGGTGCTGAGGGGTGTGCCCATGCTTGCAGGCTGTTTGGCATCCCACATTTCTATGTACTAGATGTCAATAGTGCCTCAGCAACTGAGAGTAACTAAATATATCCAAACAAGATAAAATAGGAAGTAAGGGGCCACACAATGCTAAGGGTAAAAAGCTATCACTGTCTACAACCCTGCTTTAGAAGCACACTATTACCACTTATTATTTTAAAAGATTTTTTAAAAGCTCAGAAGCTCCTGCCCAAAAACTCTACAGCTAAAAAGAAGCAAAATGGCAGACGGTGGTGGCTCACATAGCCATAACAACATTGCTGAGGAAGCTAAGGCTGACTGCCTCAAATTCCAAACCAACTGGGGGAAAATGGCTCTGGGAAAAGAGAAAAAAGAAAAAAGGAGAGAGAAATAAAGAACAGAGACCCAAACTGTTGGTAGCTCTCTGCACACCTGTCACAAAACCCTATCCTGCTGTCAAAACTCTCAAGCCTGCAGTCACCTGAGTATTGTTCAGTATCCAGACTCTTGAGTACAATCCCTAAATTACTCTTTTAGCAATTCCAAGCAAGAAACCTGGGCATATGAATGACAAGCAACCCAGAAAACTAACTCTTAGCATAAATAGTTTTTGAATTATAACTCTCAAAAGTCAAAATTGAAGAGAGGAAAGAGTTTAGTCTATCAGCCCCAACTTTGACCTTAGCACCTGTACACTGCCTGTGTGAATGCCAAGCAACCTGTTACCACCTGATTTAGTAGTTTCTCAACAGGGCACAATTCAACTGAACCAACCTAACCTGCTAACACAATCTGTAAAGTTATCTCACTTGCTTAATTATCCAGGCAGTTCTCAAAATAAAATATGACATAAAATTAAACTTAGAATACAGAGGAGGGGGACCACAAACACAAATTTTCATGCATTATAGACTAGCCCAAACTGCATGTGTGGCAACAGAGGCAAACAACAACAACACAAGTTCTAAGGTTTCCAAGAGCTCCCATCCAACCTACACTTTCAGGATTCGGCTACCCACACTGCAATGGTCACATATTCACTTATACTTTCAGGTCTCAACTATAGCCAAGTAAGCCAATGGCCACACTTGCATTTGAGTTTCTATGTAAAATAATGCTCTTTTGAAGATCACATCCACAGTACACAGTATTCCTTTGAATATTTTTGTTTCTTTCAAGTGAAAAAGGTAGCTAAAAGAGGTGGCACATGCCTTTAATCCCACACTCCAGGAGGCAGAGGCAGGTGGGTCCTCTGTGAGTTTAAAGCCAGCCTGATCTACATAGTGAGTACTAGGAAAGCCAAGGCTATGTAAAGACCCTGTCTCAAAAAATAAAATGTAAAAGGTGGGCTTGGGAGAAGGTTTGTTTTCTGTGAAAACATTAAGACCTGAAATTCAAATTCCCACAATCCCCACAATCCTCACAAAAAGACAGGTGTCGGCTGGAGATACCTAATGCTAAAGAGTACTTGCTGCTCTTCCAGGACCCAGATTCAATTCTCAGCATGGCAGCTCACAACTGTCTAAAATTCCAGCTCCATGGGGATCTCACACCCTTTTCCGGTCTCCAAAGCACACATGAGGTGCAAACACACATGGAGGAAAGCAGTCATACATATAAAATACAAATATATAAACTCTTTAAAAAAAAAAAAAAGAAAGTTAGCTAGTATGCATGCCTTTAATAGCAGAACTCAGGAGGCAGAGACTGGTCTTTATAGTTCCAAGGCTAAGCCAGAACTACATGGTGAGACTGACCTAAAAAGAAATGTATAAAATAAAAGGCAGGCATGCCATGAAAATGCAGTGCTATGACACAGTGAGAAGGAGAACTGCAACGTGCCAGCCTAACTCCAGATCAGTAAGATCCAGTGTCAAAAGGAATAGGGCAGACAGTGACAGAAGCCAAAGTCCTCCACACCTGGCCTCAGTGTGTGCATGAACTACATAGACCACACACAAGATAGACAGATGGTAGCTAGGTAAGTAGACAGACAAAATATAGACTTTAGAAGCAGTAGAGAATGATCCAAGACATTTTACTAAGTCTCCTAATCTCTTCTACAGCTTTCTCTGAACCAACAAAGGGTACAGCAATCACTCCCCAACAAGCTTAAGCATCCAAGAGGCAAACTACCAAAGACCTAAGTCACATTCCACCACAGACTCTGCTGTACTTCACCAAGGCTGGGTTCGTGACAGGCACAGTAAGTGGTGGCTCTCCCTGAGCCTTCTCATTATTTTTATTTTAAGCAGTCTCTCAGTCATTGCATCCATAGATTTGTTATCTATCAAAATACAGCAATTACAAACGCAGGGCCAATCGGAGCCCAGGTATGTTTCTTTAATCCCAGGACTCTGGAGCAGAGGCAGGTGGATCTGAGCTGAGGCCAGCCAAGTCTATGCAGCATTCTGAGACAGCCAGAGCTACAGAGACTCAATCTCAAAAATCAAAAAAAAGAGGGGAAAAAGAGCAGGGCAGGCACGGTAGCACATGCCTTTTATCACAGCACTAAAGACAGAGGCAGGCTGACGGAGTTCAAAGGCCAGCCTAGTCTACACAGTGAGTTATAAGCCAGCCAGCGCTACAAAGTGAGACCCCATTTCAAAAAAGACAGACTACATAAATGACATCCCCTAAGGTCTTGGGTTTTTTTTTTAATCAATTTTTAAAATGTTGATGCAGGTTATATAGTTCATACTCCACTCCTGTATAATCTGGTTGATATTTACCTCTATAAGCTATACGAGGAAGGTGACGTCAGAATGGAATATAAAAGTATTGACAGGAAGCATTTTTTTTTTTAAAGATCTGAGAAGGTACTAAGTAAACTCAATGAGGTTAACATCCAAGCAAACTTCTGAGTCTGTTTGAAGAGTGTGATTGCATAATACACTAAGGAGAGACCTCTAGAACTTACAGCACAAATGAGAGACAGAAGGGGCTCGGCCACTATAGAAAAGCTCCTTACTCCACATTTGAAAGGAACGCCTGGAGCTGGAGAACACACAACACAGAAAAACTAAACGCTAACTCCTTTTCCCAGGTTCCCATCCATCTTTTTATTTCCAGATTGACAAACTAAAACACCGGCCTGAAAGTACCACCAAAGAGGACGCGACAGACAGGGCAGTGGTCATCACTAAAGAAAACAAGAACATGTTCTGGCAGAAGATTTGGAACACATGGAGACGCTGCAAGCAGGAAAACAACGGTCAATCTGGGCAACATGAATAGCTTCTTACAAATTACATCTGGAAGGTAGGGCTGGACTTGGATATTTTTAAAGACCTCCAATGCCTGAGACAGAAACAAACTCTTTCAAGCCATAAACCATGTTAAAAGGAACTGAAGTGAAAAAAAAACCCAAACCCACACGAGTCTTGTCACTCCGCTTCCACAGGAATAAAGTGCACAGCAGACGTGGGCAGACAGACAGACGCTGAGTGCTAGGAAAGGCCATCTCCAGCCAACTAGATGGCTGCAAATACTAGAGCGCTCACTAGCTGCTCTCCTACTGCAGTGGCTTGAGGAGCAAAATGGGGCAGGGAGTTAAATAAAACAGGCAGTAATTACCATCAGAGGGGAAGGGAAGGGACCTCAATTACTGCCAAGAGCAGGGCTGTGACTCATAGAACAGGAAGAATGAGCAGCTCCCACAGGGACTAGCTCCTCTGAGGAGTTAAAATTAAAACTTAAGTTTAACTACAAAATGCACCCAAGATTTTAAAAGGGGACTTGCCTCCTGATGTCATTCTCGAAAATCACTCCCCTATTTTGCCTAAAAGGGACTCTTGGTAACACGGACAACCACGAGGACACTTGAGCAGAACCTGGCTCATCAGAAGACACTTAAAACTGAAGGGTTAGGGGAGTCAAGGATAAACTGATCGGTAATAAAACAGTATTACTGGTAGCTTACATTCCCTAAGGCCCTCTACAAGGACTCTAATCCTTAATCCTCACAACCCAACAATGATTAACGTGGTCTACATTCTAAAGATGAGAAAATCTCATGTCCCAAAATAACCTACATTGGAAGCTTTTAGTACTAAAGTACAAGCTGAACTGATATCCATTACGTACATAGCTTTTGCCTAGCAAAATCATGACTGAGAGTTAAACCTTAAAATTAGGTTTATTTTTTTTTCTTATTTTTTAAATTAAAAAAAAAATTGTATTTACTTGTAAGCATTCAGAATGTCAACAAAACAGCCACAATTTCTTTTAGCAATTACAGAGTGGTATTCAGTTAACAGAACAACAATTATGTTCGTGTAAGCTGCATCACAGACAATTGAAGATGGAAAAAAAGCAAAAACAAAAGAAAAAAAACCACCTACGGTCCTCATATGTAACTAATTTGTGCTGTGCACCAACAAGAACCTGCTTTAAATTTCCATGCCAATTTACAACCCCCAGACTGTACCAGGCAAGGTCAGTGGCCACTGAAAATACCACCAGGACAGGGCTAGCTAAAGACACATTCAGTAGTGTGTTACCTATAGAAAAAAAAACCTGTACAGTTTAAAAACCAATCTGACGGTCTTACATTTCAATGTTTTTATTTAAAAGTTGTATAGAGGGTAGTTAAGTCCTTTATAGACAAGGGGAAAAAACTGTGCTAGAACCAACTTATCCATCCTCTTCCTCCTCTTCCACTCCTCTATTTCTTGCTCTTTCCAGCCTTACCACCCCCTTTCTCGCTGCATCGGGCTTCCTTCAGCTCTGAAGGCAGCAGAATCCTTTTCACACTTCCCCTTCGGCGTGGCAGCCTTCTTCTCACAGGGCTGCCTGTCACCCGCGGCGGGGCTGCTCCACGTCTCTCCTAGTTTCTTTGCACCACCACCAATGGACAAGCCGGGGGTGTTCCCCCGTGATTTTGGGGCAGTACTCAGAACAGAACAAGGCGGCCCCTTGGGTGCATTGGGGTCCTTGAACTTCTTTTCGGTCCCCCTTTGGGGGGACATGGGTTTTCATTTCTCTTTCTTTCATAGTCAGCCGTGTCAGTCTTTGCCACGTCTTCAAACTTCCCCTTTTCTTTAGCAGACTTGGTCTTCCACCTCTCTGAGCACTTCTTGGAGAACTCTGAGAAGCTGACAGAAGCATCTGGGTGCTTCTTCTGGTGTTCCTCCCGGCAAGGGTTCACAAAGAATGCATATGAAGACATGTTGCTTCTTAGGATCTTCTTTGCCTGTGGCTTTCATCCGCGAAGCTCGGAGGCACCATGTAGCTCGTGCTTGCCCCAGCGCTGTCTCTATGGAGCTCAATGTACTGCAATGGCTGTGAGGCCTAACTTACTTTACCGAGCCCTTTAAAAGGGTGAAAATGGAAAGACAGCTAAGCCTTTAAGAGCACTTGCTACTTACTCTTGCAGAGGATGCAGGTGTGTGCTTCCCAACACTCACACGGCAGCTCACAACTATTAGTAACTCCCGTCCAACCGAGTCCTCTTTCCTGGCCTCCGAGGGCACCAGGCACACTCATAGAGTGCACATACACACATTCATATAGGCAAGCACTCATACACATAAAAAATAACAAATAAATAAATGACCAAAAACAGGGTCTGAAGAGATGGTTCAGAGGTTAAAAGCACTGATTCCTTCCAGAAGTCCTGAGTCCAATTTCCAACACCCTCTTAGTAGATCACAACCATCGTATAATATGATCTGATGCCCTCTTCTGGCCTACAGGTGACATGCAGGCAAAGCATTGTATACATAATAATAAATCTTTTCTTAAAAATAAAAACACTATAAAAATGGGGGACCAAGCCGGGCGTGGTGGCGCACGCCTTTAATCCCAGCACTCGGGAGGCAGAGGCAGGCGGATCGCTGTGAGTTCGAGGCCAGCCTGGTCTACAAAGTGAGTCTAGGATGGCCAAGGCTACACAGAGAAACAAACCCTGTCTCGAAAAACCAAAAAAAAACAAAAAACAAAACAAAAATGGGGGACCTACTTTCCCCAAACTGCAAGAGTATACAAAGCCTCTTTTAAAATAAGATAAAGGGTCAGGAAGACATTTGAAACACCAAAATCGGTGATCCATAAGCAAGCCCGTAAGTGCTCAAACTGTTTCGGAATACACAACATGAGTGGCAGCTTCTAGGCCTGTTATCATTTATCTCAGAAAGGCCTTGACCTTCATGTCCTAATCTGAGCTCTAACGTTTCTAGCAGAGAAACTTTTCAGGGAAGTCTCTGGTCCCGGTGTCAACCCAATCAACTAAAGCACAAACTCATTTAGAAGCAAAGGTCACAACAGACACCTAAAGTAACCAATGTGCTAAATTACTGACTTAAAAAGGAAACAGCCTCTGAGCATTCGGTGATTGGGTCAAATTAGTTTTTTGTTGTTTTTGTTTTTGTTTTGTTTTGTTTTGTTTTTGATTTTTTGAGACAGGGTTTCTCTGTGTAGCCCTGGCTGTCTTGGACTCGCTTTGTAGACCAGGCTGGCCTAGAACTCACAGCGATCTGCCTGCCTCTGCATCCCAAGAAAAAAAGAAAAAGAAAAAAAAAATAGCCTTAAAGTTCCAAAACAAGTAACAATTGGCAACACTGGTGAGGCTGCCGGATCATACTGGAATGCATGATGTAACCACTGAGGATAAGCAAGCTAAAAGTTGTTTTTACTGGTATGCAGAAGTAACTCTTGGGTAATAGGGCGGGTACTAAACACAGTTTCCTTATTAAAGTAACACTCAAGAAAGAGTTCTTAAGTAGTCAGGTAAAGCCAAAAACCTAAGGATCATTAATAACAGTATCAGCAAAAAAATGACTTACTGGCAGTCACATAATTTTCCTCTAAGGGACAAGTTCACTACACCTAATTTTATGGGCGAAATGGTATGGGTGGGTATGGATCTCCCAGGGGATCTCAGCAGCTTTGTGGTACAAATTTAGACACTTGGGCTGAATACTAAAGTAATGTAAACTTAAATTTTTAACAGTCATACAAAATTCAAATAAAATTACATACTCATTCCTCAAGCAACTGGCTTGTTATAGTTTATCAAAACTTATCAAATATTGTTTGCAAACCTCCTCCATAAACTCCGCCTTTTAATCTTATTTTAGAGTCATTATCTCAGGCAGCCAGGGCTGGCCTTAAATTCTACAAAGCTGAGGATGACTTTGAACATCCTAAATAAATAATTTCAGGTGTGTCACATGCAGATCCCGAAATTATGAACCAAACCCAGGGGCCTCTTGCACACCACCAAGATACACCTCCCAACACCACTGACTTAATATACAAAACGTACTAATTATAAGAGAGCCTACCCCACTCCCCCACCCCGCCCAAAAAAGTGCAAGGTTGTTTTGTTTTGTTGTTCAAGGCTGGGTTGCTTCTCTGTAGTCCTGGCTGTCCTAGAACTCGAATTATAGCCCAGGCAGGCCTCAAGCTCTTGAGAGCTATCTGCCTTTGCCTCCAGAGTGCTGGGATTAAAAGCAAGCTCCATCACCACTCACCAAAGTCCAAATTTTAAATATTGAAAACACACATACCCCAAGAAAGGGGGAAGGTTCCCTGCCTGCTCCTGACATACCCACACAAGGTATAAAAGAGATGGATCAAAAAGCAAACTTTAAAAAATGTTGGTATGTTCACTGGCTCCACTGGTAACCAATTCCTAAATCAGTACACCTGTGATAATACTAATACCACACAATGCAATACACCTGGGCTGAAAATACCTTCCACAGAACTGTTTGTTTTTTTTCATAAATACAGTGCAATGTTGGCTACGTAGTTCTATCCTACAGAAATTTAAGAATGGTTGCTTAGCAAACACTAAAATCTATTCCACTATAATTTAATTCCATTACACAAAAAAGGAAGATGAGATTATTATTTTCTTTCTGATGTCAAGATACTTTTGTTTTTCTTGCTTTTATTTAATAAACACCTTAAAATGTTAGAAACCAGCAAATATAAATACATTTTACAAAGTCTAGATCTCTAAGGATGTTTAGCGTTTTGTGCAGAATAAAGATGAGAATTTCTATGTAATTCTTCTGTATAGCAATCTTTAAATCCCTTACTTTCCTAAGCATTGCACTAAACAACCAGGAGTAAGGAAAACCTACAAAATCCATTACAGAGAATTGTTCCTTTCAAAAAGACCTATGAAAACATCTCTAGCAGCAGTCTATTCCTTCTTAAGAATGGTGTCACAGGACAGCTCTGGCTAGAGATCCCCATGCCTCTGCCACTGACTCCCCACCCACTGCTGAATGAAAGGTGTGGGCCACCACACCAGGTGCCCATACTTTCTACAATTACCATATTCTACTAAATTGTTAGTGGCCCCTAAAGAATAGCTTACTTAATATTCCTAAACTGTACTGGAAAGAATGTTTAAGTAAGCAAAGAAATGTATAAACACTGATTTTCTTTCAAGGTTGAATTCATTACTTGTGATTTAATTTGGAACTGTAGTTGGTAAACTATTTTTAAAAATAAATTCTTGCAAGGTTCCCAAACCAGGTAGGAAATGAATAGTACCACAGGTGGATTACCAGAAATGAACTAAAGGGAGACTAAAGCCAAGGCATTTCTCAAGACTTCACCAAGTAATTTTGCAATCAGCCAAGTATGAGTCTCAGCCAGTGCCAATAACACTGTTTGTTGACACTCTACAGTAATATACTGCCTAATGCGCTGACACTTTTTTGTCGTAACTAAAAGTTCCTAGGCCATTTTTTCATTTAACTACCCCATTGCGATTCTTACAAACCACTAAACACATACTGACCTGAGTTTTTCTTCCTCAAATGTCAACTGAGAAAATGTTTGATACCAAGTAAAAATGCACGGGGACAAGCTCACGTGCTCTTCCCTTGGTTTATGAGCCATGTATGACAGAGCTTAAACACCCGTTAAGGCCTTTCAATTTAAAAATATTCCATTCACACTGAACTGCTTTCAATCAATGGGAACAAAATAAAACTCACTAATCTCTTTACACTAAACAAGGATGATAAACAGGAGAAAGCAACGGACCGGAACATCCAAAAGAGGAAAGGAAAAAAAAAGCGAAAAGTGTAAATTAAAAAAAAAAACAAAACACCAGCGAATTACTATTTAGAGATTTACGATTGCTGTGTCTTTTCTCCAAAAGAGGACTAGTCCTGGAATGAGCTCAGAAAAACACACTGTAGGGTGTGGTGTGGACCACTACAGGCCAGGCCTGAGGACTGCAAGGATCAAAATTGGTCCGGAAAGAAGCCGCCCACCGGAAAGTCCCGACCAAAATTCCCTTCCTCTGCCCCGCCCCCCGGCACCAAGCGGAGCCCAGATGAAGCCGCCGACCGACGCACGAGGCTAGCGTCACCGCGTTCTCCCACCCACAACGTCTGACGTCAGAGGGCGGAGCCATGGCGACGGCACCACGGTTGACCCTGCTGTTACCAGGCGCGCATACAGCCAATCAGCACCCGCCGCCAGCGCCGGCTGGCCTTTGAACTCCGCACGGCAACTTCCTGCTGTTTGGCGAGTACACAGTGCAATGCAGTATGTCTGTCAGCGCTGCGGCACAAAGGAACAGCCATTTTGTGACTGAGCTGGACCTGCACCAAGATGCCAGGGCCACCGAGAGCTGCTGCTTGTGCCAACTACCGAGTTGCCCCTTATCTCATCATCAGAGTGCCAATGGGAAACGTGGGGAAAAGGATGTTCTGATATTAAGGTTTCGATTCATTTGTTTCAGCCTTCTTAAAATTCCGATTTTTAAAAGTATTATCGGCGTCATAAAATGGCTGCCTCTTAAAACTGCTGTTCCAGTCCACAAGCACTGCAAATGCCTTTTCTAATCATCCCCAGCCTTTCAAGGAGGCTAGCGAAAAACGTTAAGATTTTACCCCCACCTCCAAATACGGCTCAAAGGCAGACGATTTTAGATAGGCATTTAATTTTCAGTTTAGAAATGCCGTCTCCTAGAACACAGAAATGCGTGCACACAGTTCCATGTGCATCCCTTTCCCCTAGTTTCCATTCCTGCATATAACTTAGGTAAGTGTGTGGCATACTTTATGCGTCTATCACTAAAACTGCTGTATTTAAATTTACATATGTGAAATGTTTAAATATTTTAAGAAATAAAATTAATCTCAAAAAAATCGTGATATACAAAGCACATTAGACAGAAGCTTTAACTTCAGAAAAACCATTAACATAGTCACCATTAAAAATACAGCAATTGTTTCAGAAACAGGAAAACAAGCTTTACTTAAAACTTGTACTCATTGAAATCTCTCTAGTGATTCTCATTCCAAAATTTACCTGACCTGAAAACAATTCCTTTCCTCCCCTGCAGAATCAGGCTGCAAAGGTGGTGTTTGAAAGAGTGTTCTGTAACACCATACTTCAAAAATAAGATCTACAGTACAGATAACCTAGGAACCTACATAGGGGTAACATCACTTTCAGCTCATTAGAAATATCACCCTACCAAAACAACACAAACATCCTTTAAACTTTACAATCTTTAAAGGAAATGATGTCATAACTATGTGCATGCATTAATATATATGTTAAAGAGTAACAGTAATTTATAAGTAACTCCATCTTCAAGGAGTACTGAGTATTTTCAGACATCCATGAAATGATTTAAACTATACTTGGCAAAAGCATTAAAAACCCGCCTCTTGTTTCACTGAAGCAATCAAATGTATGACAATCCCCAAATTCATTTAACAGATAAAATAAGTTTATTCAAAGGCAGCAGGATTAGAGCATAGTCTAATCAATGAAAACAAAAAACTTTGCATAAGAAAGACAAAACCCTGGTGAGACTATGCAAATCACATACTCAAGGGGGTAAGAACTTTAATATTAGGTCTTTCATAATTGTCAAATATAGGAACTTCCTATAGCTTCAAAGACTTACTTTCCAGAAAATTAGTTTTGCATTACAAGCCTTTCTGTCCTATATATAACCCAATAATTACACAGGCAATTCAAAAGATATCCAAATTTGTAACAACTCAATTTACAAAGGAACTTGGAAATGTATTTTTAAAAGGCTCAAATATTTTTAGTAGAAAGCAAAACTCATCATTTGTAAAATTATATCCAAAACTTCCAAATTTACAAGCTAATTTAGAAAAAACTTCAGGCAAAATTACAAAGTAAAATCAAAATTGAGAAATGATCACATAACCAATCACAGCCTTGTTAGCTGCATGATTTAAAAATTATGACAATTCTTAAGAGCACATTAGAAATGCATTCACTTATTTTTTTAAAGATACAGTCATACAACAAAAATATCTTACAAACATTACTTTAGTCACTGATAAGCTCCTTCAAGGAATGTGAAACAAACCATAATTTGAACAAACAGTACATTAAAAAGCTTCAGAAGAGAAAGCATTCCAGAGGACTCTGTCAAAATAAATGGATAAATTTAAAGCAGCATCAACTAAAATACAATTACCAACCAGAAAGCACTGTCTTAACATAAATAAATAAATAGGAAGCTTGTAACATTTTAAGCAAAAAATGTACAGTTACATTGTCATAGTAACAAACACAAAGCTAAGGTACAAATAACATTCCAGGATTTTTGCGGTTACAGATTTAATGATCTCAGGTTTTGGTAGGTCATAAAAAATTTTCAAGTTGTCAACTGTATCAAAAGAATCAAAAATAAAAACTGAAAGGCATCAAAAGGTCCTATTTGTGATTCCGTTTTTAAATGTACATTTTTTCATTCATATAACTTTCTCAAATGTCTATTTACTATAATTTACTACTACTAGGCTCCTCTATGGCCCTCAGTTACAAGTTTCAATATCCCAGATTCTTCAAAGAAAAAAAATCTGCCTTGTATGTAAAATGGTGCAATGCAGCAATGGCTAAACAGACAAGGTCATTTTTCTGCAGCACAAAAACCTAAAAACTAAAAATTTACCGACAGAAAAACTATAGTTTCTAGGAAAGGCCCCTCCGTATAAAAGTACCTTACCTCTGAATTCTGTTAGAGGCCTTAAGTCACAACTCAACTTTCATAAATTGCTACCAAAAAAATCAGGGTGTGGCATGTTAGCAATCTCAAGGTCACGATTTAAAAAAAAATTCAACCCAGGTTAGAAAATTCTTATAAAACAGACAGCAATCCATGTCTGTCAAAGTAAACAAGTGTAAGCTGAGGTTTCAAAAAAAAAAAAAAAAAAAAAACAGAAAGTAAGTTGATAGCTCATACCTCGATGCATTGCTGTGTAGCGAACTGTCCTCCTCTTGGCTTTTGTCCTTATTTCTCATCATCTTTTAATTCTTAAATATTAAGGGGGAGGGGGAATCTGTGTTTGCTTTGAAGTCCTGTGCCCAGGTATTTACTGTCAAAAGTTGAAAGAAAGGTAAGGTCCCAGCTTCTATGGATGGTTTTTATTATCAGGAACAAAGTCCTGACGATGTTACCGATATTCATTTAATTCAACAACGTTAATCAACAAAAAAACCCAAAATATTTCTAATTTCCCGTTTTAAAATAAGTGGAGGATAAACTAAACGGCAGAAGCATCACTATCAATAAGGAAAGTTTCTCAAAGTAACACACTGGATACAAATAACAATCTCCGTATCTTATTGCGTCATCCAGGAATTTCTCGTATTTACAGTAAATAAAGCCAACTTCAACATAAAAATCTTTAAAATTATCACTAATTATCGTGGACTTACCTGATCCATGTAGTATGTCCAAAGCAAGAGTCCTATCTAGTAGTAGAAAAATATCAGATCCAAAATTAAAAATAACGCAAAGTCCTCCGTTAAAAAACAAAAAGTAAATGAAATAATCCTCAAATATGTTCACTTGTCAAAAAATAAAGCAATAATTAATACTAAAACAGGTCCGGAAGGGGAAAAAAAAACCTCATTAGGAGAGCGCACAAAAATGGAGGTGCGCCATGGCTTCTAAGCTGGAAAAAACAACGACCTGGGCTCTCAATACGGCAGCTTCTTCCAACAAGGCACGAAAAGAAAGCTCCTAAAAGCTGCTTTTCTCCCAAAAAAAGGTTCGGATCGACCCCAGAAAGTCACTAGAAGAGGCAGGGGGCTGCGGGGGCCCCCTGAGGCTGCCGGAAAGTTAGGGAAAGTTGCGTAAAGTGAACCGAAGCAGGGAGCAAAGCGCGCTCTCTCTAAGGCACAGCCGCCATCTAGAGCCTCCTTCCCAGCTCTGAGAGCTCTGCCTTTGATTGACACTCTCTACATTTACCCCACAACTCAGGTGATGTACCATAGACCCACCCCTTCATCTCCACCAAAAAAAAAAAAGAAAGAAAGAAAGAAAAAAAGAAAAAGAAAAGAAAAAGACCCAGATCTTCCATCCAAGGGAGCCTAAAGACCCCCAACCCCACACCTCCCTGCCCCTCCAGACCACTCCATCAGGGGAGGGGGAAGGGCTTCTTAACCCCCTCTGGCTCAAGCACCCTTTTTAAGCCAGAGAGAAATGTAATTTGTTCCTTTTGTCTAAAGATCTGCTAAATATTTCAGTCCTGGAGCTAAATAACTTCCTCCCTGGACAGGAAGTGGCATTTTATCAAGCCATTTTGAAATAAGAATAATTTTTAAAGAATCTAAAGCTCAGCTTAAGTACTAATATTTAAAAACAATTAACACCCCCATGGGTAAAATGGCTTGTAAATAGAAGCAACATCTTAGTTCCATATATTAAGCTCAACTCTTCCCTTCTTTATAGTGTCTAAAAACATAAAGATTAAATTTAAGGAGGAATTTTCCACCCCAACTGGAAGGAAAGGGTAATTTTTTATAACTCAAGAGCGCCTCCCTAGTGTTCAGTTGCAGTAGAGCAAAAGTTAGTACAACCATTTTTGCCCCCAGAATCAACAAAATTCTTTAACCCATTATATAACCTTGGAAGTGCCACACATCAAAAAAATATTCTCATACCATATTGATTTGGGCAAAATAAAGAACTTCAAACTCAAGAATAATATACACCAACACTGATCACCTAAAAATCAAAAACTCAACCTCAACTCCAAAACCAAAAGAACAAGTATATCCAGACCCCCTTCACTAATATTTCACATCAAAACCTAGGTACACTCAAATTTCATCAACAACACATCACTTACAATAGGCCACATCTAACAGCCAATTATCAAACTGATAAAGACAAACTCCCTCAAGGTGGAAACAAAGTCTACAGAAACAAAATTACAAATTCAACAGTGTTCTCTCCATGCAGACAAGTAACCAACCACATAAATGTGCCCAAAAAACTCAAAACATTCCTTTGCTGAACCGTATTATTGGTCAAAACCATGTCATTCCATCATTGTGGTAATCCATTTTAGTTTTACAACCCAAAGCAATTATGTTAGATCTAAAACACTGTAAAACCCATCATCAAGCTTCAATTCCACAGGTATTTTTACATCCAACTTAAAATCCCGAACTCAATTTTCAGTTTACACAGACCAACCAACCACCTTGCATCACTCAAAGAACAAACCGCATGTGTATGAACCATAGATGTGTATCTGAAGGTATTTTACATTAACAATGGATTATTTTACTCTTTCTTCTCTGTATTGAGAAAACACAATCAATGGTTTGTTTGGTCAACAAAACAAAATTCCCATCACTCTTTTATAGAGTATTACTAGTTACCAAAACTGTTATTATCTAAGTAGCAATAAATGAAAATGCAGCATTTGATTTCAATCTAAAGCATGGTGTGATTCATTTAAACTCCCAACTATACAGAACAAGGAAAAGGTTTTTTCTTTCAAATGTTAACTACACTATGTCAAAGATAAAGCCCTTTGGTTTATACCGAAAAATCGTACAAATACCCTTCTAATGTTAGACAATACAAATCAATATAAGTCAAATATTTAGATGAGCATTTCACAGCAAGATACTTTACTTATACTTTAAAAACACAGGTCAAAGGAACCACTTTCATCAACACAAATTGAGAGATACTATCTCAGACTGTATAGGGAACAAGTACTTTGTTTTGTAAAAGCATTATAATTTCATGCAAGTTATTTTGAAAAGACCCAAACAAATTTTTAAAAGTTCACTTAAACCCAATAATAAAACACCAGCCAAGCTGGGCATGATGGTGTACCCAGGAGGCAAAGGCAGATGGATCTCAACCCTCGAGGCCAGGATGGTCTACAAAGTGAATTCCAGGATAGCCAGGGCTGTTACACAGAGAAGCCCTTTCTTGAAAAACCAAAAAGGAAAAGAATTGCATTTTAACCACTAAGCACTGGGACACTGACTTGGCTTTTCGAATAAACATAAATCCCAAGCAAACAAAACCCATTCCATTTTACCACTTTATTCAGTATACTTTAATGAAAAGCAACTACATAGGTCAAAATGTTATTAAGGTGAAATGAACATTTAATGAAAGCTTCCACTTTTAAAAAAATTTTTAAAAAGGCTCAAACTGAGAAATTTTTAAGTTTTAGAGATTTTATTGAAGTTAACATTCCATAAGATCACTCAGATAAAATTGCAAGAAATTCCAGGAATACAAACTAACATTTGTAGAAATGTAGCATCTTCTCCGGATATCAAAAATGTACATAATGTATAACAAGTCTTTAGAAAGTAAATTCCACTGTCCATTTATGATGGGTAAGAATCATTCATTTCATGGAATCCATATTAAGAGAACCCTGTGTTGGTTGTATAATAGCACAGCATTCTTGAATTAATCCATTTTCCTCAATTCCCCATAGTGGGCTGCCATCTTGATTTCTCAGTGGTAAGGTCCATTTCAAACTCTTCAAGATGACTGGGTGCTTCATAAAAAAAAATTAGAAGAAAAAAATTTCTGTTGGAGTAACAATCATCTTATTTCTTCAAACAGAAAATTCTACCCACCCTGAAGAGATTATATCACAAGAGATTATATCACAAAAGTATTTAATTCTAGAAAATCTTTAACTATGAAATAGCATTATTGTGATAAACTTACTTAAACCTCTCAAAGTCAGAATCAATGAATGCACATTTTCTAAGTTCTGTGACAGTTACACTGTATCTGGTAAAATTAGAAACAGTCAAGAGTTAAATTCTTAAAACTCTAACTGAATAGCATGGTGCATATAGGGAAAGTAAAGCCAAAGAATAAAATTCCCAAATGATAGGAAGCTAAATTACAGACACACTGTGGACTCTACAATTTCAATGCAAAAAAAGTTCCCAAGTTCCCTAGAGAAAAGAATCTTAAGGGATTAAAAGAGCAATGGATCACTGCACAGCATACTTGTACAGTCTTACAAATGTTAATTTTGTTTAGATAGCACACATGACCTATATAAACAGAAGCACCTAGTTATATATGAGAATGCAGAGAACGTGAAGCCACAAGAAAAAATTGGAAACATCTGTTGCCTTACTTTGAATTTGCTACAAAAATGTTAACACTTTTCAAACTATAAACAACTAGATGAGGTGTGTTGGCACTTTAACCCCAGCACTGGAGGAGGCAGTCAGGCGAATTGCTGTGAGTTCGAGGCAACCCTGGTCTACAGGACAGCCAAAGCTACACAGAGAAACCCTGTCTCAAAATACAAAAAAATCAAACTATGAACAACTAAAATATACTTTCATTGCAAAAATACATGTTCTTCCCAGAAAATTTAATCTATTATCTAAACAGTTTAGTCTGAAGGGAGAAATGAGAATCCAGGTGATTTTACTCCTAACGATTTCTAGATTAATCAGTCACAACTTGGGAAAAAAAAATTCCAGTTGTTATGTATTTTGTATCCATGTGTGTGTGCGTGATTTCTTTTGTCAGGAAGGGGGTGCACATGTACTTGGGTACAAGAGCATGTGTAGGCCTGAGGTTGATAGCTTTGTTGAGAATGGAAATCATCTGAACCTTGTTGAAGAGGGTCTCTCAGTCAAACCCAGAGCTCATCAGTTTGACTTTTCGCTAGTTACTTTCCTTTGAGGATCCATCTCCACCTGGAATTATAGGCAGCTGGTGGCCGGGCATTCTCTTGATTTTGGGGAACACAAAGTCCCAAGCAAGTGTTTAAAGGCTGAGCCATCTTTCAAGCCTGCAAAACCACTTTAAACCTTAGTCTTCTATGAATGTTCTACAACTTTCCAACTCAATTTGTAGAGCTACATCCAATAACTGACTAAAGGAATAAAAAAAAAATGTGAGAATATATATTTGACTCATTAAGGTATGTTCTCTATACTGACATTACAAAAACATACCTAATAAACTAGATAATCAAAACACAGTGGTGATCCCTTTTAGGGAACAGTTCTTTAAATGATTCATAACATCAGAAGTAACAAACCAAATCAAGAAATTTTTCTCTAGTAAATTTTGGAACTTTCTCAAAGCCGTCGTAAGATGAAAACTAACTCCTTCTGTTCCCTTATTAAAGAAATACCAGGGGGCTGGAGAGATAGCTCAGAGGTTAAGAGCACTGGCTGCTCTTCCAGAGGACCCGGTTCGATTCCCAGCACCCACATGGCAGCTCATAACTCTAGTATGTAACTCTAGTCCCACAGAATCTGACTCCTTCACACAGACATATGCAGACAAAACACCAATGCACATGAAAGAAAGACAGACAGATCGAGCATTTGCCTTTTCCTTTCCTTTACAAGAAATAATGGCAAGGTTTGGTGGCACATGCCTTTACTGGGGAGCCAGAGGGGCAGGAGGATCTGAGTCTAAAGCCAACCTGGTCTACTTAGGAAGTTCCAGGTCACCCAAGGCTACACAGTGAGAGCCTATCTCTAAAAAAAAAAAAAAGGGGGGGGGGTTTAAAAAAAAACTGTAAGAGCTAGAGAGATGGCTCAATGGTTAAGAGTCACTTGCCATTCCAGGGCCCAGTTTGATTCCCAACACCCACACAGCAGCTCTAACTCCAGTCTTGGGGGATGCAAGGCCTCTTCTGGCATCCTCAGGGACTAGGCTTGCAAGTAATGCACAGACACTTAGGCAACATACACATAAAAAGGATTTTTTTTTTAAATTTAGAAATGATGTTAAATAATGTCATCTCAGTTCATTACAGACCAGATTCTCCTCTATCTCTTGGGTTAAAATGTATGGTCAGACTCTAAATATAAGTGATATAATATCTGACAAACAATGACAGTAACAATGCATTACTACCAAGTTACAGTCACTTCAGGAGCTACAGGTGCAAAGTATTCAGTGTGGCACAGTAGTAGTACTTTCTGCCTCTGGGTAAGTAGACAATTTATTTCTAAAAATATTTTTCTTAAAGGGAAAAAAAAAGGCATAGTATATCTCAGATGGAAGACTGCACCCATAGCACAAACAAATCCCTGGGTTTAATTCACAACACCACATAACACTGGGCATGGTGGCAGCACATGTTTGTAATTTCAGAACCTAGGAGGTACAGGAAGGACCAAGACATTCAAGGTCACTGTTGGCTACAATAGGCTATTTGACACTAACCTCAAACACAAGCAAACATACAGAAAAGAACAAGGCCAGATATGATGGCTTCCACATGAAATCCCAGAACTCAGAAGAGGCTGAGGCAAGAGGATTGCTCTGAGTTTGAAGCTGGAGTGGGCTAGTCTCAAAAATAACAAAAAACTAATTTAGAAAACTACACAAAAACTGCACTTCCACAGCTGTCATGTCATCAAATGGTTTTTGTTTTGTTTTGTGACAGAAGTTCTCTGTGTAGCCCTGCCTGTCCTGGACTCACTCTGTAGCCCAGGTTGGCCTGGAACTCACAGCGATCCGCGCACCTCTGTCCCCCCACCCCCACCGCAAGTGCTGGGACTAAAGGCGTGAACCACCACATCTGGCAAAAAATTTAAAACTACTATAAGAGAAAACAGACAACTTTTACATTGTAAATCAATGATCAATATGGACTCGTGCAAAGGCCATGATCCAAAGCCAAAAAGGCAAGAATTTTTTTTTGTCTGTTAACAAGCAACCATATTCCATAAAGTATCAAAGCTAACAAAAGGGCTATGAAGGGTTAAGAAGTAAGTAGTCCATCTACACTCATGAAGTTTCAAATACTAACAAAAACTAAATTTACAAGTTAGCAAAAGTTTTCCTTGAAAAAAATTAAAAAGGAACATGAGCATCAGGAACATAAAAATGCTTAACAAAATCCAGAGCTCCTCAGGTACAATGACCACTGTACCTCTTGTGGCACCACTTGAGATTAAATGAGCAGGTAGCTAACAGAAGAGATCTCAGTAAAGGCTGGCTATTGTTCCACTGTATCAACGCATGTAAGCATATAAGGATCTCAAACTAAAGAGTCAGAACATTTTCTATTCCGACAGCAAGAAAGTATTTGCGAACACCGGACCACAGGGTCAATTACTTAAGAATAGTTTTGCCTTTAATATCATAGGAGGGGAAAACTTCAACAGCGTGTAGACGGTGATAAGCAACTACACCTCCTTCTATAGTAACATGAATTACAGGCATACTGAACAAGTGCACATTTGGTCTAGAATCCTATTCATATTCAGACATATCTAGAGCACTTGTTTCACATGTAAGATGCAAACTTAGAATGGTTAGTGTTCACATTTTTATATTTTCTGGCTTTACTTCTACCTATGTTTATTCTAAGCACAACTCCATGTGAAAATCTACGTTTTTATGTCACAAAGGTAGTCAATTACTAGACACATTCATAAATTAAGAACAAAATAATTTATTATGGATATCTCCAAGTAACTAAAATGCAAGCCACTGACTCACCTGGAAGAATGCTCTCCTAAACTAAAACAGTTATATTTTAACTAGCTTCACTTTTTCTAGGTGAGTGGCCCCCATCCCCCTGTCTTCCCCACCCCCACCACCTCTGTTGCCTCTATCTAGGACCAAAGACGATGGCCTTTAACAAACATCTGACTCCTGTCCTCCCGAGTGCTAGAATTCCAGGCATGGACCAACATGCCCATCTTTGCTTATTTCAAATCAAAGGAAGAAAATAGACATAAAACGTTAATTTAACGCAACATTCTTCCTTCCTGTCATGTAATTAATATACCTAAAAGTTTATGACTTGATTTTCATAAAATGTATTATTTTCCATTTTTACTGTGTGAAAACTTTACTTTCAAGCACACCTTCCATGGTTTACACTAATAACATTTATTTTTTAATAATGAATTTCATTTTGCCTTTCATTAGACTCAAAGCACTACTTGATGTTGAATAAGAGCTACACTAGCACAATAAACCAGCAATATTTACTGAGGAACTACCATGTGCCAGGGAACTTATCTCTTACGTGTAATCACACAGGAAACTAGTAACTACTGCATTAGGCAAAATTTGGATGTATTCACTATCCCTCAGAAAGAACAAACCTTATTTTGTAGGCCTTAACAGCCACTGCAGTGTTAAGTAGCAATAACAAGAAGGGGGGAGGGGGGGAATAACCTAGAATCTAGATTCTCAAATGTTTTATTCCTATGAAACGACTGATGGATAAATTATATTAAATGTTTGTTTTCAATGAATAAATCCTTTACGCAACCCACCCAAAAGTATAACAACATCCCATTTAACTCTTTCCCACTACTTTTCAGGCTTGGAATTAAAAAAAACAAAAAAGCAAAAACTATTTCATAATAATGGTAATAACAGTCTTGCATTAAATAGCAATTTCTATGTCAATAAGGCTAAATTTTCAGTCTTGACGTTTTTAAGTTCAGAGTTAATTTATCAGAACCAATCACAACTGGAAATCAATTAAAATTAATTACTATTGTTAAGATAGAACCAAAGGGGTTAAGTTGTACATCAAAAAGTAGCAAGCATAAATCTTAGGATCATGGTGTGTTTTTACTTTGGAGACCACACAGTAAACATTCTAGAATATGTATCTATTTCAATACAATAATTCTCAACTCTGAAACTTAAGGGGCAAGCACCACAGTATCTGAATGACCAGTCCAGATATGCTGTTTTTAAAAAAAATAAAAATAAAAAAATCCCAAATCCAAAACATTGGAAACAAGTCCAAATGGGTTTCTTAAACTTTTAATTTCTGACTCAATTATGGTGGCATATGCCTTTAATCCCAGCACCGAGAAAGCAGAGGCAGGCAGATCTCTTGAGTTCCAGGCTAGCCCAATCTATATAATTGAGTTCCAGGCCAGCCAGGGCCACATGGTTAGGCCCTGTCTCAGATGGGTGGGTGGGTGGGTGGGTGGGCAAAAAAGTTTTAATCTTGAGATCAAGGGAGAAAGTCAGCATATGACTAATAAATTTCACAGAAAAAAATAAATAAAAATAAATTTCACAGGTGTCTTACTAGACTAGACATGGAGCCACTGGTCTTTAATGCAAGCTTTCACAAGGCCTGAGACAGAGCAATCTCTTTTGAGTTCAAAACGAATGAAGCCTTGTCTTAAATAACTCACATCTAACCATTACATAGGTATTCTTACAGTTTACTTTGATAAAGCTATGTACTTACAATTCCAAATCAGTAACTTAAAATTCCTAGTTATACTTAAAGTTAAAAAAAAAAAAAAATCAGATCCAACAAGAATATTAAGACTTACTAAATGCGTCAACAATGTCTACAGTATAGGCCTTTCATTCCATCTCGGGATTCACATTTCTGGGGGAAAAAAAGGTAAAGATTTTATTAAATCCTATAATGTATATCACAACTTCAATACTTCTTAAGGAAGCAACACATCAAGAAATACAGTTTATGAACAAATTAGTACAAGCAAAAGACAAGAAAATTGTGACAAGATCTTAGATTTGCAAGAGAAGGAGCTGATTTCTAGAACAAGTTACTAAAATTTCAAGCCCACATCTCATTTTCAAGAACTCCAAAGGAGTGACTGTTGAGCTCCTGCTTTAAAATTGATATCCTGGGTTGACAATAAAGAAACTATGCCAGTACACAGGAGGCAGAGGCAGGTGGATCACTGTGATTTCAAGGCCAGCCTGGTCTACAAAGTGAGTCCAAGACAGGCACAACTACACGGAGAAACCCTGTCTCAAAAAAACAAGGGGAAAAAAAAGAAAATCTAAGTTAAACAGCACAATATTCACCTATATGCTGGCATCTCATCTAATAAACTTTTAAACCTTCTAAAGAAAACTTTTGCTACCAATCTACAAGGTAACTTTTTTCTCCCCTCATATTATCTATCATATGCTAGACTCAACATAATATGACCCCATACATAGTCAGTATTTCTAAATAAAATATTACCCTAGGCATCACTTCAGATTAATATCAACTGTACTCATCTACTTGACTAATTCTTTAAGATTTATGTTTATTATTTGTGTCTACATGTGTGTTTGTGTGGGTATGTGCATGACTGTGCAAGTCCAGAAGAGCGCACTGGATATTCTGGTGCCAGAGACACAAGCAGTATGAGTGAGGAGAAGCACAGGAGGTCCCCTCCAATTATACAGGCTCTTAAATGCTAAGCCACCTCTCCAACACTAACACAAATCTTATATATGCAGTAGGTATATCACCAATTTCTGACTTAAATTCCTCAAAACTAAATATGGAAAATACTTCACATTTTAAGTGCTTTCTAAAGCAAGAATGGGTTTATTTGCCTTGGTTTTGTATAATTACAATAATCATAAGATAAGAGATAGAGGTATAGGGGCCGGTGGTGAAACATGCCTTTAATCCCAGCAAGCAGGAGGAAAAAGCAGGAGTACCTCTGAGTTCAACTACAGAGTGAGTTGTTCTCTGTACAACTCTGTACAGAGCCTGGTCTACAGAGTGAGTTCTATGACAGCCAAAGCTATACAGAGAAACCTTGTCTCAAAAAAAACAAGAAAGAAAGAGAGGTACAGCTAAGTAGTATTAGCATTTAACATGGGAAGCCCTGAGAAGGAAGAGTGTGAGAGTTCAAAGTGTTAGAGTTCAAAGTTATAGACATGAGACCATGTCTACCAAAAAGAGACAGTGAGGTGACTCACCAGGTAAAATGTGCTTGCTGGCAAGCCTTACCCAAATTTAATCCCAGGAACTCACATGTAAAAAAAAAAAAAAAAAAGATAACTGACTCACACAGGTTTTCCTCTGACCTACAAACACAAAACTTTTTTAAAAGCTTCGTGAAACTGTAGCAATCTATGTTTTTAAGCAAGCAAGCAAGCAAACAAGCCTAACATTTAAGACTTAAACTAAACTATTAAGCTAACTTCCTAGGAATCATCGGCAAATGTAAAAGCAATTCCCTGTTTATGTATCCAATCTAAATTCACTTTTGTAAATCATAATCAAGAAATATAACAAAGATCTGTTTAAATATTAGTAGATATTAAAATATCTTTCCTAAGAAAACAATGTGCTAGGTGGTGGTAGCACACGCCTTTGACCCCAGCACTTGGGAGGCAGAGGCCGGCATATCTCTGAGTTCCAGGACAGGAAGGGCTACACAGAGAAACCCTGCCTGAAAAACAAACCAAAGATGTGACTGTTCACAAAATCTTCCTATTAAAGTCAGATTACACTTATAGAGAGCGGACTTCCTCTGCCTCCCCAGTGCTAGGATTAAAGGCATGTGCGTGCCTATCTTGTCTGTCAAATCTTAAATCACAAAAAAAACCTAAACTGCTTTAGGGTAAGAGATACTTGTCAAGTTAGAAGGCTTCCTTGGTTCAAACCAGTAACTAGTGTAATAAATAAACTGATTTAGTATTGTTTAAAAGCGTAGAAAATGTTTTTAAAATCTTGGCCAAAAAAAGTTTCTAGGGGCATGGAGAGATGGCTCAGTGGTTAAGAGAACTATCTGTTCTTCCAAAAAAAACCGGAGTTCAATTCCTGGCACCCATGTGATACCTAGTGCACAATATCTTTAATTCCAGTTCCAAGGGATCTCACATACTCATACCAACGCACATAAAATAATTTTTTTAAACAATAAAAAATTTCTAAGAGAAAACCATCATAGAGGTTTGATGGGATTATGATTAAGTCACCCTAGCAGTCCAAGAGATGCTTAGGTTCTGAAACCAACAAAAAGGTTTTGATCTCACTTTGCATCACAATAAAATGATTAACACTAATCTATCATAGGCTTTCCTTTCTCAAAGTTGAGAAAGTACAGAATAGCATTTTGCACCCTTCGGTGGCAGTCCAATTGTTTAAGTAGACTGGCAGTCTGATTTTCCTCAGATTCCTCCCCATCTTTTACATATGTAATGTTTGTTTGTTGTTTGTCTTGAGACAGCCTCACTGTAAACCAGGCTAGCCTCAAACTTAAAGAGATTCGCTCACTTCTACCTCCCACGTACAGGAATTAAAGGCATGTGATCCCTGTTTTGGGTTTGGTTTTTTGACTGCCCAGCCATCTTAAAAGTCAAGAACAACTTCAGTTGCTTCTTAAATCCCTTAAACTTTTAAATCCTTTTTTTTTGGGGGGGGGGGGTTTGTTAGAGGGGGTTTTTTGTTGTATGTTTTTTTGTTTTTTGCATTTTTGTTTTTTGCGACAGAGTTTC
This sequence comes from Acomys minous, assembly GCF_964271855.1. Lineage (NCBI taxonomy): Eukaryota > Metazoa > Chordata > Mammalia > Rodentia > Muridae > Acomys > Acomys minous. The sequence continues at coordinate 109,325,356 of NC_140484.1, forward strand.
TCTGTGCTTGACTCCCTTTGTAGACCAGGCTGACCTCAACTCACAGAGATCCTCCTGCCTCTGCCTCCTGAGTACTGGGATTATAGCATGCACCACCAAGGCCAGTTAAGAACACTTAACTCTAAGAAAATGTTTACAAAGATAGGGATACTGTCATTGGCAAGGCATAAGGATGCACTGTAGTAATCAAAGGGTGTTTTAAGATGCAAAAATTCCTCCTGGTTGTCTTTGTCCAGCCTGAGAAGTCCCAAATAAACAAAGGCATTAGCATTGCTTAAGAAAACTGCTTTAAAAGAAGCCATAAAGGTAGATATGATCATTGACACCTGTAATCCCACAATTAAGACTAAACTATCTCAAAAAAGTTAAAAAAAAAAAAAACCACAAATAGTATGTATTTTTAAACCAACTAGAAAATCTGAATTAAAAACAGTATGATTCCTGGTACAGATTAACCATTTAATTCTTGAAGCTGAAGAAAAAACTCAGTTTTAAGGTACTTGCTGCTCTTGCAGAATACCCAAATGGTGGCTCACAAGCTCTTCAACTCCAGTTCCAGAGACTCTAAACACCTCTCCTGCCCTCCCAGGTCACTAGGCATGTATACGGTGCAAATATATACATGCACATAGAACACTCATTCAGTACAATTTTTTAAATCTTAAAAATTAAGCATCTGGCCGGGCAGTGGTGGGGCATCCCTTTAATCCCAGCAGAGGCAGAGGCAGTCAGACTGCTATGAGTCAAGGCCAGCCTGGTCTAGAACTAGTTCAAGGACAGCCAGGGCTACACAGAGAAACCCTGTCTTAGGAAAAAAATGTCTTTAAAAACTAAGCATCTTTAAAAAACAAAAACAAAACAAAACTAAGCGTCTGATTTGTGTTTAGGGATACAATTTCAATTATTAAAATAGGGCCTAGCCGCCTTTAATCCCAGCACTCAGGAGGCAGAGGCAGGCTGATTGCAGTGAGTTCGAGGCCAACCTGGACAGCCAAGGCTAACTACAAAAAACCCTGTCTCAAAAAACCAAAAATAAATTAATTAATTAATTTAAAAAGGGCCTGTGACATAGTGCAATCAGTAAAGGCAGTTGCCAACACATCCAAAAACCTGAATTTATTTCCTATACTCACAAATTGAAAAGAAGCCTACTCCTCCTGACCTTCAAATCTGAATTTGCAAGCACACATACAAATAAACTAGTAAAAAATGTCTCCTCAAGTACAGTCTTAGGGAGCATTATTAGATAATGTATAAATCCTAGTATCAGAAACACCTTTTTGAAAACTCAGATCACCTATCATATCCTTAAATTTAAGGTGTTTGACATGATGGCTTGGTGCCTGTAACACTGAAGACTAAACAACTTAAATTCAAGGACAGCCTGTCCTCCACAATAAGATCCCATTTCAAAAAGTCAAAAATATGCTACCATGACTACTTTGATGACAATCCTAATAATCCACATGAAAAAAACAATTCCTAAAGGCTGCCACTGACCTCCATGTTCACCCAAGTACATAAATGAACTTGCAACTTTTTACAACAGGAAGTGAGGCTGGAATGATAGTGAGGGTGGTTTCCGACCATGTACAGGGAAGGGTTAATTCAATCCCAGTACCACAAAGGAAACAAAACTGCAGAAGCAAGTTTAAAAAAAAAACTTTTAATGCTATTTACACCAAAAATAGTCAATCTGAAAATAAGCTTTGCATTCAACCTACAAGAGGAAGAAGTTTGTAAAATGAGGTTATTTACTTTTGAAATGCAGAAATATATTTTTTCTTAAAATAAGTATTTCTATTAAAAGGATTGAAACAAGGGAAGCATATAAACTACAAATCTTTATAATCATGATCAGCTGTAAAGATGAAAATACAGTCATCTTTAAGCATGTTTATTAAACTAGAAAAATATAAATGCTTTCACTGCAGAATTCTAAATCTTCACTGCTTAAAAACAACTTTTTTAAAGGCAACATCAGGTAGCTGATGGCCTTGAACTTCTAATTCCCCTGCCTCCACTTCACAAGGGCTAGGACTAGAGATATTCACCAACAACCTGTTTTATTATGCAGTACTTGGGATTGAATCTAGGGTTTTCTGCCTGGTGGGAAAGCCTTCTACCAACTGAGCTACATCCTCAGGCTCAATTTCATACTTAATTGTTGTTTTTCCAGTATCTGTATTGACACTGAATATTTTGGAATATATCAAAATTATTTTAGCAATTTCCCCTGGTTTTATTATTCTAGTAGTTTCACAAAAGAAACAATACCTGATAATCAACAGGGGGGAAAAATCAGTCTGCATGTAAAATACTCTTCAGGATTATTTTTATTCACACAATTTAAGAGCTAAGAGAAAATGAATGAAAGCTATTAAGGTAAAGCCTTAATTAAAAGATTTAAAACTCAGCCAGGAAGGAGTGGCGCACGCCTTTAATCACAGCACTCGGGAGGCAGAGGCAGGTGGATCTCTGTGAGTTCAAGGCCAGCCTGGTCTACAAAGCCAGTCCAGGACAGCCAAAGATACAGAGAAACCCTGTCTTGGAAGGAAAAAAAAAAATTTTAAAACCCCGTAATAAAATGAAACTACACAGCCTATTTACATTACAGGTGGAATTTCTAATTGCTGAATCCTCATATACATCTGATTCTACAATAAATGTCAAAGGAGAACTGTACATATGCTATCAACAGCTCAAATTCTCTTCTTTTTTAAAGATTTATTTATTTATTTATTTATTTATGATTAAGTATACAGTGCTCTGCCTTCATGTACACCTTAAGGCCAGAAGTGGGAACCAGATCACATCATAGATGGTTGTGAGCCACCATGTGGTTGCTGGGAATTGAACTCAGGACCTCTGGAAGAACAGTCAGTGCTCTTAACCTCTGAGCCATCTCACCAGCCTCCCAAATTGTCAAATAGTTAAGAAACTGTGATTATAAATGGAAAGTTAGATAAAATTCACATTACCTAGTTCATGTACTCAAAACTATAAATAATCACGTCATGATCCAAAACCACTTGTGATTAGCTGCAATACAGCTTCTTGTATTTTTGACATGTTAATCCTTCAAAGTTATAACATTAAATACATCCCAAAACAAACACAACTAGGTCAAATTTTTAAGATGTAAAGAATTTGTCCAAAATGCTAAGATGAAGGCAAATATTTATTACTTCAGTCCTTAAGTAAAAAATATTTGACATAAAACTTACCTTGATCATAAAATAAAGCACATTATCTATTACATATACCTTGTAGGTCACATAATCCCATCTATACAAGATGGTTATCTGTTAACTAGCCTCATGTGACAATAAACTTTATCATTAAATTAGCTCAAGTGGTAATTACTCACACTGAATATAAGCACCATCAGAAATATAGTAATACATGTTCTTTTTCATAAGCTAATTTATTCTATTAACCTTGGTTTTAAAAATTGCGTCCAGAAGACTAGGAAGTAATTTAGCAGTTCTTAGATCATTTATAAAAGAAAAAAAATTAAAATTTCATTTAAAATTTCTAATCTTCAGCTATTTACTTTTTCGATTCAAATTATACCTGAAATAAGGCAATTATAAGTATATTGCCTATTTATTTATACTTAATTTCTGATAGTGTCATACAAAATACCTCACTCTCAATTTTTATAAGTGTTCAACAAATGCCAGCTACACATTCTATCAGGTACAAGGAGAAATCCTTGGTTTTATTTAATTCTTTATCTTTAGAAAGTAGTAAAGCTAGCTTTTTATAATTTTTTTCATATACATTGGTGTTCTGACTGCATTGTTTGTGTAAGGGTGTCAGATCCCCTGGAACAGAAGTTATAGAGAGTTGTGAGCTGCCATGTGGGTGCTGGGAATTGAACCCAGGTCCTCTGGAAAAGCATAAGTGCTCTTTCTTTTGGGGGCGGGAGTGGTTGAGACAGGGCTTCACTGTGTAGCCTTGGCTGTCCTGGAACTCTTTTTTTTTTTTTTTTAGACCAGGCTGGCCTTGAACTCAGAGCAATCAGCCTGCCTCTGCCTCGCAAATGCTGAGATTAAAGGTGTGAGCCACAACTGTCCAGCTCAGCAAAAGTGCTCTTAACAGCTGAGCCAACTCTCTGGTCCCAAAGAGAAAATCCTAATCTTGGCATTTATGATATAGGAATATAGGATTAAAAATATTTTGTGTATAGTCTATCTTTGAAAGATTATAAATTTAAAAGGTCTCTCATTTTCTTTTGTAAATAACAACAGATACAAACTTGAACAAACTGGAAAAAAATTCACTAAGCTAACACAAAGTCCGTAAGAATTAGCCTATTACCCTTATTTCCTATTTGAATCAAAACAAAGCAACTGAAAACTTGATTTTCCATAGATTTAAAATCATTTAAATTAAGTCACTTGACTTTTTTTTTCCCAAAAGCATCACTTATTTCATATTTTCTCTGGCCAACCATTTAAAAACAATAATTGAGCTTTTTTTTTTAATTCAAGCCTATATAGACAGTCATATTTTCTTCCATCTCCTTAATATTCACCTATTAAGATGACAATGCATATCATGGTATGAAAAACACAAAGCCTCTGTGTTTGCAATTATTTCTTTTTTAGGTATTAAAAACAATTACCATGATACAGAAGTCTCTAAGAGCAGTGCACTTAAGTTTGCTGGAAATCAATTTGTTTGTTTGTTTCTTTAAAGAACAAACTACTAAAAATGAGTATTTAAACTATTTAAACTGTTTTAGCTTTTAAAATAGAGTTCTTTCAAGAAACAAGGGAACTGTAATTGTAAAATTTTGGGACACTGCTTCGTGCCGAGGTTGAGAAGGGAGCCAAACAATCTATCTTTCAGACTATAAAGACAATGCTGACTTAACGCTGCAGACTGAACCATCACAAAAAGGCAGCACCATTTTATTGGGAAGATGAAATGTCTTACTACTACTAGATATAAATTATTCCCTCAGCTGTTTTAATAGTTAACATAAAAGTACTTTGGTTTACTTACGGTAAAACTATTAGAATATTTTCTAATCCTTTTTTATATAAACAGTCCAACGATTTGTCTCATTTACAAACTTTAATGATATGTTCCTACCCAAATGTTGGTAAATATTCAAATATAACAATTTTAAAAACTTACTTGCTATTTAAATACAGAATTTCCCAAGGGCTTTCCTTTATTCTTATATGTAAAATTCTACTGTCTCAGTCTTCAAAATGGCATACCTTTTGGAGAAAACAAACAATATTCTAAACAACTGACAAATGAAAAAAATCAGTAGCAAGTAGGAATGTTTAAAAACTTTATGAAGAATAACTATCAATACCCTAACTTTTGAAATATTGCTCCCTAAAATCTACTAGTCTAAATAGTAAACTATTCAAATTTCCTAATACATTTATTTAAATATTTAAAATGTCATTTGCAATTGAAGATGGACAAAAACCACTTTGGTCCATTCCTGGTTCCAAAGCTTCTTACCTAAATTAAACAAAGCCTTAAAGACTCGCAGTATTTCTATTCAAAGGCACATTATATTACAATGGCCATAGGATACTCTCTGAACTACTTAGTGAAAGGGGCCCTTAAAATTTTTTTTGAATTTTGAATATATATATTCATTCACAATCACTCTTTAAAAATCATAAATGTTAATTGAATGCTGAAAATATCTAGTAAGTTAATTTTATATCAAACCAATTAATTTAATAATCTTACCTGGGATGAAAGCTGTATTTATTCACAACCATCAGCAACCACATTAATTATAATCTTGCCACATACCTTTAAAAAAAATTAGGAAATTGTTTTAAGTGCTTTGATTTCTAAAGATTTTTTGACCAAAGACGCATTATGATGAAACGAGAAAAATATCCCAAAGACAAGACTCAGGTACAGATGCGTGGAGGCACAACCTGCACATTTATGGCTGCAGTTATTCATCTTTAATGTCTATCATTCTTTGTTTTCTTCAATTGGAATATACTGACAAATACTAGGTATTCAAACACTGGAATCCAACAAACACAAAAAATTCAGATGACTATCACTTTGCTTTCCTTTTTCCATTTAGATAATCAGGTAAACAAAAACAAAAAGGGAAGTTGACAATGTTTAAAGAACGTCATCATCCTAAATTTTTCTTTACCATCTACAAATTCCTCTTACAGTTATGAGCATTAAAAATCAACTCCTACAGGAGAAATTGGTCAACTTAAAATGGCCACTGGTTACTTTAAATTTTAAACTACAAGCTATTTGATCTCACCAAATGGGATATTAGCATTGTCTTTTAAGCAGCTCTGAAACTTGTGCGATCTATGACCTTCATTCAATTCCAAACCAGCGTCTAGAATATTTTCTTTCTCTTACCCAGTTCATCATGAAAGATGATGATACAATCTTAAACTGCTAGCAATTATTTTTACATTTTACTATTCAAAACAGATTCCAAACTCCATTCCCAATCCCTTTAAAACCACTTTCAGTGAGAAAACATTTCAAAGCATTCATTTGAAAAAACAGGATTAGCACTTGAATTGTGTGAAATCAAGGTATTTGCAACTGATAAATATTCACTACCTTACAAAAGGCATTCCAATTGTTTTCTACTGAAAACATCCCATGAAATATGGTCCAAACAACCCGTCCCTTTGGTATTAGATGTACTACGTAAGTCTCCCCAACACTGGTCTTTACGCAGTTCTTCACCTTTACAGCACAAGGGATCCGCAGAATAAAGACAAATATATTTTTACAATACACAAAGCTCTGGGCATTTCTAGTTCATTCTTCCAAAGCCTAAATCTAAATTACCTCAAGAATTTTTAAGTTAGTATGCAAAGAAAATTTTAGAACTGTTCTTTTCAATACTGTTCGGTTTTTTAAGCAATCTCGACTTTTATACATGCAACAAATGCAACAAATATGGCCCCTCTTCATCGCCCATCACGAACAGTCTTGCTTCATTATTTACACTATGAAAAGTAACTTCAGGAAGAACTGGGCTATTAGGATATTCCTTTTTAAAACTTTTTCCATCACGGTTTGTAATAGTATTACATTCTCTCTTTTTAAACCACAAGATGAATTTTAACTTTTAAACGGTAGGAACTGACTCAAGTACGTTTTAACAGTCAAGTGTGAGGAGTTACTGATAACGGCTTTTTCCACCCATTTTAAAAAGTATCCAACAGTACACCTATGTTCAAATACCAGAATGTCAAATGTTCTTAGCTAGAGTACTCGATAAAAATAAGCTGTATTCATCAAACGTCATCATCTAGCACCGTAATTATCAAATCTACTTCCATTAAACGGCCTACTTGTCGTCATTTTTGAAATACCAGAAGTACCCCCCGTAACTTGCCTTTTCTAAAAGACAACAGACGTCACAGACATTTCACAAGCAGTAAAGATACCTTTGCATCTAGACCACTAACAGCCGGTCCCAAAGGCAGCTTGGAAAGAGTTAAAAGCCAACACCCAACGGGGAGAAGGGGGTAGAAAAAAGACAAGTTTTATTTTGGTTTAAGCGAAGTGAGGGGCTCCATTGTTCTTTTAAATCCGACCCCAATGGGTTCTCACCTCACCGTAAGAGATTTTTTAAAGCCCATCTCCTGAGGATGGTCGTTTCAATCTAAGTATCAAAATAACTCACCAGAGCAAGCAGGGGCTCCACGGCGCGGCCGCCGCCCTCTCCCCGCCGGCTCGGATCGCAGCGCGGCGACCAGTGGGGTGTGCAAGGGGAACCAGATGGCCCGACCCGGTGCTCCGGTGGCTTCGACCCGCGGCGGCAGCACCGGGGCTGCGGGTGGCGAGGCGGCAGCCAACCCCCCTGCCTCCCGCCCGCGCTCAAGGACGTCGTGCTTTTCCTCCCAAGGACAAAGGACAATAAAGGGAGCAGGGGAGCTACTCACCGGGTCAAAGCGCGGCCGCCGGCGCCATCGGCTCGCTCTTCCTCGCCTCTCCGGGACAGGTCGCCCGCCGCAGCCTCTCGCCCACGGCGCGGGCCGCCACCCGACCGCGCGCGCCACCAGCACCGCCGCTGCCGCAGCGCAGCCACGGGCGTCGCGGGCCCGGCCTCCGCGGGCGCCTCTGCCGTGGGTTCCTGCACCCGCGCGCGGCCGCCTCGCCTCAGCCGCGACCTCCCCGCTTCCCCGGAACCCTCCGGGACGCCCGGATCCTGCTCCCCGCGCAGCGGCGAGCCCGTGGGCCGCGGCGGGCCGCCTGACAGCTCGGGTTGCTGCTGCCTCTCCGGCCATCTTGTGCCGTGTGTGGTGTCTCTCCCGTCTCCTCGCTCGGCTTTACTCCCTCCTCCTCCTCCTCCTCCTCCTCCCCCCCGCCCCACACACCACACAACATGGCCTCTTCGCTGCGGCGGTGGCTGCAGCGGCGGCAGGAACTCCGCGGCGCTCCTGCTCTCTCCCCCTCCCCCAACCTCCCGCCTGCAGCCCCGGGACCCCCAGTGCGCACGCGCGCCGACACCCGCCCGCGGCGGCCATTGGCTGGGCCAGCTTCCTGCCATCGTTTCCCGGAGCGACCTCACGCTCTCTCGTTGGTGCTTGCCCGCCGCCCCAACAGCAGCTTCTTGCACACTATTGGTCAGTTCTGAACCCACCTCTTCCACTCTCTCCATGCCTATAGGACTAATTTAATGCAAATCATATCCTGTGGGCGTTTCGACTGAGAAGTCCGGGCCTGCGATTGGCAGATAATGAAACTTTGGGTTTGTCAGAGAGACTTAGCTCTCAGCTCCGCAGTGCGGACTCTTCCAAGCTAGTTCGTGTGTGTACAGGCCAATCATTAAACGCTTAGGCTTCGCTGTTTCTGACTTAAAATTTTTTTCGCCCTCACTGGAAGAGGGAGTGGTAGAGCGAAGATATTATGATTGACAAGATGAGCAAATATAGCACGTTCTTTCCTCTTGGGCAAGCAACCATAGCCTCAGTGTTTCCCCCACCCCACCCCCAAACCACCAGGCACAGGCAGAAGCAAGTATTTTCTGACCAGCACAGTCCCGAACCTAATAGCTGACCTCATAAGCCACTTATTTGAAGTAGCATATTAGCATAACCAATAGTCCTGAGGCCTTAGCGAACCAGCCTCATAATCCTGATTGGCTGGATTGCACATTTTAGGGCAGTGTTCGTTGAAGTGGTAGCTTACACCGCGTCTGTCTGTCAACTTTCCCCCAGAGAATTACACAAAACAAGCTTTATTTTCTCTCAGAAACTCCACTTTTCTCCGGTTTTTTTTTTTTTTTCTCTTCCCATTTCTGGCTGGAAACATCTTTAAGCAGAATACAAGTGAACATCTGAACTGTCCTCAAATAGCTAAGGAAAGAAACATTCTCTCATAGTAGCGCGTTTTGGAAATGTTTCTTTTGGCAAGGGACTAGAGGAAAAGAAAAGATAGATGCGATTGGTTTCCGTGGGGGGGCGGGGGGAATTTAAGAAGGGGCTTGCTTGTTGGGGTGAGAAACAATTCTCAGATCTTCCCGAGACTGCTCCTCGGTTAGAATCACACTGTTACTTGAACTTGGACACAAAAAGTAGTTCTAGACCCCCCCCTTGGGGGGGGGGGGCTGTTGAGATAGGATCTCTCTAACATAGCCTTGCCTGTCCTGAAACAGGCTATGTTCATTTTCTAGGTTTGGTTTGGTTTTTGGTTTTTCGATACAGAGGGAACTCTTCTTTTTAGACCAGGCCGGCCTCAAACTCACAGAGATGCCTCTACCTCAGCCTCCCGTGTGCTGGAATTAAAAGCGAGGTCCACCACACCCGGCTTCTGAGTTAGTTCTTTAACGTTTATTTAATTTGAGCGCTGTGTTTGTGTGTGTGTGTGTGTGTGTGTGTGTGTGTGTGTGTGTGTGTGTGTGTGTGTGTGTGTGTGTGTGTGTGTGCGCGCGCGCGCGCGCGCACATGTGGATGTGAGAGGATAAAGTGTAAGAGCCAGTTCTCTCCTAAGCCAGTGAATAGGCTTCGTCAACAAAGCGCCTTTGCCATCGGAGCCGCTAGTTGGCCTCTTGAAACATTTCTTTAAAAACAATTAACATACTGGGGCTGGAAGATGGGTCAGTGATTAAGATCTCATGTACTGCTCTACCAAGGGACCTGAGTACACATTTTACAGCACTCACATGAGGTGACTCACAACTACCATTAAGTCAACATCTAGGGGTATCTGGTGCCTACATGCCCGCTCTACACTTTCACTCACAAGCACATACCCCCAAGTAGACACGTGTGCACATAAGTTTAAAATGAATAGAAATAAAATACTAAAAAATAAAAACTCGCACATGGAGGATGAAGCGATGACTCGGTAGTCAAAAGAACTTACTGCTTTTGCAGAGGACCTCAGTGCAGTTCCTAGCACCCACGTGGCAGCGAACAACCACCTGTAACTTCAATCCAGGGTATCCAATGGCTCCTCTGACCTTCGCAGCCACAGAGAGACAGTGACAAACATATTTCCAAAAGAAACACTCCACCTGAAATAAAAATAAAGTAAGATAACTAGGAGATATATAATAGATGAGAAAATATTGAGCAGATATGATGGCACAGTCCTGTACTCCAGCTGAAATATGAGGATCAATGTAAGCCCAGAGCTCAGAACCAGCCTGGGCAACAGCAAGACCATACCTCAAAAGACTCAGTATGTGACTAATTTAATGTAGCATACGCTACCTAAGTAAGAGCTATGAATTTGTATAGATATTGGGTTACTTCTGTGAATGCTGGCCATACTTTTTGGTGATCTACTTTGAGCTGTAATGCTTTAATAGAAATTCCATTTTCTCAGCCAGGTGCAGTAATTCCAGCACACAGAAACACAGAGGCAGACAGACCTCTGTAAATTCAAGGCCAGACTTGTCTACAAAGCAAGTCCAGGATAGCCAAGGTTACAAAAGAAACCCTATCTCGAAAGAAGAAGAAGAAAGAAGAAGAAGAAGAAGAAGAAGAAGAAGAAGAAGAAGAAGAAGAAGAAGAAGAAGAAGAAGAGGAAGAAGAGGAAGAGGAGGAGGAGGAGGAGGAAGAGGAGGAGGAAGAGGAAGAAGAGGAGGAAGAGGAGGAGGAGGAGGAAGAAAAATTAATTTTCTCAAGGCATGGTCACTTAAACTCTTAGTCCCAACACTTGGGAGGCTGATGAAGGCAGAAAGATTGCAGTGTGTGTTTAAAACCATCAGGCCTACAAAGTAAGTTCCAGGACAGCTATTTAAAAAAGGGGGGGGGGGAGGGGAGGGGAGTGGCACACACCTTTAATCCCAGCATTTGAGAGGCAGAGGCAGGTGGAGCTCTGTGAGTTCAAGGCCAACCTGATCTAAAAAGAGAGTTCCAGGACAGCCAGGGTTATTACACAGAGGAACTCTGTCTTGGAAAACAAACAAACAAACAAACACAAAAACAAAAACCAAGAACAACAGATTAGTTGAAGACATAACTCAGTAGAGTGCTTGCCTGGCATGGCCTAGGTTCTGACTTCAAACCCTGAATCTCAAGAGCCAGTGTGAAGGTGCAGACCTATAATAACACCCCCAATCCAGAAGTGGAAACTTCGATCTTGAATCCAAGGCTGGTATCAACACAAAACCCTGTTTCAAAAAGACATTCAACAGGCAAAGCTGATACTCCTTCTACTGAGTAATGGCTCAGGAGCCTATGTTTATCATAGTCAGCCGATTTCACTGTACGAACCTGTAGACATAAGGTCATTATGTAGTTTAAATTCTGATTTCTGTCTCAATGTTGTGAAACACTGCTCCTCACTTGTTCCCTGGTAAGCGAATAAAGCAGTTTACAGCCAAACCCTGAGCAGGGGAGAGAATGCAGCTGGACTTCCTGCCAGCCAGGGAAGGAGGAGTTAAGGACAAAGTAGGGAATTCTGCCAAGGAATTCAGCCACAGGTAGAGGCACAAGAAAGATCAGAAAGAAGGAGCCAGAGCCAAGGAAAGCTACAAAGTGCAAGAATCACTGGGATGTTTGCTGGGAGTAAGATAAGAGTATAGTGGGTTAAGAACAGACTTAAACTATTCAAGAGTGTGGTATAAGGCTTATTTTTAAACAAATACAAAAGAGTCTCAATTTGTGTGAGAGCCAGGTGAAGAAACAGACTAAGAGAAGCAAACGTACTTTTATAAAAATAACTTCAAGCCAGGTGTGATGCCGCACACCTGTGATCCCAGCACTCGGGAGACAGAGGCAGGTGGATCACTGTGGGTTTGAGGCCAGCCTGGACTAAGAAACAAGTCCAGGACAGCTAAGGCTACACAGAGAAACCCTGTCTCAAAAAAACAAAAATAAAATAAAATAAAAATAACTTCAACACGAACCAAAGGCCCATTAAACATGCAACTCCTCAAAAGTTCTTAATTGCATTTTTTTTCCACTTCATTTAATTTCAAAAGGATATTCTCTTACCCAGTCTAGTTTTGAACATCAACATGGCTTTTTCTCTAGCCTCACCTGAGCCCTTAGATTCTCTTCTTTGCCATATGGCCTTACCTAAAGACTCATCTAAGAGTCTGCCTTTGCGGATCAGTCACCAGGTAAGGCCTGCCCAGACCCTTCAATGAAGACCAATGGCTACCAGCTGGCAAATGCCCACAATTTCAGCACTTAGCTACCACAGGAGGCTCATGAATTCGGGACCAGCCTGTGACAAAACCCTGCAGGTGTGCACACAGGCGCACACACACATACACACACACACTAAATAAATGTCATTCGTTTATTTATTTATCTTGCTGCTGCTGGGAATCCAAGCCCAAGGTCTCATACAGGCTAGGCAAGTGCTACACCACTGGGCTGCTTCCCTAGGCCCACCTCTGACAACCCCCGCCCCCAAAGTGAAAAGCATTAAATTAACTCATTAGCTCACTAGGTAATTATTGTGTATTAACTCAATTGATGACACACCTGTGACTTCAGTCATTGATGGTTATGGTCCCTGAGTGTTGTCCTCATTAGGAAACTGAGACTCTGGGAGTTTAAGTAGCCTGCCTCAGATGGAGCCAGGCTTTGAGGCAGGATTGAGCCCAGATGACAGAGTTCCAGACTCATGTCCTCTGTGCCTCTCCCAGCATCCTCATACAGGCTGGCCTGGGCCAGAATGGGCTCGCATGGGTCTTCTGATGTGTGTCTCCCGTAATTTGTCCACGCAAGATGTTCGATATAGTCTGACTTAATGCCCAGACCTGTGCCCACGTGGGTCTCAAATTCCCAGCTATGGCACCTGTAAACTGCCTGTCTCTCCTGTTTTACTGCCTCTTTGATTACAGCCCTTACACATCAACTATGGAGTGTTTTATAAAGATGCCCCTTGGCAGTTTACTTTGAAAAACATTCTTCTCCAAACTGCCCTGCACAATATTCTCTTCAGAAAAAGCATTTGCCTGCTACACTGAAACTTTTTCATCATGAATGAGACACTAATTTTTCTTTTCTTTTTATTATTTATTTATTTATTTATTTATTTATTTATTCATTCATTCATTTTTTTGGAGGGGGTTTCGAGACAGGGCTTCTCTGTGTAGCCTTGGCTGTCCTGGACTCACTTTGTAGACCAGACTGGGCTTGAACTCACAGGGATCCACATGCCTCTGCCTCCCGAGTGCTGGGATTAAAGGTGTGCGCCACCACCGTCCGGCGAGACAGTAATTTTTCTTAATGTTCATGTGTTTATTGTGTTGAGGGAGAGGACATAATGTGCTACAGTGTGTGGAGGTCAGAGAATAATGAACAGGAGTGAATTCTCTCCTTCCATCGTATGGGACTCAGGGATCAAAGCCAGGTCATCAGGCTTAGAAAGCAAGCTCCTTACCCCCTGAACCATCTATCTCACTGGTCCCAGACACTCTGATTTCTTTAGCCAAGTCTATACCTTATGTTTAGCCATCCTTCCTTAGGGAAGAGGGCTGACCTCCTTCAAGATCCATCAAGATCTGATGAGAGATGACACCCAACCCCCTTCACAATTCCTTCCCACTTTTCCTAGTTTGCTTTCTAGTGCTAAAATAAAACACCAGGACCAAAAGCAACTTGGGAGAGGAGAAAGTTTTATTTGGTTTACACATCCCCTTCATCCATCCATCGTTGAGGGGACTCAAGGCTGGAAACCAAGCAGGACAGGAGCTGAAGCAGGGACCATGGAGGGTTGATGCTTGTTGGTTTGCTCTCCATGACATCTCTAACTTAATTTCTGTTTGTTTGTTTGTTTTTGGTTTTTCCAGAGTGGGTTTCTCTGTGTAGCCTTGGCTGTCCTGGACTCACTTTGTAGACCAGGCTGGCCTTGAACTCATAGGGATCCACCTGCCTCTGCCTCCTGAGTGATGGGATTAAAGGCATGCACCACCATGCCCTGCCTCCAGCTTAATTTCTTAAACAACTTGGGACCACCTGCCCAGGGGTGGTACTACCCACAATGGGGCCATCCCACATCATCAACCAATAACCAGGAAAACGCCCTACAGAGTAACCTAAAGGCCAATCTGATGAAGGCATTTTATCGATTGAGGTTCCCTCTTCCCAAATGACTCCAGTCTGTGTCAAGTTGACAAAAGCAACCCACTGTGGCCTCTGCCAAAGGACACTTCATCCTCCTTCCACTTGGGCTGGCTCTTGAAACTGTTGTGCTTGTTTTGTGGTTCTGGTTTTGCTTTGTGTTTGTTTGTTTGTTTGTTTGTTTGTTTTGTTTATATTTCTGTACATATTTCAGGCCCCAGACAAGCAGCTCCAGGTTCTCCCAGCATCCCTTGGTTGGTACCTGCTGCAGGGCTTTGCTGGCATACCCAGTCCTCTACCCTGAACTCTCTAACTTTGAGGCAGGGGCTTCCCTTCTCCCTTCACTATATAATCCACACATTTTGGTTCCTCTCTCTCTCTTCTCTCTTTTTTTTTCTCTCTCTCCCTCCCTCCCTCCTTTTCTCTCTCTCTCTCTCTCTCTCTCTCTCTCTCTCTCTCTCTCTCTCTCTCTGTCTCCCACACATACACACACCTGCATGACAGCTGAGAACTGTTTCTTTATAGGCAAAAGTGCAGAATAGAGTCTTCAGCCTCAACTCACCAAATAAAAGAACTGTGTGTGGGCCTGGAGAGATGATTCAGTGGTTAAGAGCACTGACTGCTCTTCCAAAGGTCCTGAGTTCAATTCCCTGGCAGCCACATGGCAGCTCACATCTGTCTGATGCATTTTTCTGGTGTGTAGATGTAATGTAGACAAAGTATCCATATACATTTAATAAATAAATTTTTTAAAAAGAACTGTGTGTGCCCTCTGTGTTGATTTCCTATTTTAGAGAGTCCAAAATAAAACCTGAAATGACAGAAAATATTTCTCAGAAGACAAAAGGAAATGACTATACTGATTTATACTGGTGATCTTGAAGAAAAAGACCTGGAAAGTAGCCAGAAAATAGAGGTAGAAAGGCCCTTTCGTCGTCGTCTTCGTCGTTGCTGCTGTTGTTGTTTGAGACAGGGTTTCTCTGTGTAGCCCTGGCTGTCCTGGACTCACTTTGTAGACCAGGCTGGCCTCGAACTCACAGTGATCCACTCGCCTCTGCCTCCCAAGTGATGAGATTTAAGGCGTGCGCCACCACATCAGGCAGAAAGACCCTTTGCACTCTGCATCCTTTTGTGATTTTTTTTTTAACTTTAAATCATGTGACTATAATATCACCAATAATTGAAAAGAAAAACAATGAAAACAAGACCAATTATTCTCCAACTACTGGAGAGAAAAATGACTGCTCTTAACTTTATTAAGGTTTGAGTTCTGCTACAATAAACACCTTCAAGTGTTTTCTAGTGTTTTTAATGGAATAAAGATAGAACAAGGGGCTAGCAATGCCCTTCAGTTGGTAGAGAGCTTGCCTAGAGTTTGGAAGCCTGGATTCAGTCTTTAGCACCCCATAAACCTACAATGCAGGAGACTTGGTAGTATGCGACTATACCAAGAATGGAAATAGGCGGAAAGACCGAAAGGTCACGGTCATTCTCAGCTAGAAATTGAGTTTGAAGCCATTCTTGCCTACACTGAATTCTGCCTCAAAAAAGCAAAACAGTAGCCAGGCAGTGGTGGCGCACGCCTTTAATCCCAGCACTCGAGAGGCAGAGGCAGGCGGATCACTGTAAATTCGAGGCCAGCCTGGTCTACAAAGTTAGTCCAGGGCAGCCAAGGCTACACAGAGAAACCCTGTCTCGAAAAACCAAAAAAAAAAAAAAAAAAAAAAAAAAAAAAAAAAAAGCAAAGCAGTGGGATGGCTCAGTGGTTAAGACCACTTGCTACTCTTACAAAGGACCCAGTTTGTTTCCCAGCATCCTCACTGTGACTCACCACCATCTGTAACTCCAATTCTATACCTTCTTCCGGCTTCCACAGGTACCAGACACACATGTGGGCAAAACACACACATATTGTAAGACTGAGACCTCCAGAGAGATCTCTAGCCTATACCCGGAGTCCCCAGAGAGAAACGAAGTCCGATGTCGATGCAATACACACAGGAATTTTATTGAATCGATGCTCGTCGAGGTCTGACAAGCTCTTTCAAGCTGCCGACCCCTGAAAGCAGGCACAAGTGCTTTTTATATCTTTTTTGTAAAAGCAGAATTTAGCAGGCTAGCTAGGAGGGGTAAGTACATTCCAGGGGTAGGGGTAGTGGAATATTTTTAGATACAGCTGGACCCTCAGCAAAGGCTGGCTGGCCTTCAGTCAAGCTGGACCCTCAGCAAAGGCTGGCTGGCCTTGAGTCAGGCTGGACCCTACAAGGGGCCAAACAGCTACAGAACACACATAGTGATTTGGTATTGATACCTTGGTTCAATATCAATATTGCTTCCTGGCCCCTCCATTAAAATAGTAATACAATAACCAAAATAAAAAGCACACAAAACAGCCTCCCAGGATTTGAACAGCACCCAAAGTGCTCCTAATTGGAGGTGACAAAGATGCCTGGGGCAGCAGCTTTCATTCCCAATGAAGCAACATCACAGCACCACTACAAACAAAACAGGCCTCCCCACAGGCCTCCGGCTTTCCTAAAGCCTCACTCTGCCCTTCTCTCCTCTGGTAGCTACTGAAGAAGAGGCAGGAGGCAGGAAATGGGCTTTCTCCCTTTATCCTATCCTCTGGGACCACTTCTGCTGTGAATAAAGCATAATAAGCATCTTTGTTTTTTGGTTTTATCGAGACAGAGTTTCTCTGCGTAGCCTTGGCTGTCCTGGACTCACTTTGTAGACCAGGCTGGCCTTGAACCCACAGAGATCCACCTGCCTCTGCCTCCCAAGTGCTGGGATTAAAGGCATGTCACCATGCCTGGTTTAGTAATTGTTAATTTTGTTGGAACATTCAATAGTTTTTCTATAAACCTTCCAGCCAAATAATCTGTGTTCCTAGGAATTTACCCAAACGGTACATGACTAAAGAAGGAACACTATTCAACAGTAAAAACAAGTGCAATACAAATGAATCATTTTTAAGGGCTTTAAAATCTTAACTTATCTTATGCTTATTAGTAGTGTGTGTGTGTGTGTGTGTGTGTGTGTGTGTGTGTGTGTCTGTGTGTCTGTGTGTCTGTGTGTCTGTGTGTCTGTGTATGAATGACTGTAGGCATATGTGGAGATTACAGGACAACTTTTCAGAAGTCATGGGATCTAAGGATCAAATTCAGGTCATCTGGCTGTGTGCCAAGTGCTTTTTCCCACTGAGCCATCTCACTGGCCTCTGTTTTCACTTTATTTGGGGGTGGGGCAAACTTGAAGCAACCTTTGTGGAATATAAATACTGACAAAGAGATAGAATTTGTTCAAGAAATTTCCAGCTAAAACGACCATTGTTGTTGTTGTTGTTGTTGTTGTTGTTGTTGAGACAGGATTTCTCTGTATAACAGCTCTGGCTATCCTGGAACTTGCTCTGTAGTTCAGACTAGCCTCAAACTCACAGTGATCCACCTGCCTCTGCCTCCCAAGTGCTGGGATTAAAGACGTGTGCTACCACTGCCCAGCCATGAGTCCACATTTTTTAGATAGGTTCTTGAGTATCTCAGGCTGTCTTGGAACTTGATGTAGCTGAGAATGGTACGAAACTTCTGGTCCTACTGCCCTATCTCCACCTTCTGCATGCTAGGGCTATAGGCAGGCTCCACAATACCCAGTTTATGCAGCCCTGGGGATCCAACCAGGGCCTTGAGCATGCTAAATAAACATTTTACCAACTAAGCTTTATGGCCAGTCTCATCCATCAGTCTTTTTTGGGGGTGGGAGGGGTCAAGGTTCCAGACAGAGTTTCTCTGTGTAACAGCTCTGGCTGTCCTGGAACTCACAGAGATCCTCCTGCCTCTGCCTCCCAAGTGCTGGGATTAGGTCATGTGCCACCACTGCCTAGAGAGTATTTTGGAGTGTTTTTTTTTTTTTCAGTTAGGTTTATTTATTTCACATTATGTGTATGAGTGTCTTGCCTGTATGTGTATGTTTCTGGTGCCTTTAAAGCTCAGAAGAAGCTGGGCGTGGTGGTGCACGCCTTTAATCCCAGCACTCGGGAGGCAGAGGTAGACGGATCACTGTGTGTTCGAGGCCAGCCTGGTCTACAAAGTGAGTCCAGGATGGCCAAGGCTACACAGAGAGACGCTGTCTCGAAAAACCAAAAACAAAAAACAAAAAAAGCTCAGAAGAAGTATCATATTTATTTATTTGTTTGTTTGTTTTTTGGTTTTTCAAGACAGGCTTTCTCTGTGTTGCCTTGGCCCATCATATTTCCTAGATCTGGATTTACAGATAGTTGTGAGACATCAGGTGGTTACTGGGAATTGAACTCAGGTTCTCTGGAAGAGCAGCGAGTGATTTTAAACCCTAAGCCCTCTCTGGAGCCCCTCCTTCGTCACTCTGAAATGTTTCTCACGCCACTGGCCTTTCTCTTGCCCTTGACACTGACTACTCACCTTTTACAACTTTCGGTTCATGGGGCTCCTGCCATTCCACGCCCTTTCCGGGTACTGCCCACTTCACTAAGTTTGTTTCCAGAGCTCCAGCAGCTTGACTTCCCAGCCTCTGACTGTGTAAGAGAAAAGCAGACCCAGGGACTGTTCTCAAAGAGTTAAAAGCCTCATTTTTTAAATGCCCAGCTGCACCAAAGGTCACCTTCAGATGTGAGACAACAGCCTTGCCAGCTTACTGAAGCAGGAGCTATTGTGGCCGAAGCCAGACGGATGGTGTCATCCCCTCCCTGCCTCCCCCCCCCCCCATGATGTCTTTGCTGGCATCTGACCACCTCCTCTTTGCTCAGCTTTCTTGTCAGCCCCCAAATGCATGCAGCGCGTGTCTCCAGCTCAGGGTCTGTCCACCCCAGACTTGTTCCTACAAACTGTTCCGCTCTCTTCCCAAGTGATTGCTTTCTCTCTTGAGAGTTTCCATGAGTTGATGTCTGCGATGTTTGCTACTCAGCTCACTCTCATCATGATTCCTTATGTGCTTGGGTGCAGAGATGATATCTCCCTAAATAGACTCCAATTAGCTTCTCTGCGGGCACAGGCCTCGACTTCGATTTTGTTTACTTTAATGGCATAATTGTGGATGTTCAAGTAATTGCCCGAGCATTTATTTACTATATCAAAACGACTCAACAAGACATTAGAGTCCTACCAATTACCAGGCGAATTTGATGCTGAATGAATGGCCTCCAGCACGGATTACCCAAAGCAGATTCTCAAAACTGAGTGGGATCTGTTGTAATCCCAGCACTTGGGAGGCAGAGGCAGGTACATTGGTGTACAGCTAAGCTGGGCTACACGGACCCTGTCTCAAACCACAAAAGCAAAAACAGCAACAACATAAATCACAATTGAATGTCAATCTTTGGTTAAACACAGGTTTCTGTTTCTTGGAGCTTCTTTTTAAAAAAAAAAAAATTAGGACACACCTTGTATGTCAGTGATCAAAAAATAGATCTTGCCCCTGGCAGCCCAGTGGAATCTCTAAAATGCAGGCTTGTTACGCAATAGTCGCAGACTAGCCAAATGGAAGAGGCTCCAACCCGAGCACTTTATTTGGACTCTTTCCATTCTCAGCACACAGCACTGATTGACACTTTATAGGAGTGTTGTGATACATGCATGTAATTCTAGCACTCAGGAGGCAGAAGATCAGGAGGATCAGAAGTCCAGGGCCATCCTTAGCTACCAAAGACAATTTGAGTCAAGCCTGGGCTACATGAGACCCTGTCTCAGAGAGAAAATTAAAAACCAAACCAAAACAAAAACAAAAAGAATCTCTCAAGTAGCACTGTGCCACACAGAAAGTGTGGTGCTCTGCAGCAGTTTATGAGGCTGGTGTGGAGAAGCAACTTAACTCAAGCTCCCTCTGTGAGTGGGTATTACCAAACCCACTGTGATCCTCGGGACCCAGGTTAGACCAAGTGGGGAGGAACCTTCAGAAGCTTCAGAGCAGCTAAAATTCCCACAATCATCCAGGAACTTGATAGGAAGTGGGAAGGCAAGACTATGCTATCAGAGTGACACTGAACACTGCAGCCACCTCTCTAGTGCTATGCCCAAGTTTTGAGAGACTCCCCGAACAGACCACCCAAGAGCCAAGTCCAAATACAATGGCAAAGAAGTCTTTAATGCAGGTTCGAACCTGGGAGCCACCTCCAATGCACTGACACAGCAAATGCAGGGAAGTAGCCTTGAGTCTCAATTGAGAGGGATTTTTATAGGTTTTAGACAAAGAAATGGGTTTTAAAGTATATGATTGGCCAGAAAAGCTCTAAGCAGGGAGCTACAAGCCTTGGCATTTTGTGGTTGGGTAATAGGTGTGGGGCAAGTTGGCCTATAGAAAAGGTTGATTGAAGCAGTCACAGGGGTGTTAGGAACTTTGTCCTGGCCTCTCCTAATTGGTTGTTGCTATGTGTCAGACCACCTGCTGGTCAGCTTGACCAGCAAAGAGTATATTTGGACTTTCCCAAGGTGAGCTGATTGTGTTGCTAGGGAATATTTTTCTGTGTAGACTAGTTTGGTTTTTCAAGAATTTGGGTTCAGCCCTTGGCTAGATTTAACACAAAATGGAGTTTCTTTTTCAAAATGGAGTTTGTCTGGTCCTCACACTAGGGCCTACTGCAGTCTGATTACGCGCCTTGCTTTTTCTTTTTGTTTTTCTAAGACAGTTTCTCTGTATAGCCTTGGCAGTCCCAGACTTGAACTCGATATATAGACCATGCTGGCCTTGAACTCCCATCAATCCCCTGCCCCTGTCTCCCTTATTGCTAGGATTAAAGGCATGTGCCACCATGCCTGGCTGGCTATATGTGTGTGTGTGTGTGTGTGTGTGTGTGTGTGTGTGTGTGTGTGTGTGTAATGATCTGCGGGTTTTTTTTTTTTTAATGTGCATTGGTGTTTTCCCTCCATGCATGTCTGTGAAGGTCAAAACTGTTAACCACTAAGCCATCTCTCTAGCCCCTCTGTCTACATTCTTTACATAGATTATAAATTACCGAACCCAACTGAATTTTTTTTTTTTTGTCTCATCTGTTCCCAGGCATGCAGATTTGTTTAGAGGAAATAATCACAATTTTGAATCAACTAACATCTTTGTCATCTGGTTTTGTTCTGAAATTTTGTCAGTGCATATTAATTACATATTATAATAGGTTCCATTATGGTATTTTTATACATGTATATATTTTTATTATATTCACCTGTATCTCCCCCTCTTTTCCTCATCACCCTTCCTGTTCCCAACCAGTCCCCATTCTACGTGCATGTTGTTGTTGTTGTTGTTGCTGTTGTTGTTTAATGATGCAATGAGTTTTGTTAGGGAGGCTTAAAGGAGCATGCGTGAAGGGTCGGTGATCTCATGGACCTTAACTATGGCTACATCCCTGTTTTAGTCAGGGTTTCTATTGCTGTGATGAAACACCATGACCACAGCAACTCTTATAACAGAAGACATTTGATTGGAGCTGACTTACAATTTCAAAGGTTTAGTCCAATATCGTTATAGTGGGAGCATGGTGGGAGCACGGTGGGAGCATGGTAGGAGCACGGTGGGAGCATGGTAGGAGCACGGTGGGAGCATGGTGGGAGCACGGTGGGAGCATGGTGGGAGCACGGTGGGAGCATGGTGGGAGCACGGTGGGAGCATGGTGGGAGCACGGTGGCACACAGGCCAACATGGTCCTGGAGATGGAGCTGGTGTTCTACACCTGGATCTGCAGACAGCAGGGCTGGGAGCCTGGCTTGAGCATTTGAAATGCCAAAGCCCACCCCAAGTGACACACTTTCTCGAAAAGGCCACACCTCCTAATCCCGGTCAAGTATCGCCCCTCCCTAATAACCAAGCATGCACATTTATGAGTCACTTGGGGACTTTTCTATTCAAACCACTAGAACCACTAAAGAGAATGTCTCTCTCACTCAGCAATCATTAACTGCCTTATGGAGGACGGGACTCTATTAACCCCTCCCCTTCACTTGGTTTCTTAAGATGCCATTAAGTTTGCATTATCACTAGACTTACTATCTATTAAGTTCTTTCTGTGTGTCTGTCATCCTCTAGGGTGTGTGTGTGTGTGTACAAACATGCGCACGCACACGTGTGAATACAAAAAATGTGTGTATAGAGATGAGAGCTTCTCTTCTTCAGTTGCTCTCAGCTTTACTTTTTGAAACAATCTCTCACTGAACGTGGAGCTCATGGATTGGCTACAACAGCTGGTCAGTGAGCTTCAGGAGTCCACGTGTCTCTATCCCGCTCCGATGCCCCGCCCCACCCCCACCCACCCCCGCGCTGGGGTTCTGGGCCGGCCACAGCACCTGGCTTTCCCATGGATGCTAAAATGCAAATTCACCTTCTCCGGTCCTTCCAGCAAGCACTGTAACACTACAGCATCTCCCTGGCCCCTAGATTAAGTGTGTGTGTGAGTGTGTGTGTGTGTGTGTGTGTGTTACTTTTTTTTTTTTTTTTTTTTTGGTTTTTTCAAGACAGGGTTTCTCTGTGTAGCCTTGGCCATCCTGGACTCACTTTGTAGACCAGGCTGGCCTCGAACTCACAGTGATCCGCCTGCCTCTGCCTCCCGAGTGCTGGGATTAAAGGCATGCGCCACCACGCCCGGCATGTGTGTTATTTCTTTCTTTCTTTCTTTTTTTTTTTTACTTTTTTTTTCTTTATTAATTTATTCTTGTTACATCTCAATGGTTATCTCATCCCTTGTATCCTCCCATTCTTCCCTCCCTCCTCTTTTCCCCTTATTCCCCTCCCCTATGACTGTTCCTGAGGGGGATCACCTCCCCCTGTATATGCTCATAGGGTATCAAGTCTCTTCTTGGTAACCTGCTGTCCTTCCTCTGAGTGCCACCAGGTCTTCCCCTCCAGGGGACATGGTCAAAGGTGAGGCACCAGAGTATGTGAGAAAGTAATATCCCACTCTCCACTCTACTGTGGAGAATGTTCTGTCCATTGGCTAGATCTGGGTAGAGGTTTAAGGTTTACCGCCTGTATTGTCCTTGGCTGGTGCCTTAGTTTGAGATGTGTGTTATTTCTTAAGACAAAAATCTCACTTTATAGCTCTGCCATGTCTAGAATCATTCTGTAGACTGGATTAGCCTCAAGCTCACTGGGGAAGCTTCCTGCCTCTGCCTCCTCTCCGAAGGGTAGAAATTAAAGGTGTGTACCACTAAGCAGTGCTAGCTCCTTGGATCTTCCTTTTCAGCCTCAAAATTGAGGAGTTTCCAGGATGGGTTTGCTCAACTACTAAGTCCTTTCACAGCTGGGAATCATTTTCACAAGTTGTCTGAAGCTAACAAATACCAACTTTGTTTCCAAAGACGAACCAGAAGAAATCTCTGTGTAGTTTTAGCATCTGAGAACAAGCCCAGGGCTTCCTCAAAGTGAGGGTCTCCGAACCCCATTTCGAGGAAGCTGACCAAGCTAGTGCTGGGGGGGGGGGGGGCAGGGGGAGGCGGGAGGATTGAACAACATCTCCTAAGACTGAGATCTGCTATTGAAAATTAACAGGTTAGCTGGGCAGGTTAGGAGGGCACACACTCCTCACAGCACTTGGGAGGCAGAGGCAGGCAGATTTCTGAGCTTGAGGGCAGCGTGGTCTGCAGAATGAGTTCCAGGGCACCTAGGGCTACACAGAGAAACCCTGTCTTGAAAAAAAAAAAACAAAAAACAAAAAACAAAAACAAAAACAAATAAAGCAGAATGAACAGCCTCAGGAATAGAAAAATCCAAATTAATTGGGGTGGAGAGACAGGTCAGTCAGCAGAGTGCTTGCTTGCTGGACAAACATGATGACCTGAGCTTGGATTCCCACCATTCTGGTAAAAACCTGGGCAGAGCCAACTGCCTATAGTCCCCGGTACCATTCAGGCTGTGACATGCAGAGATCTCTCGAGCTTACTGGCCACTGGCCAGACATTATAGAAGAATTGGTAAACTCTGGATTCAATGAAAGATGCTCTCATTGCACACATACACACACACACAGACTCACACAGAGAGGGAGAGAGAGAGAGAGAGAGAGAGAGAGAGAGAGAGAGAGAGAGAGAGAGAGAACTGAACTTTTCAGGCACCAGACACAGCTATGGTGTGCAGACATGCATACAGATAAAGCACTCATACCCTTAAAATAATAAATAAAAATGGTAGAGTAGCAATCTATATTAAAGAAGAGATAAAGCTAGGGGTGTTGGCACATACCTGTAATCCCAGCATTCATGGGTAAAGCCAAGAGAATCAGAAGTCCGTGGCCAGCCTTGGCTCCACAGTGAGACAAAGGCTCACCTGGGATGCTTGAGAGCCTGTCTAGAAAATTAACACAAGAGCTGGAGAGATGGCTCAGCCGTTAAAGGCTAGGTTCACAACCAAAAATTAACACAAAACAAAACGATAAATGTGTATATGGTGTGACCTATCTTCTACCTTAAATTCATATATTTGCCAGATTAGCCTGGAGCTGGAGCTGAGGTGGATCCCTCAGCTTTTGGGAACCCACTTGGGCAGGAACTCTGGGTCATACACCGTTGGCCAACTGAGCATTGCAGACGACCTTGGCCTTTTGATCCTTCTGCCTTCGTGTCTCAGCATGGGAAGCAGAAGCATGTGCTACCTGCTAGCTACCTTCATGTGTCCACTTTTCAAGACTTCCTAAAACACTTCAAGGTTTGTGGCTGTTTTGGCCATTACTGGACCTTTGAGGAATGACGACTGTTCATAGTGTCCCCTGGATCAGATATTATCAGCCCTAAATAAAATGGCTGCGGAAGTGTAATTGTGTGTGTGGGTCAGTGCACAGCTCTCAGAGAGATGATACCATAAAGGGAGATGCCGTGGGCGTGGGGCATGCCGGGCTGTGCACTGAGGTCCTTACAGTCAACTAATGAACGTACTTAAGCTTTCTCTCCTCCTCCTCCTCTTCCTCCTTCTCCTCCTCCTCTTCGAGACAGGGTCTACTCTGCAGCCTTGGCTAGCCTGGAGCTCAGAGCTGAATCTCCCAGCACTGGGATTACAGCTGTACACCTTGCATATGCCCAGCTACTGGTTAGTTTTCCTAACAGAACTCTGCAGCAGATTCCTAGGGAGAGACTCCTGAATCGAAAGGAGAGCGGGACATGTGTTTTCACTCCATCTTGCCAATTCCCCTAAAAAGGGCTGAACCTTCTCACATTCCCACTAACTAGGTGTGATTGTCTCTTTTAGGACCTATGGTGCACATGCATGCGTACAATCGGGTAAAACAGTCATACAAATAAAAATAAATAAATCATTTAAAAAAAAAACAGCCTCTCCATCATTGTGGCCCTTCTGTCCTCCAAAATGCACATGGAATGACACAGTAATCTTTCTTGTTTATTTGAGGTGGGACAGGTTCTTTTTGAGTTTTAGAGACAGGGTTTCATGTTGCTCAAAATGGCCTCCAATTTGCTGTGTAAAAGGATCATACGTCCAGGGTCACTCTTAGCTACTTAACACACTCAAGGCTGACCTGTGGCATATGAGAATCTGTCAAAAACAACTCAGAAGTTAAGTCTCAGAAGCCTGAAGGTTGAGCTGCCTCAGCAAATGAGCTGAGAGGAGACCAGGCCCACTTCTATTTCTTCTTCCCAGACAAGAAACTAAAACAGGACAGGGAAGGTCCTAGGACACCTTGGATCACAGAAGTCCAGAGGTACAGGTGGGCCAGTCTCTCACTAAGTCCAAGGCCTGCCTGGTTTACATATCAAATTCCAAGTCAGCCAGAACTATAGAGAAAGACTGTCTCAAAAACCAAACAAACAAACAAATAACCAAACAAACCCAACAACAACTAAAACAGCAAAACTGGAAATAAGACTGAGACCTCCACCCCAGTCCTTGCCAGTGCCAGAGGGGGGCAGACCCTTGCTTCACTCTTCCGCAACACAATGTTTATATAAACTATCCTCCACTGCCAAAATGGCACGGTGCTCACCTCTCTCCTCCAGTACCCGGCCAATTGCCACTGTGGAGTCACACATCTGGTTCCATCTTTACCTTCTGAGTTAGTGCCACTCTGGTCAACTAATACCACCACCACCACCACCCCCTTTTCCAGGGTCTGCTTTGTTCTCCCAAGACTAACAAGGCGCAAATAGAAGTTAGCCAAGGCCTTGCCCCATTCCACCTCCAGACAATGGGTATGTAACCACTCCCACAGTCCTCCTATACCCGAAACTCTCTCTTAACCACAGTGTCAAAGCCATACACAGTGTACTTGTAATAGCTGGAGTGGAATTCACTGCAATCCAAGTGTTAGAGCAAATGCATTTGTAAACTAGCCCCAGGAACATTCTGGCAGTGGCTGCACTTGTAACATCGTTTTTACTAAAAGTCAGTATGCTGCCTCTTCATAGAGCAGTCCTTAGGGTCTCTGAGGCATGGGATAAGAAAGGCATTTTAATGAAAGACTAAACATCTCTGTGTCTGTGATGAGGAAAGAATGCCAATTCAAGGGGAAGGGATTTTATAGTTGTGACTAATTTTTGTTGTTGTTGTTGTTTCTGTGTTGTTTCATTTTGTTTTTCTAGACAAGGTTTCTCTTTGTAGCCCTGGCTATCCTTGAACTCACAGAGATCTGTCTGCCTCTGCCACCACCACCTGGCTGTGATTAATATTTCAATATTGACAACTGATTGGTTTTAAGTAATGATTGTCCTCAATAGGACCATACTGTTTCATGGAATCAGTTGAGGACTGAGAGCCAGAGAACAAACCAGTTCTGTCTCCTGATTAATGTGGAAATTCTGCCTGGGTTTCTAGTGTGCCCTATACTTCATATGTCTTATTTAGTCTAGACTGGACTCAGTTTTGCTATTTAGGCAAGAACGACCTTGATGCAAGATCTTCCGGCTTCCACCTCCCAGATGCTGGGCTTACAGGCGTGTGTCATAAGGCTTCTGGTTTGGGTGGTGGTTTTGTTTTTAATGTTGAGAACTGTTGCTAAGCCAGCACGCAACTGACGAGCTCTATCTATAGCCCTCTGCACCTGAACTCACCAACCCTCACAATTACACAAGCCGGTTCCTTACATATTCTCCCCCCCCCACCCCCCCTCTCTCTCTCCCTCTCTCTCTCTCTCTCTCTCTCACACACACACACACACACACACACACACACACACACACACACACACACCCCTGACTATTTTTGCTTGAAGAATCCTGACTGATATAGTTAGTTGCTGCTTCTTCTTCTTCTTCTTCTTCTTCTTCCCCTTTTGTTTTTGTTCTTGTTGTTGTTTTTTGTTTTTTTGTTTTTGTTTTTGTTTTTGTTTTTTGGTTTTTTGAGACAGGGTCTCTCTGTGTAGCCTTGGCTGTCCTGGACTCTCTTTGTAGACCAGGCTGGCCTTGAACTCATAGCGATCCACCTGCCTCTGCTTCCCAAGTGCTGGGATTAAAGGCCTGCACCACCATGCCCGGCTTCTTCTTCCCCTTTTGGTTTTGGTTTTGGTTTTTCCAGACTGGGTTTCTCTGCGCAGCCTTGGCTGTCCTAGATTCACTTTGAAGACTTGGCTGGCCTTGAACTCACAGAGCTCCGGCTGCCTCAGCCTCTACCAGTACTGGGATTACAGGCTTGGGCTACTGTGCCAGGCCAGTTAGGTTCTTTTTTTTTTTTTTTTTTTTTTTTTTTTTGGTTAGGTTCATTCTTAATCATGGTCAAGAGAACAAGAATTATTTGCATAAGAGATTGCCAGTGAACTGACTTGTGAGCTATTAATTACACCATCAGTTGGCTTCCTATCTGGGCATTCGGGTAAAGAGAAAGATGGTGACACCTGAAAACTGGAAATGGTTTAAAAATTGGACCAACATGGCAAAGACCTTCTAAGGACATTTAAGGTGCTGGTACTTTTTAAAAAATGTATACTTATGTATTATGTGTGTATATGAGTGCTGGTACTTGCGATATACCATGGTGCATTTGTGGTGGTCGAAGGCTAAATTTCAGGGCTTGTTTCTCTACTTCCACTGTGAGTTCTGGGGAACTTAGGGCTTTGGGTTTATGTGGCAAATGCTTTTACCCACTGAGCCAAATTGATGGCCACTAAGATGCTTCTTAAAGATATTAAAACAGCCTGGAGCTGTGACTCAGTAGCTAAGAGCACGTTCATGCTCCATCTATCACTCTTGTCCCAAGGTATCGAACACCGTAGTGTCGCCTCTATAGGTACAAGGTACACATGTGCTCAGCAAACACACATGTGGTAAGAAAAACACCCACACACATAAAATATTTGCATATGACTTAACAGTATAGGACAGTAACTACCCTGAAACAATCCCCAGCACTAAAATAATAGAGACGTAATAGGTAGAGAAATAATACCACGAAGATGGGACAAAGTTTCAACTCATCTTGACCAATCGCCATTGAGAAGCTGGGCATAAGAACACATATTTCTGACCCCAGCACTTAGTAGAATGAAGTAGTGGTCTGAAGCGAGCTGAGGTTACATTAGTGAACCCCTGACTCAAGAAAACAGAAGTGTTTGGTATGGCATTGCATTAAGCTTTCCAGGAGATGGAAGGAGTAAAAGGCACCGAGCTTATTCTAATGGCAAGGAAGGCTATCAATGTGCAATAGCTATTTGTCAATATTGATCAGATTTAAGAACTCCACTGGAAGCTGGGCGTGGTGGTGCACGCCGGTAATCCCAGCCCTCGGGAGGCAGAGGCAGGTGGATCGCTGTGAGTTCGAGGCCAGCCTGGTCTACAAAGTGAGTCCAGGACAGCCAAGGCTAACACAGAGAGACCTTGTCTTGGAAAAAAAAAAACCAAAAAAACAAACAAAACAAAACAAAAAAAGAACTCCACTGGGACTATGTGATATGCTGAAGACAAAGGTTCTAGAAGGAAGGAGTGCTTGCTGAAGTTGGACCCTAGCCATCCTGGGTAGAATATGGATTCTCTACGTGCACATTTAATTCAGTGGTTTTTTTAAAAGATTTATTTATTACATATGAGTGCTTTATAAGCAGAAGAAGGTATCAGATTACATTATAGATGGTTGTGAGCCACCATGTGGTTGCTGGGAATTGAACTCAGGACTTCTGGAAGAGCAGGCACTCTTAACCACTGAGCCATCTCTCCAGCCCTAATTTAGTGTTTTTATTCAGCAACTTGTAGGGTTAAATCTAAGTAATACGCTATAAATCAAGAATTGAGGCCGGACGTGGTGTCGCACACCTTTGATCCAAGCACTTGGGAAACAGAGGCAGGTGGGTTGCTGTGAGTTCGAAGCCACACTGGTCTGTAAAGTGAGTCTAGGACAGTGAAGGCTACACAGAGAAACCCTGTCTTAAAAAAAAAAAAAAAGAATTGGGAAGAATCAGTACACATGCCGAACATGGTGGCACATGCCTTTAGACCCAGCACTCGGGAGGCAGAGACAGGTGGATCTCTAAGAGTTCAAGGCCAACGTGGTCTACAAAGCAAGTCCAGGACAGCCACAGCTACACAGAGAAACCCTGTCTCAAAAAACCAAAAACAAAAATCCAAAACAAAACCCAACAAGAATCAGGACACATCAAGAAAGTCAGAAAAATAGCAAATTAAAGGGCTGCTGAGATGGGTCATCAGGTTAGGGTGTTGTCACCAAACCTGGTGGCCACCCACATGGAGGAAGGAGATAAGCAATTATCGAAGGTTGTTGTGCACAGACACACACACACACACACACACACACACACACACACACACTCAACAAATGAATGTGTGGGGCCGGGAGAAAGAAAAAGTAATAACAAAAAGGGACAAAGCAAACTAGACCGAGGTACCACCTCAAGATTTGTACAAACTATATTCTGAGCGGGACACTGTTTTCGGAGCATGGCCCTGGGGAGGCAGAAGCAGAAGTCCAGGAGTTCAAGGCCAGCTTCAGCTATCTGAAGTTCAAGGCCAGCCTGGAATGCATGACACCTTGTTTGGTGTATTCTCTTTTATAATTTATTGTTGGAGGGTGTTTTGTGCACTGTGTATTCAAATGTTGGTCATTGTGCCCAGAGACCTGGTTGCAGTACGGATGCCGGCATTGCCATTTCTATGAAGCATCTTCTGTCTCAGTGTGGTGTAAAAGTTGTTCTCCATCACTCTCTGATTGGCTAATAAGGAGGTGAACAGCCAATATCTGGGCATGAGAGGATAAGGCAGGACTTCCTATCCCAGTGAGGGATCTCTGGGAGAGAGGAGGGAGACAACTTTACCCTGAGGGAGTCACCATGAGGAGAGAGTTACCTTGAGGGCATGGATGAACAAGGAAGTACCACAGCAAGATGAAGATGGCAGGTAATGGGCCACTTGGCTAGGAAGTAGTCCAGACCCACATAGATGGGTTAGAATAGCTTAATTTTTCTGCCCAGCTATAGTGTGCATAAATCTATTATTAAGAAATATAAAGATCTCAAAAAGAAAGAAAGATAAAGATCTCTATGTCATTATTTTGCAGCTAGGGGGCATTGAAAAAAAAAACCATACTTTTACTATTTATATATAGACGTGTACTTTAAATTTTTATTTATTTATTTTTTAATTTTTATTTTTTTAAATTTTATTTGGTTTTTCGAGACAGGGTTTCCCTCTGTAGCCTTGGCTATCCTAGACTTGCTTTGTAGACCAAGCTGGCCTCAAACTGACAGTGATCCTGCCTCTGCCTCCCAAGTGCTGGGATTAAAGGTGTGCGCCACCACACCTGGCTTCTGAATATTTTTTTCTTGAGAAAGATTAAGTTGTCTTGTTGGCCAGGTGTGGTAGCACATGCCTTTAGTCCCAGCACTCGGGAGGCAGAGGCAAGTGGATCACTGTGAGTTCAAGGCTAGGCCTGGTCTACAAAGTGAGTCTAGGAGAGCTGAGGCTACACAGAAAAACCTTGTCAGGAAAACAAACAAAACAAAACAACAACAGCAAAAAAAAACAAAAACCCAAGATTAAGTTATCTTTATTGATTTTCCTATAGAACACCATGCTGTATTAGGCACTGTGATATACTTTATATTTGTAGTTTGTCATTTCTAATACAAGACACACCCTTATATAAGTCCATCCCGGAAGTGAAGTACCATTTAGTTAAAAACAAAACTGTGTTTAAATGTTTTTTGCAAATAGATGTAGTGTTTTTTTGTTTTAACATATTGTTATTTTATGTGTATGAGTGTTTTGCTGGCATTTTGAGCATGCCTGTTACCTTTGGAGGTCAGACCATGTCAGATCTCTTGGAACTGGTGTTATGGGCAGTTGTGAGCCACCATGTAGGTGTTGGGAACTGAACACAGAACCTCTGTGAGAGCAAGCAGCTCTCTTAACCACTGCGCCATCCTCCAGATCCCATTTGGTGCTTTAAATGAATAATGGCTTCATGAAGTGCTGTCTGTAGGCTGAAGTTCTGAGTATGTTTATGTTAGACGACACTAAGAATAAAAGGATTTAACCAGCCCACTTTCTCCGTGTAATTAATTCAGCATGTTTCCATGATTTTTAGGGATTATTGCTTTCTGGGTACTCAAAGTGTAAAATGAAAACTTTAAAGTTGTAATTTAATTCCTGGCCTATTGCCTTGATGTGCCATTTGAAATAAAACACATTCTCATTAACTTTCTTCTTTCTTTCTCAGTGTGTGTTCCCACACGCATATGTCCCTGTGTGCCCATGTGTGTGTGTGTGTGTGTGTGTGTGTGTGCCTGTGTGTGTGCATGTATGCATGTGTGTGTGTGTGTGTGTGTGTGTGTGTGTGTGTGTGTGCACGTGTGTGTTGAAGGGGGATGCATAGCTGAGGACAACTTCACGTGCTAGTCCTCCTTTTCCACCTTGCTGTAGATAGGTCTTTGTTGTTTTTCAGCTGCATATACCAGGCTAGCTGGCTGAGAGCTCCAATTCCCCGCCTCCCTTCTGCCCTTAGGAACACAGGGATTACAGAAGCTTACAGTAAGCAATCAGCTTTCTACGTGGGGTCCAGGGATTCAAACTCAGGCCCCATAATTACACAGCAAGTGTAGCCCACTGAACTATCTCTCCAGACCTGCATCACCTTTTAATTTCTATCTATTCAGTGTGGGGAGGGGGTACAAGCACACATGTGGGGGTCAGAGGGCAACTTTGTAGGAATCAGTTCTCTCCTTCCATCCTGTGGGATTCAGGTAGGTATCACAGTCAGGAAGTACCCTTACCCAGTGAACCATCCTGCTCATCCCCACCCCATTAACTTTTGCCTGAAAGCACGGTTGCGTATTGTATACTGTTGCTTGAGTTTTGACATGATAGCCTCTTAATAACAGTTGTAACCTGGTTGTGGTGCTCCACGCTCTCAGTCCCATCACCTGGGAGGCAGAGGCAGATACATCTCTGTGAATTCCAGGGAGGCCGGGTCTATAGAGCGAGTTCAAGGATAGCCAGGGCTCTCCAAGAGATCCTGGGGGTGAATTCTTTTAATAAATTATAGCTGTGCAGGTTGGGGAGGGTTAAGCAATAATAGTGATGCCAATAACCACTTCAACAATGCCCAGCTGACTGGCTGTGCGCAGAAGGCAGCGGTTGGTCCGTCTCAGTTGGGTTCTTGAAAAGAAAGACTAAGTAGGTTATCCTAATATCAAAGGCAGGGAGATGAATTATGGATGACTTGGGTGGATGGAACTGATCAGATCAAAATGCAAAAATTTCTAGGCCAAAAATAATCTAATTAAATCAAAGCTCAAAAAGCCAGGCAACACTAAAGAGACTATTTATTAATAATATGAAGTAGAGCTAATGATCTTAATATCTGAAGTCATAACAGTGAGATAAGGATCAGCTGAAAAGTACGTGAGGGGTTTGCACCAGATATTTTTCAAGAAGTTGCATGCATGGCCTCAAACATCTGAAAACAAACCCAGGCTCAGCGTTTTTCAGAATGCTGACTAAGCATCGGTAAGATTCCCATTCTCCGCCTATGGGTTGAGCAAAGAGAGAAAGAAAAAAATCAGACCGTGTGAAAGCGCCTGTAGGAGTGTATGAGCCTGTAGGAGTGAACGCCTGTTGGAAAAGGACTTGGTGAAACAAGCCAGACTCTGAGCTAGGAACACCGCTGTGA
This sequence comes from Acomys minous, assembly GCF_964271855.1. Taxonomy (NCBI): domain Eukaryota; kingdom Metazoa; phylum Chordata; class Mammalia; order Rodentia; family Muridae; genus Acomys; species Acomys minous. The sequence continues at coordinate 109,358,940 of NC_140484.1, forward strand.
CTCTAACAAGACAAGAGTTGAGTCACAGGACATGTTGTGTCACATGCCCTTCATCTCAGCCCTGGGGAATCTAAGGCTGGAAGATCTTGAGTTCTAGACCAAACTGGTTACATAAGAACCCGCCTTCAGCTGGGCACTGGTGGCGCACGACTTTAATCCCAGCACTCGGGAGGCAGAGGCAGGTGCATCACTGTGAGTTCAAGGCCAACCTGGTCTACAAAGCAAGTCCAGGACAGCCAAGGCCACACAGAGAAACCCAGTCTCGTAAAACCAAAAAAAAAAAAGAAAGAAAAGAACCTGCCTTCAAAGTAAGTAATACATTTATAAATAGAACATCGATAGGCAGAAACCTGGGGGTGGTGTAGAGTGGGGAGAAGGCTCAAAACAAAACCCAAACAGTACAACAACAAACATACAGGCAAAAATAGAATTGTGACGATAATAAACTGCATTTGCAAGTTTATTACCTCTCTCTCTGTTTCTCAAGACAGGCTTTCTCTGTTTTAGCCCGAGCTGTCCTGGAACTCACTTTGTAGACCAGGCTGGCCTCAAACTCACAGAGCTCCACCTGCCTCAGCCTCCCAAGTACTGGGATTACAGGCCCGTGCCACCACTGGCTCCCTCTCTTTTTGTGTGTGTGATTTTTTTTTTTCTGACACAGGCTTTATCTTTGTAGCCTTGGCTGCCTGGACTCACTCTGTAGATCATGGTGGCCTCAAACTCACAGAGATTCCCACCTGTGTCCACCTGGAATTACAGGAATGTGCCACTGCTGGCTCTCTCTCTCTCTCTCTCTCTCTCTCTCTCTCTCTCTCTCTCTCTCTCTCTCTCTCTCTCTCTAAGCTGTGACATTTTTGTTCTTCAGCAGTCAGTGTGCCTTTATTTCTTTGTAGACCTTGAAGAATGAAGGAAATGTTTTGAAGCTGGCACCTGGCTTACTATAGATTACCTTTGCCAAATATACCTATTTATTTGCACTCGTTCCCAGCTAAAGAAGTTAGCTGGTGACCTGCCAGGAAGAAGTGCATTATAGTTTTCAAAATGCAGCCTCTGTTTTCATATCTCATGTGCTCTCTACCAAGCTTCAGAATAGGAGCTATACTGCCCCATCTGCTTTGCTTAACATAAAAGTGCTCAGGAATGTTCCAGAACCTATAGCCACTAAGTCACTATTGGATACAAAAAAACCCAAAGTTGAAAGGAGGTGGAAAAAGAACGAAGGAATTACATAAAGATCTGTTTTCCTTTCTGAAGTAACAGGAGGAATTTTTTTGTGTGTGGATTACAGGCCTGTCTGTGCATGAAAAGGTCAGTGTAGACAGAGGCCTGAGCAAGCTTGTTCCTGGTGCTGGCGCTTTGGCTCAGTGGTTGAGCACCCGCAGCTCTTGCAGAGGACGAAGGCTCCTTTCCCAGCACATACACTGTAGCTCGTAGGCAGCCATAACTCTATCTCCAGGACATCTGATACCTCCTGAACATAACGCATTCTGAGGCCTCCTGCACATGTGGTGCACAGACATACACCTAGGACTGTTAGAGGTGTGGCTCACTAGAAAAGGCTTCGTTTAGTACCAGGAGGGCCAGGTTCCATCCCTCAGCACTATAGACACACACCTAACTGGTTGAAAAGGAGATATAAAAAATTCCTTCATGGAAGAAATTCCACAGACTTAATGAGAAGTTAGTGTAGCTGCAGAGAAAGTGGGAAAATGTGTTAAACCAGAGACTCAGAGTCAAGACGCAATCGATGGTGTCTGCGTGTAGATTCACGTGTACTAACTGGGGGATTGCAGACTGCCAGCTGCCAACCTGGGACAAGAAAGCCAGGAAGACAGCCAGGAAAAATCTAGAGGATGTGTGTAGCTGCCAAGAGAAGGGCATGGTTTGTGGTGCTCATGAGGCCTCGTGATGTTCCTTGGGGAAGAAGGGGAGCTGGAAGGATGGGGGAGCAGAAGAAATGGAGGAGAAAGAAAAAGGAAGAGAGGGCTCAGCAGAGAAGATAGGCTTTACAAAAGTTTTAAAATAAAGTAATTGATGATGAGAGAGGACGAAGAATATAACCACAGTACCAGATAACTGAAGCATAATAATGCATGGCCGTGGAGGCAGGAGGATCAGACCTTCAATACCATCCTTTTGGGTTTTTGGTGTTTTTTTGTTTGTTTGTTTGGTTGGTTGGTTGGTTTGGTTTTTCAAGACATGGTTTCTCCATGTTATCTTGGCTATCCTGGACTCCCTTCATAGACCAGGCTGGCCTCAAACTCACAGTGATTCGCCTGCCTCGGCCTCCCAAGTGCTGGGATTGTCTTTGACGATATGGCAAGTTCAAGGCCAGCTGGGGCTACGTGAGACCCTGTCTCATGGCTAAGTGGATAAAGTGAAGTATCAAGCTGGTGAGCTGTTTTCAGTCTCCCAGAACCCAATGATGGGGAGAATTAACCCCCAGAAGGTGTATCTAATCTCCACATAAAAAACCAGGATGTGTATACCCACACACACATCATACACAGCAATGAAATACATATGTGTTTTTTAAAAGAAGGGGAAGATCTTGTCTCAAAAGATAAAAACAAAGGACAATCTAAGAAATGGACTGTTAGAGACTGAAAAAACAGTCCAGACGGTAAAAGTGTTTTTTTTTCAAGCAACTCTAACAACCTGAGTTCGATCCCTAGAAAATATGGTGGAAGGAAAGACCTGACTTGAGAAACTTGTACGCTGGCCTCCACATGCCTGTGATGACACATGTGTGTCATACACACACACACACACACACACACACACACACACACACACATACACCCAAGCACACAATTATAATAAATAAAAATAAAATTGAAAAAAAATTAAATAAAAAATATAATTGAAGGCATGTGTATATCTTTGAGCTCAAGGCCAGCCTGGTCTACAAAGCGAATTCAAGGACAACCAGGGCTACACAGAGAAACCCCTGTCTCAAAAAAACTAAAACAAATAAATAAATAAATAAAATTGAAAAAATGGACTATAGGAATTTGCATTTTAAATCATTGAAGAAGGAAGTAAGGACACAGTGGGAGGAAAGCAGGGAGCTATGGCAGCATTTATACAGCCAGAGGTGTATTGCAAAGAGACTTTTCTGCTCTGAGTATTTTTCAAAACATCACACAGACACTGGATTGGCTAGTAAGGTTTATGGATTGAAGGTTTATTTTCTGGGCTCTCATTAGTAAAATACATTAGAACTAAGAGAAGGTATGACACTGGCTTAAATGCAGTGTTGGAGTTGTCTTTGTTTGTTTTTCAACATACACACACATACACACACAGACACTTACAGCTCAGAAGAGGATGTCAGGTGTCCTGCTCTGTCACTCTCTGCCTTATCCTCTTGCTACACCACTCTCCACCACTCTCACTAACCCTGAAGCTGGGCAGGAGGCGAGCAAGGCCCAACAATCTATCCCTGCCCTGCTCCCCACATGGTTGGTATCACAGAGATGTATAGGGCTGCACCCAGCTTCCTGGGTGGGTACATGGGATTCAAACTCAGGGCCTCCTGCTCTCATGCTAGTTAATCCATCTCCCCAGGTCCTTATTTTTTATTTTATTTTATTTTATTTTATTTTATTTGTACAGGCAGTGTCTCACTGTAGCCCAGACTGACCTAGAACTCCTCCTGTAAGCCAGCATGGCTCTGAGCTGAAGAAGATCCTAAGTAAGCCAGCATGCTGGTCCTTGACCTCATCAAAACCAAAAACCACGCTGTCTTCTAAGTTGTCTAACACACAAAATAGACAAAACCAACATTATAATGCTGATGAACTGATTTTTGATATATTTATGTACTTCAAATTTTATAAATGTACATAGCAAATTTTCCCGTTTTGACTATTTTTAATAAGTGTACAGTCCCTTGTACTGAGTGCTGGAACCATCCCCTCATCCACCTCCACAATTCTTCACTGTAGTTATTTTCTTTTTTTGTTTGTTTGTTTTTTTGGTTGGTTGGTTGGTTGGTTGGTTGGTTTTTCAAGGCAGGGCTTCTCTGTGAATCCCTGACTATCATAGACTCGATTTGTAGACCAGGCTGGCCTTGAACTCACAGCGATCTGCCTGCCTCTGCCTCCCAAGTGCTGGGATTAAAGGCGTGTGCCACCACCTCCCAGCTCACGGTAGTTATTTTCAAGTGAGACGGCTGCTATTTCCAAGTCCGGAAAGGGAATTCTTTCATATAAGGTGGGAAAGAACTGAGCACAGTTAGCCATGCGTCTGATCCACAGGGAGGCTTCACCAAAGGCTGGGAGGGTGAGGAGGCTACAGCTCTGCTGTCAGGGACAGCCCTAGTACTGTGTGCTGCCTGCGCCAACCGGAAGTCGACCACCAGAACGGAGCAGGCAAGCAGGGGAGGGCCAGGCTTACCCTAAACACGGTATTTAAAAATCTTTGAACTTGCTGTTTGCCTGGAGGCCAAACAGTAATGGGTTCAGCGTTGCTTTAGTCCAAAATCTCATGGATTGGGGCTGTAGCTCCGTTGAGAGAGTGATTTGTCTATGCATGAGACTCTGGGTTCAGTCTCCAGCATTATATAAACCAGGCAGGGTAGCCCAGGGTCCAGATTGCTGCTGGGTCAGGGTGGGTATAGAGCAGGACTGCCAGCACTGGGCACAAAGGGGACATCCTGTTTCACAGTGCACACTGTCACCAACAGGTGCCTGAGGGGTTGTATTCAGAGACCTCCTCCACCCTTTTTTTTTTATTAATTTAATTTTTAAAAATACATATCTGTGAGGGTTATGAGGCCATGCACCCACAGAGGTCTTAGACATCAGATCCCATGGAGCTGTAATTCAGGAGGTTATGAGTCTCTGTTACCATCTGACCTGGGAACTGGGAACCAGACTTCGGTCCTCTGGAAGAATAGTACACAGTATGTACTCTTAGCCGCTGAGCTATCTCCCGCCCTGGCCTTGATTCTGATTGTTTTTTTAAATCCACCTCCTGAGTAATCCAGTAATCCCACACCCAGTCTTTATGCAGTGCAGGGGACCAACCCCAGGACTTTGTACGTGCTGGGCAAAGAGTCTACAAATGGAACAGTTGATCCGGTTCATGAGTCAAGCTTTTTTTAAAACCGGCGTCTCCCGCGGCTTGGGTAGACGGAAGGTGTTAGGGAGCACGTCTAGCAACATTGTAACTGTAGAATCTAAGTGGGGGGTGGATGGGTGTTGGCTGCGTAACTATTAACCTTTCTGTCTCTTGCAGCTGTTGAGGTGGAGGGAACCAAGGACTTTGGATCTGTCACACACAGTGGTCTCACTGTTGAAAGGCTCAAGCATGGCAGACAGCGTTTAGGGGCTGAGCTCTCTGCTGTCTGGGGAAGGAAGAATCACGGAGGGTGCACCACCACCCCCACCACCCCCACCCTGCACACGCTATCTCCCCGACCCCCAAAGCTGGCCACCAAGAGAGGCCCCTCACACAAAGCCAGGCAGAAGCCGGCTCTACACTGTGGCTTTTCTAAGAAGAATGGCTGCTTTGGGCACCAAGCTTTGACGTCAGGGAGTTAAGCTGAAGGAGTTAAACTGCCCACACTGTTTTACTCCGCAAACAGGTAAAATTCAGGAAGCCGCCCCGACTCGGTTTCCACTTTGCTCTGGATTATAATGCAGGGCCTCCAGCTGCATGAGTCACACGACTGGCTAGTCCCTGGGACTGAAGGTCTTTGACTAAGAGTGCTAGAAAAAGCTCACCGGGCTGTCACTGCTGCGGTTGCCAATCATTTGAGCAACCTTCGGGAGGATTTTTTTTTTTTTTTTATAATGAGCTGCCTCTTAGCTTAGCCTATGAATTCTCTTTTGACTGCAGCCCTGAGAGGAGAGGCCAGCAGTAATAGCCGCTTTCCGGGCCTGAGGAGGATGTGTCTAAACTCACCTCCCCCACCCTGAATGACGTAAGAGACCTTAGAGGGGCATGTGACACTGCAGCAAAGATGAGAGCAGATGGATTTTGTTCGGTTTCTCAAGAGCTTCAGATCTGAAGCAACCTGAACAGCCAACACCGTGCGGGGGGAGGGGAAGGGGCCCGGGACAAGGGACTGGGACGTGTTGACAAGACAAGGATAGCGCAGTTCCATCAATGGTACACATCACCATAACAACAACAACAAAAACCCAAACAAACAACAGCTCCTTAAGGCAAACATGCATTAGGTATTAATGAAGAATAATCTACAAGCTGTACTGTTTATTAGGAATAAAAAGGAAGATCAAAGCAACATGTATGGTTGCTGCCCATTTGTGTGTTTAAAAATACGTATCTACGGTTATATATGAGGGAATGTTTTTATTTGGATATAGGAGAACAGGGCTGGTCCAGGAAACGGGGATTAGGGCAGAGGCGCGATAAAGAAGCCTATGTGGGAGCTTGGAGATGCAGGTGGGTAAAGCACTTGCCGCCAAAGCTTGAGAACCTGAGTTTGAGTCCCATAACCCACTTAAAAAGCTGAGTAGTCTGCTGCTGTAACCCACTTGTAATCTCATACTTGGGTAGGTGGAGAAGGCGGAGCTCTGGGGTTAACTGACCCAGCACTCTGGCCTAAGTGGTGAGTCCCAGGCCCCAGTGAGAGACTGTGTCTCAAAACAACAGTTTGGGGCAGGTAAGTAGGTGAAGGTGCCCAGTGCCAAGCCTGACAACCTGAGGTGAAGCTGTGGGACACACTTGGTAGGAGAGAGAGAAAACCAAGCCCCCAAATTTGTTCTTTGATCTTCACACATACGTGCACACACACACACACACACACACACACACACACTCACACATATACACAAGTATACACACACATATATATATATATACAATTCACATACACAAATACATAAATGCACTCATACATACATATATGAACACACACACACACACTAAATAATGTAATTTTTAAGCTATTAAAAAGCAAGAACAGCCGGATGTGGTGGCGCACGCCTTTAGTCCCAGCACTCAGGAGGCAGAGGCAGGTGGATCACTGTGAGTTCAAGGCCAGCCTGGTCTACAAAGTGAGTCCAGGACAGCCAAGGCTACACAGAGAGACCCTGTCTCGAAACCAAAAAAAAAAAAAAAAAAAAAAAGCAAGAACAAACCGGGCCATGGTGGCCCACGCCTTTAATCCCAGCATTTGGGAGGCAGAGGCAGGCAGATTGCTGTGACTTCGAGGCCAGCTTGGTCGACAAAGCGAGTCCAGGACAGTCATGAAGGATGCACAGAGAGATCCTGTCTCGAAAAACCAAAAATAAATAAATAAATAGCAAGAACAAGCCAGGTGCAGTGGCACACACCCGTAATCCCAACACTCATTATGTAGATCAGAGAGGCCTTGAATGCACAGAGATCCACCTGCCTCTGCCTATCTAGTGTATTTTGCTATTTTAGACAAGGTCTTACTCTGTAGCCCAGGCTGTCTGGAACTTACTATTTAGATGAGGCTGGCCATGACCTCCCAGAGCCCCTCCTGCCTCTACCTTTCAAGTGCTGGGATTAAAAGCCCAGCCGCACGTTTTTTGTTGTGGCTGTTGTGTTGTGTATTGCGGTTGTTTATGTTTCCGTGTTTGGCTTGGTTATTTGAGACAAGATCTACCTATGTGCCGCAGGTGTCCTGGAGCTTTCTCTGTGGAGTAGGCTGGCTTTGAACTCAGAGATCTCCCTGCTTCTGCCTCTGGAGTGCTGGGACTAAAGGAGTGTGCCGCCACAACCCTGGCAAGGGTTTTTTGTTTTTTTAGACTTTATAGTGGACACGTAAACTCTGGTGGTTTGAATAAGACTCCCTACAGCCAGAGGGTGATAATCCCAGCACTCAGGAGGCAGAGGCAGGTGGATCTCCAAATTCAAGGCCAGCCTGGTTTGTGAGTGAGTTCCAAGACAGCCAAGGCTACACAGAGAACCCCTGTCTCAACAAAACAAAACAAAACCAACCAACCTAACAAACAAACAAACAAAAGAACTCCCTACCCCAATATACTCATATATTAGAACGCTGGCTCCCAGTTGGTGGAACTGTCCGGGAAGGATTAGGAGGTGTGTCACTTCAGGTAGGCTTTGAGATTTCAAAAGCCCACATCCTTCTCATTTACCGATTTCTGCCTTCTACTTGTGGGTCAGACGTCAGCTGTCTGTGACTATTGCTCCAGTGCCATGCCTGCCTGTCCCCTGCAGTGCTCCCTGCCATGATGTTCATGGGCTCTAATATTCTAGAACCATCAGACCCAAATGAAGTGCTTCCTTTTATAAGTTGCCTTGGTCACGGTGTCTTATTATGGCAATAGAAAAGTGACTAAGGCCGGGCGGTGGTGGTGCACGCCTTTAATCTCAGCAGTTGGGAGTCAGAGGCAAGCAGATCTCTGTAAATTAGAGGCCAACCTGGTCTATAAAGTGAGTCCAGGACAGCCAAGTCTACACAGAGAAACCCTGTCTTGAAAAACAAAAAAGAAAAGAAAAGAAAGGCCGGGTGTGGTGGCGCACACCTTTAATCCCAGCACTTGGGAGGCAGAGGCAGGCGGATCGCTGTGAGTTTGAGGCCAGCCTGGTCTACAAAGCGAGTCTAGGACAGCCAAGGCTACACAGAGAAACCTTGTCTCAAAAAAAAAAAAAAGAAAGAAAGAAAGAAACGTGACTAAGAAATAACCCAAGCAGGCTTCAAACTCTAGGTGATCCTCCCGCCTTAGTCTCCAGACTGCCAAGATAACCAGTGCAATCCACCACATCCAGTGGAAGCAGTCTATTTTAAACCAAAGGAAATGAAGCATAAACTCTCTGTTAAAAGCAAAGAAAAGTTGGTTTTAGAAGGTAGAACTAAAAACTCTGGTAAATAAGAAGGCTCCTAAGCTGAGAAATAATTCTTTCTTTGTTATTGTTTCTTTTTAGTTATTAAATCTTTTTTCATGTGGGAGGTACTTTGAGGAATTGAAGAAAGGGGAAAAACATGATCAAATTATTTTAAAATTTAAACATTATATATTATAAACATTATACACACACACACATATATACAAATGAGTGCTTTGCCTGCATGTGTGTCTGTGTACCATGTGCATACAGTGCCCACAGCTGACAGAAACAAGTGCTGGGTCCACTGGGACTGAAGTTTCAGATGGTTGTGAGCCATTATTTGGGTGCTGGGAATTGAGCAAGGGTCCTCTAGAAGGGCAGCCAGTGCTCTTAACTGCCGAGGCACCTTTCAGGCCTTGGGGGGGAATGCAACTAGAGGAAAATGTGCAGATGCTTATAGCTAAGAAAGGGCTAAAGTCAACTGAGCCCAAAGGAAACAGGACAGTAAAAATAAGAGGATAAATTAGGAAAATCAAGAATAGCAACAAATAAACAAAAAAAGACGGGCAAGGTGGAGCAAGACTTTAATCCCAGCACTCCGGAGGCCGAGACAGGGGGATTTCTGTGGGTTTCAAGGCCAGCCTGGTCTACAAAGTGAGTCCAGGACAGTCCATGCTACAAAGAGAAGCCCTGTCTTGGGGAAGAATAGCAAAATAAAGCTGGGCTCATGCCTGTAAGCAGATGTATCTCTATTCAAGGCCAGCCTGGTCTACAAAGCAAGCCCAGGCCAGCCAAGGCTATTCAGAGAAACACTGTCTCAAAAAACAAACACACAAACAAAGAATTGCAAAGTAAGAGAAAAATTGCAAATCCTAGAACTGATACTTTGTTATTGTTATTGTTTTGTTTTTGTTTTTCCAGACGGGGTTTCTCTCTGTGGTCCTGGCTGTCCTGGACTCATTTTGTAGACCAGGCTGGTGTCAAACTCAGAGCCACCACGCCCGGCTCGCCTTTAGTCCCAGTACTCGGGAGGCAGAGGCAGGTGGATCACTGTGAGTTCAAGGCCAGCCTGTTCTACAAAGTAAGTCCAGGACAGCCAAGGCTACACAGAGAGACCCTGTCTCGAAAAACTAAAAAAAAAAAAAAAATTGTGGTGTGTTGGGGTTTTTGTTTTGTTTTGTTTTGTTTTTAGGTTTTTCAACACCGGTTTGTCTGTGTAGCCATGGCTGTCCTAGACTTGCTTTGTAGACCAGTTTGGCCTTGAACTTACAAGATCCACCTGCCTCTGCCTCCCCAGTGCTGCCATTAAAGGTGTATACCACCATGCCTGGTTTGTTGTTGTTATTTTAGAGACAGGGTTTCTCTGTGTAACAGCCCTAGCTATGCTAAAACTTTCTGATTCTTTTTGTTTTTATTGTATTTATTTATTTAGGTTTTTGTTGTTGTTGTTGTTGTTGTTGTTGTTGTTTTTGAGACAAGGTTGTTCTGTATAAGCCCTGGCCATCCTAAAACTTCCTCTGTTGGCCAGGTTGGCCCCAGAGATCCACCTGCTTCTGCCTCCAGAGTGCTGGAATTAAAGGTGTGCACCACCACTGTGCCTGAGGTGATAAAATTCTTTTTTAAAAAAAAAAAAAATTATTTTTTTTGTTTGGTTGTGGTGGCACACGGCTTTAATCCCAACATTTGTGAGGTACAGTAAGGTAGATCATTGTGAGTTTGAGGCCAACTTGAACTACATAATGAGGTCCAGGCCAACCAGGGCTGCCTAAAGATCCTGTCTCAGAAAAACAAAACCAATTTTCTTGACCCTTGCCTGACAGAGCTGGGCAGTGGTGACATGCACCTTTAATCCCAGCACTTGGGAGGCAGAGGCAGGCATATCTCTGTGAGTTCGAGGCCAGCCTGGTCTACAAAGAGAGTCCAGGACAGCCAGGGCTCTGTTACACAGAGAAACACTGTCTTGGAAAAAAAAGAAAAACCAAAAAGCTGACAACTGTTCAATCCCTGAAATCCATAACCTAAAAGGACAGAGCGCCTCCCCACACACAAACACACACACAGAGGCACACACCATTGTTAGTGTACACACAAAACATTTTTTTTATCCTTTAAATAGCCAGGCATGGTGGCACACGCCTTTAATCCCAGCACTCAGGAGGCAGAAGCAGACAGATCGCTGTGAGTTCGAGGCCAGCCTGGTCTACAAAGTGAGTCCTGGACAGCCAAGGCTACGCAGAGAAACCTTGTCTCAAAACCCCCCCCAAAAATCCATTAAAAACTAATCTTTAAATCTTTTCCATTACATTATTGCTTGAGTGTGTACTACAGCACACACGTGTAGGTGAGAGAACAACTTTGAGGTGCTGGTTTGTTTATTTCACCCCCTGGGGCCTGGCGAACAGCTCAGGTCATCAGGGTTAGCAGCAAGCACCTATACCAGCTCAGCCTTTTTACTGGCTCTTTTAAATGTTTTAAATTATATTTAATTTATTCTTTTTTATCGAAGAGTCAGTGATGAGTATATTAGCACAGGGCAAAGTTCAACCAGGTATGACTCTCAGCACTCAGGAGGCTGAGGCAGGAGGATTGCTGAGTTTTATGCTAGTATGGATGAAGCAGTTGTTGGTTCTCAACCTTCCTGATGCTGTGATCCTTTAACATAGTTCCTCATGTGGTGGTGACCTCCAGCCATAAAATTATTTTCTTCGCTACTTCATAAGTGTAATTTTGCTACATTATGAATCATAATGCAATTTTTTTTCTTTTTCAAGACAGGGTTTCTCTGTGTAGCCTTGGCTGTCCTAGACTCACTTTTTTCACTTTGTAGACCAGGCTGGCCTCGAACTCACAGCGATCCACCGGTAACTATACACACACACACAGAGTAGCAGGCCTCATGGTCTCCATGAGTAAGAAATCCTGCATCATCCTAACCCAGCCCTAACTACTCTAGAGAGAGGCCCTCAACTGCTCAGGAGGTCCTGTCCCAATTCAACCCCCAACAGTGAGTATCTCCCCTCACACTTTCCATCTCAGAACACACACACACACACACACACACACACACACACACACACACACACACAGGATTGGTTTAAAGAACCTCTCATAAATATCACCAATAAAGTTCACAGCACCTGAAAAAAAAAGTAACTTTGAATAGCACAATGTGTGGGGGGCCTTCATCTAAATAGTCAACAGACTCTTCCTCATTCCCCCACACCCCCAACCCCAGGGAAAGGGGAACTCTCGATATTTCACCCTGGTCTGAATTGGAACTTGGCTGCTCCCCTCCCCGAGTCTCCAGCGTGCTAATTTATCCCACAGTTTCAGATTTTTTAGACAATTCAAAAAAAAAAATCTCTCTACAAAATGTTATACATCCCACTGATTGCTCTTATGGGGGTTCGTTACTGGTCTAACCTAGTATCACCCGAACAACAGGACTGTTTAGGCGTCCCTGCTGCACATCTCCAGGAACAACATTTGCTTGCTGCCTGGAAAAGCTTTCTGCAAGGTAGTGGAAGTCAGCCCGAACCACTGCCCGCTCGCCAGGGAGTCATCTGTCAAAGAAGCTGCGCTCAACAGCACAGAATGCCAGTCGGCTCCAGTGACATGGGCTCTGTCAGCTGGCAAAACGTAATTATGCTTCTAAATCGGTTCAAGCAAATACGTTTGAAAATACCCGATTTTCATCTTGAATCTACAGAGGACTAATTGCCAGAAAGAATATTACTACTACTAATAAAAAAAAGTAAGCCGGCCATGGTGGCGCAAGCCTTTAATCCCAGCACATGGGAGGCTGAGGCAGGTGGATCACTGTGAGTTCAAGGCCAGCCTGGTCTACAAAGTGAGTCCAAGTGATAGCCAAGATTACATAGAGAAACCCTGTCTCGAAAAACAAAAACAAAAACCCCACAAAAAAAAGAAAAGAAAAAAATTTAATGTCTTCCCTGTGTCTCCTACAAAGATTAGTAGTAGTTTGAGTAGTTATTTTATTTGCCAGTTCTACAGAAAAATACTGTTTCCTCAATCTATATCAGAAATCTCTACATTTCCAGAATAGGAGGAAGAAAATCTCCTGCGAGAAGAGGGGCGCTGGAAATGGCCTCAGTCCCCTCCCCCCGCACCCCCTCCCTGTTCACCTTCCGCGGAGACAAAAACCCTCCCTGGCTTAAGCGTTTCCCCAGCTGCGCTCAACTAAATATATCCTGGGCAGTGTTTTCATTTCTCCTCCCCTCTCTGGAGCCAATCGGAAGGACACGAATAGCCCGGAGCCCCCTGGGAGGGCACTGAAGAGGTACCGCCAGGTTTCAGGGCTCAGCATGGCTCCCAAGCTCCTCCCGCTCTGGCCTGGACGCCTGCAGGCTGGAGGCCCTGGCTGCTGCACTGCGGCTCTGCGGCACTGCAGCTCTGCGGCGCTAGGGGCTGCAGGGGTTAACTGGGCTGCAATTCAGTCGTGCACCACCTGGGCCTGGGCATCAGTGACTCATTGTTTCCGCCCTGAGAAGGCCGAGCTCTTCGAGATGGTGTCGGTAACCCAGGCAAAGGGGGGGAAAATTGGTGGTTTTTTTTTTCTCCTCTCAACATAACCAGTTTTCTGAAGCCGAATGAAGCTGGGACATAGGTTGTTCCTTCTGTGGCAGCCGTAGGCAACGTTACTTGCTGCCTTTTGGTTGCCCTGTGGAGGACAAAGGTTTAAATTTACTGTCTACAAACAGAGGCCGGAAGCCAGGGTCCCCTTAGATGATGGCTGTGGCATGGTTCTAGGAAAGGAAGCAAACATTGGATTTTAGTGACATTACCTACAATTTGTGCAAATAAACATGTTGGCCAATAAATGTGCTGTGTCTAAATACAAAATCTGCCTCAAATACTAATTTCCACATCTCTATTTCTTTGATGTGTGTGCCCCACGGTGTCCTTATAGAGATTAGCGGACCTTGCAGGAGTGCTTTCTCCATCCACCTTGTGAGTTCCAGAAATAGAACTCAAAGAGAGTCAAGCCTGGCTGCAAGGCTTCTGAAGGAGTCAGGTGTCACTCACTGCCACAGCATCTTCCTCAGGCTACTTTCACACAGCTTGGAAGAAGAGAGCCAAAGACATTTACGGACTGGCAGATCTTTGCCTGGCTAAGCACAGTTCAGCTCAATAGCTTGCCTGGCACACCTTGGAAGACATTTTGTTACCTTTCTGTGTAGAATCTACATAGATACAGACTCTACATTATGGTAGAGAGCTGTGTACATTCTCAAAATCTTGTTATTTGGCCTCCTTCTATTTATCTGCATTTTCAGTGTTAATAAATAAATAAACAGATAAATAAAATAGGTCAGGTATGCAGCTGAGGGTTAGAGAACACTTGCCAAGTATTTGCGCGCGAGGCCTGGATTCTACCTCAATACTGTCAAAAGAGCAAGCAGATTAAAAAACAAAACAAAACTCAAAATGGGAAAAGGAAGAAATGCAGGGTGCGGAGGATGTAGCTCCAATAGCAGAGTGCTTTCTTGGTATGTAAGAAGCCCTGGGTGCAATCGCCAGCAATGCCTGGGCCTCGCGGGCCACTCTGCAATGCTAAGGTGTGGGAGGTGAGTGCAGGAGGGTTCAGGTTAAGGTCAGCCTCTGCTACATAGTTAAGTCCAGGCCAGCCTGGCCTAAGAGAGAACCGGTCCCAAAAGACAAAAACAAAACCAATGAGATGGGTGGAGGAGAAGCAAGGCGGAGGAGGGGAGGGAGAAGGAAAGAGGAGGAGGAACAGGGAAGGAAGGGAAGTCAAACTCTGAGAAGAGCATGCCATGAGGCGCCATGCTCCTCTAATGGATTCCAAGCACTCAGAAGATACTGGGAAAGGGAGAGTGGCTATGGGGCAGGGAGATTTAAGTATGGGGCTAAAATCACAGGAGATGCCATTGTTACAGTGTGCAATCAGTTGCTGCGGCGGGTTTATTTACTCAGTATTGGACTTGTCTGGCCTTGGGGTCTGAGTGAGAAAGAATCAAAATAATAAAACTATGCCTCTGTCTTTCAGGTCCATGTTATAATTCAGTGATTTGTGTGGTTTTTGGTTTTTGTTTTGTTTTTGGTTGCCGGAACCCTTAAAGTCAGGTATCAAAATATTTGCTTTGCCTAATTTGGAAACTTAATGAAGACCTTCCCAGATTATACTTGTTTGTGTAGGCAGGGCTCTGTTGGTACAGCATGCCTGCAGGAATGGTGCCAGTTTAAACGCCCAGTGTCTCACATCTTACCAGAAGCAGGAATGGTTCCCTGAATGAGTCTTTTTGTATTACATACAAGAAGTCTATGTTCCAAAGAGCCTCGTCGCCCTGAGTGGTGGCGCACGCTTTTAATCCCAGCCCTCGGGAGGCAGAGGCAGGCAGATCGTTGTGAGTTCGAGGCCAGCCTGGTCGACACAGCAAGTCCAGGACAGCCAAGGCTACACAGAGAAACCCTGTCCCGAAAAAACAAAAAGAAAGAAAGGGGGAAAAAAAGAGCCTTATTAACTATTAACAGGCTTGAGGTGCATGTATCAGCAATACAATGGTTAAGTCCAAAGGGAATCCTCAAACTCTCCAAAATGGCAGTGCCACTGACTATGTTTTAAAATGACAGTCTGGGCTGAATTCTGACAGGCTAAACAGGATTGCTGGCAGAGATAAAAGCCTACATTCAACATTCCTCGGGAATCTGTGAAACAGGTTTCTGTCTGTCTGAAAGAGCCATCCCTTTTTGTTTGTTTATTTTTTTAAAGGTTTATTTATTATGTATACAGTATGCACGAGATCACATTATAGATGGTTGTGAGCCACCATGTGGTTACTGGGAATTGAACTCAGAACCTCTGGAAGAGCAGTCAGTGATCTTAACCACTGAGCCATCTCTCCAGCCCCTGTTTGTTTATTTTTGCCTTTGTTTTTTTGGTTTTTCCGAGGCAGGGTTTCTCTGTGTAATAGCCCTGGCTGTCCTGGAATTC
The DNA here is from genome assembly GCF_964271855.1 of Acomys minous. Taxonomy (NCBI): domain Eukaryota; kingdom Metazoa; phylum Chordata; class Mammalia; order Rodentia; family Muridae; genus Acomys; species Acomys minous. Next base: position 109,374,709 of record NC_140484.1, read on the forward strand.
TCTTTGTAGACCAGGCTGGCCTCAAACTCACAGAGATCCACCTGTCTCTGCCCCCCCAAGTGCTGAGATTAAAGGTTTTTGTAACCATGCCTAGAGAGCCAACACTTCTTATCTTTCCCTACAATTGTCTACTTCCCATGGGAAATAAGGTTGTCTAGTAGCATGAACATATAATACATATGAAAGTTCCATGATAATCTCCAGGCTCTCAGGTCCCTATTAATACAATTAACATGGACCTGCAATGCACATCAAAGCCACCAGGCTCTTCTGGCCTGTACACTTCCTTCTCTCTACCCTAAACTTCCAGGCAGTTGCAGATTCTACGCCTGCCCTTGCCTAGCTACAGTTTTTCCTTTAAAACCAGGAAGGCCCACCCACCCCACATCCCCTAAATGATAGCCAGGGTGGCTTTTGATTTCCTCAGATGTCTCTGGTTAGTCTCTCTCTAGCACCTGGAGAGGTGGCCATGTTGGCAGGTTCATATTTACAATAACCCGTCCCACCTGTGGAGTGGTCCAGTGCAGTGGTTTCACTGTGTTCCACTTAAAATAACCAAGCAAGGAGTTAAAACTATCAGGAACACAATCCTATGACTGGCAACTGAGGACGACCATCCCACACAGACTACAGTTAAACTTCTGAGCAGCTGCCGGGTCCACAGAGAGATGCTTTATTTCCATTTCCTGGTCAGTGTATCACAGGTGAGGGGACGGAGACACTGCTTCATCTTGTCACTCGCAGAGGCCTGAGATGCTCTAATCTTATAAAGACCTCAACTCAGGCCAAACCAGAATTCCCATTGCAGGAAAAAAAAAAAAAAGTCTGGCCTTGCTGATCTGAAGCAGGGTTGGAAAGTTTATTAAATATATTAAATATAGACTGGAGGGCTCAGAGAAAGGGAAGTGCTCAGAAAGAAGCACAGCCACGCCACGTACTGGGTATGCGCTTCCCAGGGGAGAGTTAACAACTAATTGTCCCTCTACTAGCCTTCTATATCATCTTGGTGGCTCTCACATTACATTTCAAAAGGTTACCAAGAACCCCCCCCCCTCTATAATAAATAAATAGGGCAGGGGGGTCTTTTCTCTGTAAGTGGGTTTCTGGTAAGATTTTCTGCAAACTGTGCATTTGTACATGGGAAAAGAGAAAGGCCCCAAGCAGTTGTTAAATGTGCTAAGATGATTCTTCTTCTTCTTCTTCTTCTTCTTCTTCTTCTTCTTCTTCTTCTTCTTCTTCTTCCTCCTCCTCCTCCTCCTCCTCCTCCTCCTCCTCTTCTTCTTCTTCCAGATGACGTGTACCATCATACCCTCCCTCTCTAATTAAGTTTGTTCTGTGACAGTGTCACACAGGTACACAATGCGTATGACCACTCTCACCTCCCACCATCTCATCGTCCTATTACCCCTTTCACCCCCTTCTGCTTCTCCCCTCTCTGTATCTTTCCTCTCCTCACATCTGGTCCTTCTGTTTTGTGCTCTGCTGAGTTTACCCAGGGTTATGCCACTCCCCTTCTCCTCGTACCTCTCAATAGGTTCAGCAGGACGGGGTGGGGCCCTATGAGCCCTTCCTGACTGACTGTGCACAGGGCCAGGCTTGTGTGTCCTCAGAGCAGGCAACTGCAGTTGTGAGTCCTGGATGAGTCTAGAGGATGGTGTCTCACAGCTTTTCACTCTTTCAATTCTTTCAACCTGCCCCTTCTTCTCAGAAATCTCCGAACCATAGAGGAGGTGATGTGAATTGTGCTGGAATTTTGGGTTTTTTTTTTGTGTGTGTGTGTGGGGGGGGGAATGGTTGACTTTTTGAGACAGAGTTTTTCTGTGTAGCCTTGGCTGTCCTAGACTTGCTTTGTAGACCAGGCGGCCTTCAAAGCTTTGTCTTGTCTTTCTATCCTTCAGCTATTTTTCCTTTATCCCTACTTTATCTATTATTCAACAGAAAGAGTCTCTCAGGGCTTAGAGCAGTGGTTCTCAAACTGTAAGCCACGACCTCACAGGAGTCCCACATCAGATATTCGGCATATCAGACACATTATGATTCATAACAGTAGTAAAATCAGCTGGGCGTGGTGGCGCACACCTGTAATCCCAGCACTCCAGAGGCAGAGGCAGGAGGACTGCTGTGAGTTCAAGGCCAGCTTGGTCTACAAAGCAAGTCCAGGGTAGTCAAGGATACACAGAGAAACCCTGTCACAAAAAAACAAAAAACAAAACAAAGACCCAAAAACAAACCAACAAACAAAAAAAGTAGCAAAATCACAGTTATAAAGCAGCAACGAAAATGATCTTTTGGTTGGGTCCACCACAACACAAAGCATTGCATTATAGGGTCACAGCATCAGGAAGTTGAGAGCCACTGGCTGACAGAGATCCTTGGGCTTTCCTGGGGGCTGTGCGTTCATTCTTTCTGAATTCCAGGTGGGGGCAGTTTGCACAGTTGGCTGTCCTTTCTCTGAGTGCCTATAACTATTTTGCCACAAATTTTTTTGTTTGTGTGGAGATGGGGCCTCACTGTGTAAGCTCAGGCTGGCCTCAGCTTCTGGCATTAACCTCTGCAGTGTTGGGATTACAGTTGAGAGCCACCATACTTGACTTACCACACATTTCATGAGTGTAAAATTCTCTGACGCGTCTTTTGGAGGTAGGAGAGAAGCACGGGGGAAATTATGGTAACATGATCTGGGGAAAAGAACCCTTATCAAGGAAACCAGCTGAGGCTTCCAGCTAGCAGAAAAGCGAGAATCCCTTCTCCCTTCCCAACCGTAAACCTATGATTTCCTCGGAATCTCACCAGAAAATGCAGTCACAAGGACAGGACATGTACTAAGCCCTCTAGCAACCCTACTAGCTGCTGGTGTCACTTTATCAACAGAATTCCATCCAAGGCCCTTCTGCAGCCACCCTATAAAGTCACTGACAAGAAGGAAGATGGCCTGGAGAGATGGCTCAGCAGTTAGAGAGCACAGACCGCTCTTCCAAAAGACCCAGGTTCAATTCCCAGCACCCACATGGCAGCTCACAACTGTCTGTAATGCCACTTCCAGCGGATCTGACACTTGTATACAGTCATACCAATGCATGTAACATAAAAATAAATAATTTGCCAGGCGTGGTAGCGCACACTTGTTATCCCAGCACTCGGGAGGCAGAGGCCCAGGCAGGTGGATCACTGTGAGTTCAAGGCCAGCCTGGTCTACAAAGCAAGTCCAGGACAGGCAAGGCTCACACAGAGAGACCCTGTCTCTAATTAATTAATTAATTAATTAAAAAAGAAAAAAGACAGGTCTGGAAAAATGACTCCGCGGCTAAGAGGACCCCGGTTCAGTAGCCCGCACCCACACTTGAGTATGACTTACACTCCACTCTACTCTCTTAGAAAGCATATACCCAGCACTCGGGAAGTTTTTTCTGTTTTTTGTTTATTTGTTTGATTTTTGGGGTTTTTGTGTTTCTTTTCTTTCTTCTTCTTCTTCTTCCTCTTCCTCCTCCTCCTCCTCCTCCTCCTTCTTCTTCTTCTTCTTTTGAGACAGGGTTTCTCTGTTTAGCCTTCACTGTCCTGGACTCACTTCGTAGACTAGGCTGGCCTCAAACTCACAAATCCATCTGTCTCTGCCTCCCAAGCACTGGGATTAAAGGCGTGCACCACCATACCAGGCTGTTAATTCTTTCTTAAAAGAGTATTATCTATTCTTTAACATTTCCATGCATCTATACAACGTATCTTGACCCACACTGTTGGGCACAGCTGTGAAGGGGTTACTAATTTGCATCATCTGAGTTGGGAAAGCTCCTCCTGAATCTGGGCCACATCTTCTCGTGGCGGCCTCCATAGAAAAACGTGGAAGAAGGAAGCTGTTGCTTTTGCCTGCTTGCCCTCACTCTTAATGACAAGTTCATCTACCCTGCTGCTGACATGTTAGATTACTGGTATTAGAACCTACTTCATTGGTATTCCAATATAGACTGTAAAGCAACTGAGACATTGTGAATAAAACTTCCTGAAAACGAGCCAGGCACGGTGGCACATGCCTTTAATCCCAGCATTTGGGGGGCAGAGGCAGGCAGATCTCTGTGAGATTGAGGCCAGGCTGGTCTACAAAGCAAGTCCAGGACAGCCAAGGCTAACACAGAGAAACCCTGTCTTGAAAAACCAACCAACCAAAAAAAAAAAAAAAAAAAACTTCCTGAAAATAAGTTGTGCCTGGCTGTCAACAAACAAACATAAACTCCTGAAGCGTCTGTGTCTGCAAAGACTAATAAACCAATTAGAATTTCAGTTCTGCCAGAGATTGGAATTTTGTTGGTTCAGATTATATCTTGAGCTTTACCCAACTCTGTATCTGAACTAACACCTCATCATATTAACTTAGCAGAACACTAACTTCCACCATCTTAGAATGTCAGATAACATTTTAGGCCTATAGAATTGCTACATTCTCCCCACCCCCCTCTCCCATTGTACCTGTCTCTCTGATGCATTTTAAATTTCCCTTGATTTATAACTTTCTATAAAAACCCTTCAAAACTGCTCCCATGTTGGGACATGGAATTTGGAGTAACATAAATCTATGTTCCCTGGCCATGTCCTTTCAAAATGGCTCCAAAACATAGCATCACTTACTCCTTTTAAAATGAGAGCTGTGGTTTATTTTTATTTATTTAACAGGGTTGCTCTGTGTAGCCTTGGCTCTCTTGCACTCACTTTGTAGACTAGGCTGGCCTCGAACTCATGGAGATCTGCCTGCTTCTGCCTCCAAGTGTGAGATTAAAGGCGGGTACCACCACACCTGGCTGAGAGCTGTGGTTTTTCTGTCGACCACATCTAGCCTCATGAACTGAACAACCACCAGATTCTTGCCCTTTCCATCAGGAGACAGCTGTGATTGGACTAGCTGGACCACTAGCTGTAAACCACTCTAAACCTTCTTTTCATAGAAATAGATTAATTCTATTAGTTCTGTTTCTCTGGACCTTCCTTCACCTCCTCCTTTTAAATAACCTATTGAATCCAATTAGTCTCCATCTGCATGGGTATGGGGCTGTTTACACAAGTGAACATCAGCATCCTACTGGAGGCCATACTCCTGAAGAAAAATTACTCCTCTCCTAGCAACCATTAACTGTCACTGGCTACTTTAGAGTGAGACCTCGGATGCTCCTCCCCTATGTTGGGATGCTAATTGGTTTGAGTTGTGCAGGTAGCCATAGATGCTGAGTCTAACATGTAACAGCTACATCATGTAACCTTCAGAAGACAGCATTTACAACACCCCTCCCTAGCCACTGGCTTTGGGGGGGGGAGATTTTTGAGATAGGGTTTCTCTATATAGGCTTAACTGTTCTGGACTGGCTTTTTAGACCAGGCTGGCCTTGAACTTGCAGAGATCCACCTGCCTCTGCCTCCCAAGTGCTGGGATTAAAGGTGTGTGCCACCATGCCTAGCTGGTGTTCTTTTTCTTGATGGATGCACATGTCAGTGTTAGGTTTACACATGCTGTAGTGGATGGCCCACAGGCACACACATGCAGGGAGCACAGGCTGAGTGTGACTTTAAACCCAGCACTTGGGAGGCAGAAGCAGGTGGATCTCTGTGAGTTACAGGTCAGCCAGGGTTAAATAGTGAGTCCTTGTCTCAAACAAACAAACAAACAAACAAATGGACTATTTCTTTGTGGGTGAGCTAACAGGCTATCAGCTACCAATCACCAGATGAATCAGAGGGTGAATTGTGGCCACAAAGGATGCTGTAAAGTCTTGTCAGGACTTGCTGGTTTTCTTGGATCTGCTGCCTGGAAAACAGTATTTATTCAATACTGAAAGCTTTTCTTCCTTTCTACTTTGTGAAAAGGATGGCTGGTAACTGGAGATTGTGTTTACGTAATTACAGTTTTTCCAGAGCCTGCCACCAAGGTTTCCTAGGTTTGGGCCCTTTGCTCAAAGGTGAAAACTGCTCTGACCATCAATACCCAATAAAAAGGTGACAAGTTGTCTTGGGACTTTCTCCATTCACAGCCTAGCTCACGCCTCCCACAGAGTTCTGCTTGTCCTGTCATGCAAAGGGAGGGCAGGATAGAACAAGATGGCCTGAGTTGGGCTCCTTCTGACTGCTGGACTTACAGGCATTTTAGGCCGTCACAATTTCCGTTTGCCTTAGTTTCCAGATCTGTAAAACATCCCTAGCTCCTCTTGCAGTATGCAGAGATGTTTTACTGTATCCTTTTCTTAAGTGAACACGTTCCTATACTTAAGCACCACAGCTGCTTATTAAATTCCCTTCTGAGCTAGTGTAACAGGGAAGAAAAAAAAAAAAACCCCACAATTTTCACCTAAAGAAACATGGACGCTTGCAGCAGTTTTGAGGCCACAATTCCTGCTCAGGAAAGGCTGAGAAAACATAGCTCACATCTTGGGGTACGCCCCAGGTTTTCCTCCCTCCTAGAAGACTTAACTGAAAGAGTTTCTGTACAGTAGTGACAGTAAACACTGACACTCCTCGCTCTAGAGCTCGCCGTACAACTCTTTTCTACTGAACTCAGGGTGCGCCCCAGGCTTTGTTCTCTCGGGGGTACAAAAACGGGTTTCTGAGGCCATCTTGGAAATTGGAGGACTCGGGGCACCTCGGCGGGGGGTGGGGATGGGGGTGGGGGGGACTGGAGGTAACTAGGTAACGGAGGCGCACCCCGTGCCGCGCAGCCGCAGTTCACCGGGTGCGGTCGCCCCCGCTGCGTGGGCGGTGCTAATGGGGGGCGGGCGGGGGCGGAAAATTAGCTCAGGTTCTTCTTAAAGGCGCAGGTACCTTTCCTGCCGCCCCTCTGTGCAGCTTTTGCAAAACCGGCTTGCGATATACAGTTCACCTTATTTCATCTCTGCGGATAAGAATCTTATATATCTTCTCAGAGGAAATATAAAAAAAAAATTCAAATTAAATTCTCTGGGAAGCCTAAGTCTTTAAGTGGGCAAATAATTGAATAAATAGATTTCCTCAAAATCAAGTTGAGAAAAAAAAAGACCAAATGAAACAAAACAACTACCAAAATGAACCCTAAAATATCGAATGGTTGAGAAAGAGAGCTAATGAACTCAGGAAGGGGACGAAAAAGGTACCCATGAATAAAGCCAGGACTATGCAGCAGCTTTAAAAATGTACAGATTCTGACGCAAGGAAAGCCTATTCTTGACAGATGGGTTGACAGATTATAATACACTAAAAATTACCAGAAAAACAAGATGCCTGTTAAGTAAAGCGAGATCAGAAAATATCGTCTCTTGGTGGGCCACTCCTCACAGTCAATAAAACCACAAGACTTTTTGCTCTGCTTTTTAGAAAAAAAAAATTACATATATATATGTTTCATTAGAGTGTGTGGTGATATGGGGGTGTTGATGGGGGTGCAATTATACCACAGTGTCTGCTCCTGGAGAGAACTGTTCAGGGAGTCTTCTCCCATATATGTCCTGGGGATTGAACTCCGGTCCTCAGATTTAGCAATAATCACATTTTACCTTCTGAGCTACCTCTCTGGCCTGCGCTCTGCTTCTTACCAAAGAAATTCCCTTCAAGTCAGCAGCCTTTATGATTTACAGGTTAAGGAATAATTCATATTGGTCCTACTTATCTAAGAGAATAAACACTCTGCTCCGGTGCAATGTAAACTTGCAGGAGATAATCCGCCGTGTTGCAAGTCTCTAAAATTAATCTCCTTACCAAGGTATTTAGTAAAAGCCTTCCTTGAAACAACAGAGTTGAACAAGAAAGGCAGGAATCGAAAAGAAAGGAAAAAGAAAAGAAATACTCTCTTCTCCGAAAAACGCCGTTAACACAGTCCTTATCTCCTTAGGCTCGCCTACTTGCCCTCCTCTGATGGTTTGCTTGTTATAAATGTCTCTTTTCCAAACTGCCATTAGGCATACCCATACTGAGCCAGCATCCTCTGTAGCACCTTGGGTTCGCACCACAGGTGGGCATGATGTTTCAGCCTTGTCATGGCCCCAGCAAACCCATTTCCTATCCCAGACTGGACCGTTTCCTCCCGTGCTTCTCAGGCATTTTCAAGCTCATTACACCTCTACTTTAACCCCCTACAACATGTCCCTTTTGTCCCTGTTGTAAAGTCTCTGAATGTCCTTGGTTGTAAAGGGCATTGTGTTCCTTTCAGAATATGGAGCAGTGTGTGATACTTGATACTAAGAAAATGTTTTTGCGTTGGCTTAGATGCCAACTGTGCAGCCTGTGAATTTCCAGTTGGATATTAAATAAAGGGCCACATTCTCCTAGAAGCACAAGGAGATTAAGTTCCGTGGAACACAATAATAAAGATGTGTGGGTGCTAGAGAGGTGCCACCACCTTGTGGGAAGGGTTTAATGGGATGAGAACTGTGCCTTGGGGGAAAAAATATTATATATACCCTTGCATCTGGTGTTTGCTTATGTGCGTGCTGCCTTCAAGTTCCATTACCACAGCTAAAGGACAGAAATCTCAAAATGCTACTTTTCAGCCAAGATGGTGTTTTTAACGTTTGCAGTCTCCTTGCAGAAAGCCCACTGTGATGTTAGTGGGGTCCCAGATGATGCCTGCTGGACAAGGCCAGTTCCGGTGTCTGGGAGGGATAGTGTCCTTACCACCTTTCTTTCGTAAGGGGCTATTTCCCAGAATAGATAGTTCTTCGTGATTCCTAATGGCCTAGAATATTCCCCACTCCTCAGGAGAACAGACACACAGAGAAAGGCTCCTGGGAGAGCACAGACACAGAGAACAGAAAGAATTCAGATGGAGAGCCACCAGAACCCTCCCTCTTAACTTCAATATATAGAGTGGATCAAATTACCAAGACGTCACGTTACTATAAATTAGAATCCAACTCTCTTTAAGCCATAATGAAATGAAATTTTGACATTTTTTTTCTTTCTTTCTTTTTTTTTAATTGGTTTTTGAGACAGGGTTTTTCTGTGTAGCCCTAGCTGTCCTGGTCTCTAACTCACATTGATCTGCCTGCTTCTGCCTCTCAAGTACTGGGATTACTGGCATGTGCCACTGCGCCTGGCTTAGATTTATTTTTTTAGTTTATGTGTTTGAGTATTTTACCTGCATGTTTGTTTGTATACTTTGTGTCTGCAAAAAACAAAAACAAAAAAGCAAAAAAAAAAAAGACAAAAAAGACTTATCTTGAAAGGTGAGCAAAATAAATATTTTTCTTTTCTTTTTTTTTCTTTTTTCTTTTTTTTTTTTAGACAAGGTTTCTCTGTGTAGCCCTGGGTATCCTGGACTCATTTTGTAGACCAGGCTGGCTTTGAACTCACAGTGATCCACCTTCCTCTGCCTCTCGAGTACTGGGATTACAGATGTATGCCACCACCGCCCGGCCTAAAATAAATCTTTTCTAAGTTTCTTTATCACATTATTGTATCACAGCAACAAAAAAGCAACTAACACACACACACTAAATTCCTGACACACAATAGGCAAGTTTTAAAGTATGGCTGGCATATTAGGTACTTTTCTCTGACTGGGATAAAACACCATGACCAAGACAACTTAGAGAAGACAGTCTTTATTTGGGGCTTATTGTTCCAGAAGCTTAAGGTCCATAGTGACATCATGGGGTAGGCATGGATGCTATGGCTGGAAGCTCAAAGCCTCACATCTTGAACTGCAAACAGGAAGTAGAAATGGTTTATGGCCTTTGAAACCTCAAAGCCTGTCCTGAGTGACGTAAGTCCTTGAGAAATGCTTACACAAACAGTGCCGCTAACTTGGAGCAAGTGTTCAAGCCTCTGAGGAAGACTCATTCAAACTACTACCACTTGTATCCGAGATACACTCTTACCAAGACCCACTAATTGTTTTGTTTACCTCAAATCCAAACTTAGCTGAGTAACATGTGTATTAAAAATATATATGTTGGGCTGGAGAGATGGCTCAGAGGATAAGGGCACTGACTGGTGGTGCATGCCTTTAGTCTCAGCACTAGGGAGGCAGAGCTGGTGGGTTGCTGTGAGTACCAGGCCAGCCTGGTCTACAAAGTGAGTCCAGGACAGCCAAGGCTACACAGAGAAACCCTATCTCAAACAAACAAGCAAAACCAACCAAACAAAAAACAGAAAAACAGAGCTTGCACTTGTTAAAAAAAAGACAACAGAATGAGCCATTAGCATTTGACCTAGGTGCGTTGCTGGAACATGGTCCTAGGAGCAGAATTCTCAGTGCTTGTGAGAAAACTGCAAGAAACAAGAAGGTTTGTGACCTGCTTCTTCAAACCATTCGAATTGTTCTTGGAATGTGCTTTGATGTCCCTCTCGGGTGTGGCGAATAGGCGTGAGCTTCAGATTACTCGTTACCACTGGCTACTGGTATTTGTTTATATGTCTCTGTGGCAGAGTGTGTTCTTGCCACTTGGGTCTTGTCCTTGTGAGTCTACACATTACTCCTGTGATTTTTTTTTCCAAGACAGAGTTTCTTTCTCTTCCTCTCCGGCACCCATCTCTCTCTCTGGGGTGCCCCTGCCCCCTTTCCTTCTCTCCCCATGCTCATTTAATAAACTCTGTAACATTTAAAAAAAAAAAAAAAAAGACAGTTTTTTTGGGTAGCCCTGGCTGAACCAGGCTGGCTTCGAACTCACAGAGATCCGCCTGACTCTGCCTCCTGAGAGCTGGGATTAAAGGCATGCGCCACCACGCTCCTGTAATTCTTAACCCTCAGAGTATAAATTGTCTAATACTCTGAATAGAGTTGGCTATTGCATGAGACTTTAGCCCACCTCATTTTTAGGCTTCATTCACTAGGTCCCACCACCTTCAGAGCAGTAAATAGTCCTTAGTGACAAACTGTACCTACAAGGTTTTAGATGCAACACAAGTAATTATACAATTTGGAATTAAAACGTTTTAGAGTCTTCAAAAAAATAAAAGTCAGATACATAGTCAACTGTGTTTTATAGAAACAACAATCACACAAAGGCTCTTTGTGTCCAATGTGGTGGGTTAGGTTTGGAACCCCAGCACTAGGGAGGCAGAGGCACGCAGATTTCTGTCAATTCAAGACCAGCCTGGTCTATATAGCGAACTCCAGGCCAACCAGGGCATCACAAGGAGACCTTGTCTCAAAATAAACGAAACAAAAAGCTGCCAAACCATCAACAACAGAACACGTTTTGTACAGAAGTGTTCATACCTATTTTTAAGTGCATGAAAACTGTCAAAACAGGGCACAGGATGGATGTAGCTCAGTGGTATAATAATGCCAAAATGACATCCATTAATAAAAGAATGGCTAATAATTAGATTTATCCATCATAACACTATGTTGATGCTAAAGTGTTGAAGATTCAAAAAAAAATTTTTTTGTAATTTTTCTGGGGTAAATGAGCTCGAGGCTCTCTCCTCTCCCTCCCACCTGGGAGTTGGTTTTTGAGGATTGAACTCAGATAAAGAGGCTTGTAGGCAGCAAGTGACCCCTGACCCCTTTATCAGCTGACCCCTCACCCCTTTAAAAAGGTAATTTCTGGCCGGGCGTGGTGGGCATGCCTTTAATCCAGTACTCAGAAGGCAGAGGCAGGCGGATCGGTGCTAGTTCGGGGCCAGCCTGGACTACAAAGTGAGTCTAGGTCAGCCAAGGCTACACAGAGAAACCCTGTCTCGAAAAACCAAAAAAAAAAAAACAAAAAAAACAAAAACAAAAAAAACAAAAAAACCCCAAAACACGTAATTTCTGTATGAAGCCCAGGCTGACTTCCAATTCAGAGCATTTCTCCTGCCACTACCTCCCAAGTGCCAGGCTTGTTGGCACATGCCACAAAGCCTGAAGGTTCTTACTGACAAAAGAAAATGGGCATACAATGTGGACTACAAAGCTATATGTATATCATACAGTTAAGTAGACAATTTGTCTAACAGTCCAACAGTGCCTTTTTTGGGGGGGGGGGTTCGAGGCAGGGTTTCTCTGTGTAGCCTTGGCTGTCCTGGACTCACTTTGTAGACCAGGCTTACCTTGAACTCAGTGATCTGCCTGCCTCTGCCTCCTGAGTGCTGGAATTAAAGACGTGTGCCACCACACTCGGCTCACAGAGCTTATTCTTGGGAGTGGTATTTCTAAATGATACTTTTCTTTGTAGTTTTCATGTTCTTTTATTCAGCATAATTTGAAATAAAACTCTGGGGAGAGAGGGATTTGGGGACTGAGATTGATCCCAGGATCTCACTTAGCTCCATCTCCCAGCCCCTGAAATTAAACATTTAAAAAACGTCAGTACCAGATTCCACACACAGCATACATCTTCCAAAGAAAACTAATTTATGTTGAAGGCTAAATATATTTGAATTATTTATTGGAAGTTGGTATCTTAATTTTCTTAGATAAACTCTTTTAAGTTTGCTATATTTCATTGGTGGCGCATGCCTTTAATGCCAGCACTCAGGAGGCAGAGGCAGGCAGATCGATATGAGTTCGAGGCCAGCCTGGTCTGAGTCCAGGACAGCCAAGGCCACACAGCAAAACCCTGTCTTGAAAAAAAAAAAATCTGAAATACATTTTATAACAGGAAGCTTATAGTAATGAAATTCTGGAGGCAAAACTTTAAAGCCCGATGAACGTTCATTAGTAAAAAGAGTTCGGTTCTGTTTAAACCATTCGGAGGAAGGAGAAATCAAGCAAACACTGAAAAATACAGGAAGTCGGCTGGTTCCTTGCCTGTTGAAGAAGTGCCGGGTATAAAGCTTCCTTAGAGACCAAGGAGAGGAAAGAAAAACTACAACCTTTTCTGTTTCAGAATTTCTCGAGACTTCCTAGTGTTCGGCATTGTTGGTGGATGCAAATCGCTAAGCCGTGGTTCGGTTCCTCAGAGGTCTTCAGTGCACACGGGAATGTCTGCCCATCACAGTTCCACAGAATACAAAACCTAAGGACTGGGTGAAGGGAGTCCCCAGACTCCTCAGTCAAAACTGCCCATTTAAGCCTCGAAAGCCTTGAGCTCCCCGCCTCCCCCGTTAGTTACTGGCCACATCATCTCATTTGTTTATCATTTATTACCAATGCTGTTTTGAACACATCATCCCATTTCTAGCTTGTCATTTAATACCAATGCTGTTTTGATCATGAGTACTCCCCTCCCCCCAAGCTAAAACCCGTGATAGTGCCTCATTTCATCCAGAATACTTATTAATTAAACCTCTGAAGCCTTTGGGAGCCAATTGTTAAAGTGTGTGTGTAATCGTATCACTTCAGATACGCCAAAGGCCTCATAACTTTGCAAATATGGTAAAGAATCGGAAACTTAATTTTTAAAAAAATCTTTCAAATCCAATGGCAACAAATGTCTTATTCTAAATATACCACCACACTCAGAGCTACGCATGTTAATTAAAAAATAAAAAAAACCACTTCACATTAGCTATTCTCTCAGACCCATATAAAATAAAACGGTGGACTGTCTAGGGGGCTGAGGCAAGTGGAGTTGGAAGGACTTGGGTACAGACTTTCGTTGCAGTTCGTGAACGCTAGGCAGTTCTGCCTAATTTTCTTAGGTTTTAATACGCACAGCGACAGACACCTTATTTTTACTGAAACAACGTCCCAGGTGGCCAACATAAAAGCCAAAATCACATCCCCCAGCCCCAGTTCGGATTCTGCCACACTGGGCGGCCCCAGCAGGTGAAAAGGTCTCAAATGCCCCAAGGAGTGGGGGTGGGGTACGGGCAGCCGCCCAGCCGGTTAGGTCTCTAACCCTGCAGGGTACACGATCTGCATTTCTCCAGCTCAGAGTTGGCCTCGCCCTGATCTAATCGCTCTGCCAGGAAGAGAACGCCCGGAGGAGGAAGGCAAAAGGTCGAAGAACGAGGAAGAAAGGGGCCGCCGAGGCTCTAAAGGAGGTCTCGTGGCTGCAGAGCCGGCGACCGCACCCTGGCCGGCGGACTTAGGTCCAACGCGGCCTCCCAGGCTGGCGGAAGCCGGCTACGCCCACCGTGCAGTGCCCTAACCGGCCCTTCCACTCCTCCCTTCCGGACGCCGCAGTCTCAAGGGCGATGGCGACCCGCCCCTCCCCCCCCCCGCCTCCGTCCCCCACCCCCGCGCCGCCATCTTGTTGTTTTCTTACATTTCTTCCCCTCCCACCCGGCCTCGTGGCGCACGGCTGCGGAAGAGAAGGCCCCACCCCAGCTTCCGGCCAGACCGGTTCCAGCCGGCTGCGGGACTCAGACGCGCGGCTGCCCCCTGGTGGCCAGTCCGGGAGCTCCGGCCACGCCTTGCCTCCTCCGCCATTTCCTGCGCGGCGCCCGGCACGTCCGCACCACGCCGCCATCCCGGGAGTTGGCGGGCTGCAGAGGCGGAGGCTGGCCCGCCCTAGGCGTGGGAACGCCTTTCAGTCCGAGTCGGGGCCGAGGTTATCACGAGGCCGCTGCCACCAGACGCTCACTTGGTTTTAAAAACAAACCTATGTGGCACTTCTGTCCAAGGTGACCTGTACGGTTTTTGTTGTTGTTGTTATATACATTTCCTGACCCGTTAGCGTTTCATTCCCAAACTAGTATTGCTAGGGTGTTTGTTGTGGACAAGGCTCGTGCATAATTCTCAGTTATCAGAGATGCCTCCGGGATAGGAGTTGTCACACCCTAGAGCACAAACCACTGTGCTGGGGCTGAGGAGCCTGCATTCGAATCTAGGGCAACATGTGTTCCACTTAAGAGTTCTCAAATGACGATTGGTCAGCATCAACATCGTGAGTTCACCAGAGGTCTCCCCACACCTACCTAAATTAAAGGCTTTAGGATGAATGAGACCTGACAGTCATTAACAAGCGCCAGTGAGGTTTTGAGACATACTGAAGATCTTTTATGTACCTGGCAGCCCTTTTATTAGGAAGAAAGGGAAGTTGTCTTTAGCGAGAGCCAATGCTCACGCCAGGCTCCAATGTGGGCAACTCATGTACTTTTTGGACAGTGTCCTCTCCATCACATTCACTGCCTCGTGGGAAAGGGAGCTAGGTCACATTTTCCACGTGCAACGCTGGAGCGTATGAAGTACCAGTACCACATATAATTGTTTGCACTGTATATACATTACAAACTCTGCAAGGTTATCAAGGTTTGGTTTACCTCCAGATAAGGAGGTAGGTTGCTAGGAGAAAGGCGGAAAGGGATTTTTTTTTTGTAAGTGTACTTTTCCAATTTGAACTATTTGAGTACTTATTCCAAAGAAAATAAGGAGTTATATTCAGAACAGTGTTAGAACTAAAACTAGAACCAAGTCCAAATGGCTCCAGATTCCATGTCTTCTGCTGACAACACATGAAACTCTATTTTAAACATAAAGCGTTCAGTAGGCCTATATTTTCGGCAATAATGAGATTTAGCTCCTCATTTAAACTCCTGAACAATAACCACCCTGAACTGTGCTAGTTGTATGATAGCTAAAGTGAAAACACAACGTTTTAAAGATAAGGCTTTGCTCCCTGCCAGCCTTTGTTTTCTGACACAGGATCTCATATGGTTCAAGATGGCCTCTAACTCCTAACTCGATAGTAGCGGGTGAACCTGACCATGCTGTTTTCTACCTCCCGCATGCTGGGATCCCAGGCCTCTGCCCCCTCACCTAGCCTGTATCAGTTGATGTGTTTTAGACAGGATCTCACTTTGTAATTGTAGACTGGTTTGGAACTCAGGCCAGACCTTAATCTCTAGGCAGTACCCATGCCATACCCTCAAAAGTGCTTGGATTACAGGTGTGACTCGTTCTGACAGAGGCCTCAGATCCCCTCTCCGATGCCCGTGGGAGCTAGGGCACTCTATCTATCAAACAGGAGCCGTGTACCATTCTTGCTCCATGTTGCATGTCCTGTTCCTTACTCTAATTTTCTCAAGTAGCCAATCAATAGTGTTGATTGGTTTTATTATTTATTTAGAGACAGGCTGTAGCTTTGCTGGTACAGTGCTTGGTTTTTTATTTTTATTTTTTTTATTTTATTATTGTTATTATTATTATTTTTTTTTTTTGAGACAGGGTTTCTCTGTGTAGCCTTGGCTGTCCTGGACTCGCTTTTTAGACCAGGCTGGCCTCGAACTCACAGCGATCCGCCTGCCTCTGCCTCCCGAGTGCTGGGATCCGGCTTATTTTTGTTTTTATTATTATTATTATTTTGGTTGTTCCAGACAGGGTTTCTCTGTGTAGCCCTGGCTGTCCTGGACTCACTTTGTAGACCAAGATGGCCTTGAACTCACAGTGATCCACCTGCCTCTGCCTCCCAAGTGCTGGGATAACAGGCCTGTGCCACCACACCTGGCTGGTACAGTGCTTGTCTAACATGGATGAAGGCCAAGATTTGATCCCCTGTACCACATAAACTGGGTGTCTTGCCACATGCTGAGGTGAGGGCAAGAGGAAGAAGAGTTCAAGGCCAGCCTTAACTCCATAGTGAATTTGAGGCTAGTCTGGGCTACAGTAAAGGAGACAAACCAGCTCTTCCTTGTAGCTCAAGCTGAGGGTGGCATCTAAACTGACAGCCTCTCGCCCCCAGGCTGCAAGGTGTGGAATTACAGGTACTTGCCTCCACAGCTACCTTTGTGCTGTTTTTCTTTTTCCTTTTTTTTTTTTTTTGTGTTTCTCTGTGTAGCCTTGGCTGTCCTGGAACTCACTGTGTAGATCAGGCTGGCCTCGAACTCCTAGAGTTCCTGCAGCTACTTCCCAAGTGCTGGGTTTAAAGAAGGGTGTCAGAATTGCCTGGATCTATTTTGCCTCTCTTCATGAGCCGTTGTGAAAGCAATGTACGCCTGTGTGACTTTGAATGCGTTACTTAACATCTTCCTGCTTCAGATTGCTTCTCTGTAAAAAATAAATAAATAAATAAAAATAAAAACACTTGCCAAGCCGGGCGATGGAGGCACAGGCGTTTAATCCCAGTACTCAGGAGGCAGAGGCAGGTAGATTGCTGTGAGTTCGAGGCCAGTCTGGTCTATAAATCAAGTACAGGACAGCCAAATGTACACAGAGAGACCCTGTCTCCAAAATCCAAAAAAACAAAAACCACTTGCCAAGCCGGGCGTGGTGGTGTTAGAGTTCAAGGTTAGCCTGGTCTACAGAGTAAGTTCCGGGACATAAAAACAAAACAAAACATATATATCATATCATCCCCCCAAATGTGGATGTGGATGAATTAATGTACATGGAGATGTATCTGAAGATTCAACTGTGGATCAAAAATAACTGAAATGTATCTGTATGGAACAAGTACAGATTTTTAAAATCATTTTTTCTAAGCAATGTGATTTAACTGCCACTTACATGCATTTGCATTGTACTAGGTAGTTATAAATAAATTAGAAATGATGTAACATTTATGGGTAGATGTGTATAGGTTGCATTTTATATTAGGAACTTGAGCATCCGTGAGTTTGGGTACCCATGGGTGTGTTTAAGGAATATGTGTCCAGTAATATCTTTAATCTCAGAATTTGGGAGGTGGAAGCTGGAAGATCAGAAGTTCAAATTAAAGGGCTGGAGAGATGGCTCAGCGGTAAGAGCACTGACTCCTCTTCCAGAGGTCCTGAGTTCAATTCCCAGCAACCATATGGTGGCCCACAGCCATCTATAATGTGATCTAACGTGCACTGTGTACATAATAAATAAATACATCTTTAAAAAAAAAACAAGTTCAAGTGAAAAAAAAGTTCAAAGTCATTCTCAGGTACATAGTGAGTCAGGAAAGCTCACTGGCTTGGCCAGAGTAATGCAAGACCATAGAATTAAGTGGAGCCTAGGTTCCTTCCCCCCCCCCCAGACAGGCTTTACCTGTGTAGCCTTAGGTGTCCTGGAACTCACTCTGTAGACCAGGCTGGCCTCGAACTCACAGCGATCCACCTGCCTCTGCCTCCCTCAGTGCCAAGAGTAAAACCATGTTCCACCACTGCCTGTCTCAATGAAAATAATTTTATGGTTGGGGGTCACCACAACATGAGGAACTGTATTAAAGGGCTGCAGCATTAGGAAGGTTGAGAACCACTGTTCTAAGACAGAGCTAAAGAAAAGATGTTGGGCCGGGCAGTGGTGGCACATGCCTTTAATCCCAGCACTCGGGAGGCAGAGGCAGGGGGATCGCTGTGAGTTCGAGGCCAGCCTGGTCTACAAAGCGAGTCCAGGACAGCCAAGGCTACACAGAGAGACCCTGTCTCAAAAAACAAAAAACAAACAAAAAACAACAACAAAAAAGAAAAACAAACAAAAAACCCCACAAAAAACAAACAAACAAAAAAAGAGAAAAGATGTTGGAAGAGATTAAGAAAAAGACTTTGGGGGCTGGAGAGATGACTCAGAGGTTAAGAGTGCTGGTTACTCTTCCAAAGGTCCTGAGTTCAATTTTCAGCACTCACATGGTGGCTCAGAACCATCTATAATGAGATCTGGTATCCTCTTCTGGTGTGCAGGTGTACATGCAGGCAGAACACTGTATACATTATAAACAAATCTTTGAAAAAGAAAAAGACTTTGCTAAACAAGGGCACTGTGTTCTGTTGCTTGGTAACCATAGGGCAGTCCTGTTTTACATTCAGCTGGGGAGGATGCTATATACAGAGGTAGGAAACAATATAACAGACCCTTCCATGCACTCATCCAACTTTAATGAGTTCCTGCTAATAGCCAATCTTGTTTAATGTACACTTATACCCACATCCATTACGTGATTAACTAATTAATTAACTACAGAAATACATTAAAGAAAGGAAAGCACTCTTGAGGATGAAATAAAAAGATAGAAGCCCCCCAAATCTGGATTTGTTTTACTTTTGTTGCTGTTGTTGTTGTTTTGGTTTTTTGAGACAGGGTCTCTCTGTGTAGCCTTGGCTGTCCTAGACTCACTTTGTAGACCAGGCTGGCCTCGAATTCACAGTGATCCACCTGTCTCTGCCTCCCAAGTGCTGTGATTAAAGTCGTATGCCACCATGCCAGGTAATTTTTGTTTTCCAAGACAGAGTTTCTCTGTTACACAGAGCCCTACTTGTCCTGGTCTCTCTTTGTAAACCAAGCTGACCTTAAACTCACAGAGATCCACCTACCTCTGCCGCCCGAGCTGGATTTGTTTTTTGACATAGATAAATATCAAGCCCACTTAAAGTTTTTAATAGCAAGGTTGGGTGTAGTGGCCCATGCCTTTAGTCCCAGTTACTCAGGAGCAGAGGCCAGATCTATGTAGTGGGTTCCAGGACAGCCAAGGCTACTAGAGAGACCTAGTCTCAAAAATAAAATAAATATAAATAAATATAATATTTTTTTCTTATGCAACAGAGTTTCCACTAAGTTGTCCAGGCTGGCCATGAACTGCCATCTTACTGTCTTCGTGTACTGAGTGTTGAGAGCCCAGGCTTTGAAGGACCAGTCTATCTCCATTTTAGGCTTAAAAGCCAAGCTAGGTTCATTCTTGTTTATGATTAAACCTGTTTCTCAAGGATTATGCTATGCCCCATCTGTAGACTTAACTACAAATGACTGGCCAGTGCTTTATCCTGTGTCCCTGGTGGTAGCAGGTGATGATGTGAGGTTGTTTTGTGAACTAACAGCAGTTATAACTAACCTGTTGTGCTTCTGTGACCCTGCCTATTCTGCCCTCCAGTTCCCCAAATTGGAACCTCTGAGATATAAAAACCTTGCCTTAGCCTGGCAGTGGTGGCTCAAGCCTTTAGTCCCAGCACTCAAGAAGCAGAGATAGGTGGATCTCTGTGAGTTCGCAGGCCAGCCTCATGTCTACCAAGCCAGTTTCGGGAAAGCCAAGGCTACACAGTGAAACCCTGTCCTGAACACACACTCACACACACACAATCCTTGTCTTCCTCACATCCAATGCTGACCTCTCAAACCTCACCCTAGGGGAAGGCAGCTCATGTACACAAATAAAAATCTTTAATTAATTGCTTGCTGTAATTCATTTGGCTGTGATGATTTGGGTCCGGTGGTCTTTCTCCTCCCAGCTTTGCGATTAACAGCTTGTGCTACTATGAATGACCACCATCTTCAACAATCATCACAAATGTGCAGCTCAACTTGAGAACCAGCCCAGAAGACAGCGCTGATGTTGAAAGATAAACATTTATTCAGGGAACGAACGGCTGGGCTGTCCCGTCCCCAGGAAGAGGGAAAGCAACAGCCCTGAAAGGAGGAGTTTGGGTTTTATAGGGTGCTTTAAATTGTGTGTGTGTGTGTGTGTGTGTGTGTGTGTGTGTGTGTGTGCAGGGTGTTAAGAAAAAAAAAAAAAAGGAACTACCAGGAGGCAAAAGGGACTGCTGTAAGCAAAATTTTACAAGGGAGGCGAACAGGTAGCAGGAGGCTGTTTGTTGAAACAAGGAGTCAGCAGACTTCTGAGACATGCAGAACGTTCAGTTTCCATTTCCCCAGCGGGCCTGAGTCCCACTCAGGTCATTTATCTTGATGTCTTGGGTGACTACATCTTGGACAGCCCCAGCAATGAATACTATGAATGTGTTTTTCTTTACTCTTTCAGGTCTGTCTGTCTCTTTATCTCTACTGACCTTTCCCTAATCTGTGTGCTATGGTTTCCTGTAATTGCTGCTCTCTGTTTGCTTTTTTTCCTTTAACTATTTTTTTTTTTTTTTTTTGGTTTTTCGAGACAGGGTTTCTCTGTGTAGCCTTGTCCGTCCTGGACTCACTTTGTAGACCAGGCTGGCCTCGAACTCACAGCGATCCGCCTGCCTCTGCCTCCCGCGTGCTGGGATTAAAGGCGTGCGCCACCACGCCCGGCTCCTTTAACTATTTTTTTAAAGGTTTACTTTATTTATTTACATAATTATTTATTTATATGTGTGTGTACACGTGGAAGTCAGAGGACAACTTTTGGGGAGTCGGTTCCTGCCTTCCATGTTGCTTTAAATGACAGCCTCTCTTGGTGGCTGCAGTGCCTTGTATTCAAGGCTTGCAGAAGGCTCCTGTCTCCCGTTCTGCCACGGGAGACCTGGGATTGCAGACAGGCTATCTGGCTTTCCCACGGCTTCAGAGATCACTTTTACTTGTTGAATCATGTCCCAGGCTACCCCAGGGTAGCCTGGAGCTCACCGCAGTCCTCTTTACTCAGCTTCCGTCAGTTTCCGGACTTCAGGTGCCATCACCAGACTCAGCTACTCCTGCTGCGCTAAGTGCTGTCTAAGTGGTTCCCTCTGTGCCCAGTCGGCTCCCTCAGGCGAAGCCAAACCTCTCAGTGCTATGCACACCAACTCTTGCCCAAAGCAAATCCTAACAAGCAACCAATCACCCAGTTTCACTGTCCCCACCCTCAATGGTTTAAAAAAAAAAAAAGTCAGGGTCTCTCTCAAGACCAAGACTACCCAAATGAGCCGGGCATGGTAGCGCACGCCTTTAATCCCAGCACTCGGGAGGCAGAGGCAGGCGGATTGTTGTGACTTCGAGGCCAGCCTGGTCTACAAAGTGAGTCTAGGACAGCCAAGGCTACACAGAGAAACCCTGTCTCAAAAAACAAAAACAAAAAAAAAAAAAAAAAAAAACAAAAAAAACCCAAAACCAACCAACCAAACAAAAGACTACCCAAATGCCCAGCCTTGCTTCAGAGACCACCACCTTCCACTGTCTATCAGAGAAGGCCCTTCCTAGGCTCTCACTTTCTGTCTCTCGCCTACCACCTCCCATCTTGGCTCCGTCATCTTGTCCTCACGGGTTTTCTGCAGGATGCCTTTGTTCTTCTCCAGCACTTGCTTTATGGTGGGCGGGTGGTAGGTCAGGTGTGTGCTTCCTGCTAATTTCCTTAACTAGTCTATAGGGTGCACGAGGGCAGGGGTGTGCCTTCTTCTGTTGACTCTTTTATGGGGACTGCCTCCTCTGGTGTCAGGTACTAGGCACTGATTTTATGTGTTGATAAGTGACTGCTAAAACCTAAGTGGAGAAGGCGCCATAGCCAGTTACTGTACTTAGCACCATGACTGCCATCTAGTGGTAACACAGTGGTATGCGTTGATTCTGGTCTCAAAGACGTGCTTCAGGGAAAGCTGGTGATCGATCACTCAGTGTGTAACAGTCGCCTGTCAAGCGCTCGCCTTGTCTGTGGTACCCTATCAGGCATTTTATGCCACTGCCTGCTTGCAATGTGAGTGATCAGCCTTTGGAGGTCACAAACTAAGGAAGCTGTATTTAGATTCTATTGCTGCTTTGCATTCTTCCTCGTTGTTTGAGCCATGTATTAGTGAAATGCTCCCATAAAAATGCTGCAGTTCAGCCTGGAGAGATGGCTCAGGGGTTAAGAGGACTGAATGCTCTTCTAGAGGACCCAGGTTCAATTCCCAGCACCCACATGGCAGCTCACAACTGTCTGTAACTCCAAGATCTGACTTCCTTACCCAGACATACATGTAGGCAAAAACACCAATGCACATAAAGTTAAAAAAAAAAAGTTTAAAAAGACTGAAATTCACTGAATGACTGTAGAGATCCCGAACAAAGTTCTCCTTGGTGACAAGAAGTGTATTTTTGTGACTAGGGAGGGTAATATGTGCCTTGTCACTTTTCAGTAAGGTGTTTACACTGTCAGTCACACAATTGTGTGTGTGTGTTTGTGGGGGTATGTGCTCTCATACTGAGATCCCAGGACAAATTGGGTATGTAGTATCCATGCATGGCTCATGAGCAGTCTCTCTCTGCATATATTTCCTAATTGTCTGGCCTTCCTGTCCCTACAAAGCTGCATATCTTCTATAGATTTAGCATTAGAATGCTTTTGATCCAGGGATGGTGTCTCATGCCTAGATAAGCCAAGGGCGGTGCTACCAGTTTGGGCCAGTCTGAGCTCCAGAGTAAGCTCCAGGTCAGCCTGCATGGACATCTCAGTACTAGGGAGGCCGAGGCAGGAGGATCACAGGGTCAGGGCTGGCACAGGCCACAGACTGTGTTCAAGGCCAGTTTGGGGGAACTGAATGCGGTGCTTCTCAAAAGAAAAGGAGGAAGAGGAGGAAGAGGAAGAAGAAGAGGAAGAAGAGGAAGAAGAGTGCAATCTCGAATGTGGTTGAATACAATCCCTAGTGTGACCTGCCAGGCAGAAATGAAGATATTCTAAAAAGACACCTTGTGCCTCTCAATCTGATTATCAGACTATTGCAACAATGGACCCCAAAGACGTGGGCATTTCTCTAGAAATTCCATGCTGGGGCTGGGGTAGGGGGAAGAAGGCCCAGGCCGATGGGAAACCTGTCTTCCAGAAAGATATTTCAAATAGTTCTAATAACTTGTTTGCCACTTTATATTAAAATGATACTGAAAGCCATATACTAGTGGGCTGGTTGGCTGGACCACACCTCGATCAGGACTACATAGATATATATGCTTTGCCCTCTGTTATGCTTGTAATCCCAGCACTCAGGAGGCAGAGGCAGGCAGATCTCTGAGTCTGAGGCCAGCCTGGTCTACAGAGAGAGTTCTGGGACAGCCAGGGCTACACAGAGAAACCTGGTCTTGAAAACTTCAGGACCCAGGAGATTGACAAGGAACTTGTGGATATCTTTGTGTCTCTTTCCAATGTGGTCATACTGAATAAAACGTCTTTTTCTGCCAGGTAGTGGTGGCGCGTGCCTTTAATCTCAGCACTTGGGAGGCAGAGGCAGGCAGATCTTTGTGCGTTTGAGGCCAGCCTGGTCTACAATGAGAGTCCAGGACAGCTAGGGCTCTGTTACACAGAGAAACCCAGTCTCAAAAAAAAAAAAACAAAAAAAAAACAAAAAAAAAAACAAAGACAAAAACCAACTTCTTTTTCTGGTTTCCTCTTTAAATTTGGGTGTTTTAGTTGGCTTATTGAGGATGGGTGGCTGGACCTAATTGGAGGCACAGGTTATGACCCCCAAATACTACACACACACACACACACACACACACACACACACACACACACACACACACAGCACATATACAGCAGCGAGGGCTAGGGCTGTGTGGTAGAATACTTGCTTACCATGTGTGAGTTTCAGTCTCTCTCTTTTTTTTAATAAAGATTTATTTATTTATTATTTATTCAGCATTCTGCCTGAATATGTGCCTGCATGCCGGAACAAGGCACCAGATCTCATTATAGCTGGTTGTGAGCCATGATGTGTGTACTGGGAATTGAACTCAGGATCTCTGGAAGAGCAGATGGGGCTCTTCACCTCTGAGCCATCTCTCCAGCCCCTGAGTTTGAGTTCTATGGCAGTCATTAGCTACACACTAGCCACAGCTACCTCCAGAGCGTCTCTTCTTTTTATCTTCTGAGATAAGGTCTCTTGTAGCTCAGGCTAGCTTGAGTTCTCTGTGCATCCAGAGATGACCTGAAACTTCTGGTCTTCCACCCTCCACATTAGAGAGATTACAAGTGTGCTGCCATACTTGTTTTAGGCTGTGTTGGGGATCAAACCTACTGCTTCAAGCATGCTAGGCCCATGCTGGACCAACTGAGTCACACCACCAGCTCTGGACTCTTTTGGTAGATTACAAAAAAGATGCATACTCACAGATGTGCACACTTTGCATGGACGCTAATGGCTTATGCCCTTTTATGTCTTTACATTTTGTACCAGATGTTTAAAAAAGTTATTGAACACTGTTCAAAGAAAGAAATAGTTGCTATTCTTCAGCTCTCTCACTCTCTCTTTTTTCTTTTCTTCTCCTTCTCCTCCTTCTCCTTCTCCTTCTTCTCCTTCTTCTTCTATACAGGATTTTTTTGTGTAGCCTTAGCTGTCCTGGACTCACTTTGTAGACCAGATTAGCCTTGAACCCACAGTAATCTATCTGCCTCTGCCTCCCAAGTGCTGGGATTAAAGGCGTGCGCCGCCATGCTAGGCTTCTTCAGCTCTTATGTGGAGAGGATGTTACACACAAATGAGTATTAAATAAACTAGTAAGAGCCCAGGCATGAGCCCAGCATGGTGGCGCATGCCTGTAATTCAGCACTCGGGAGGCAGAGGCAGGCAGATCTCTGTGAGTTCGAGGCCAGCTTGGTCTACAAGGGAGTCCAGGACAGTCAAGGCTACACAGAGAAACCCTGTCTTCAAAATAAAAAACAACAAAAAACCCCCAAAAAGAAAAAAAAAAAAAAAAAAAGAAAAGAAAACCAAAACCAAACAAGAGCCCAGGTATGGTGGTGTTTGCTTGTAATCCCAATACTCCAGAGGCTAAGAGACCAGGGAATCATGGGCTCAAGGACAATCTGAGTTACAAAGTGACCTCCTGCCCTCCCTTCCCCCCACAATCTAAGACAAGGTTTCTCTTACAGTCCTGGCTGTCCTGGACTCACTTTGTAGACCTGGCTGGCCTCAAACTCACAGAGATCTGCCTGCCTCTGCCTCCCAGGTGCTGGGATTACAGGTGTGTACCACCACACCCGGCAGCTAGCTCCTGTCTTAAACAAAGCAAACGAACTGTCACTGAGGTGGAAAAAAAGCAGCTGAAGTAAAGTAAACTTGGTTAGTTAATTTCTTGATTCTCAGTAAAGATTAACCATTGACCATAAGCCCCACAGAGATCAGATCTTTCCAGCATTCGGGGGGATCGAAACGAAAATGCTCCGTCTAAATGACTCGAAGGCTAAACCTGGACTGTATCCGCCGCTCTTCTCAGCAGGTGTTTTCGTGCAGGCTTCTGGGTTCCATTGCCTCCCAGCTATCCATAGCAACAAGGAGAACGCTGAAGATGAACTCGAAAGCCTTTTCAGAATCTGTGCTTATCTCGGACCCAATGGACCAGCTGGAGGGCTGATGGGTCTCCTTTGTGCAGAGTGAATGCTGGTTGATTGCTGAGGCAGCTGCCAGGGCAAATCGCTCTCATTTGTGTGATAGCCTCTCTAGCGCCTGGCACTTCAGCAGTGTCTGCCCCTCTTCACCCACTAAATGACACGAGGCGATCAGATTGCCTTTCCTCCTCTTCCTCAGATGCCCGAGAAAACATGCTGGCACACTAACGCTGTGATGGACAGGGAAGTGAGTCATGTGTCTCCTGGATGTTAGTGACAAATCATTTTTCCCTTTTAAATACCCCATTTTATTAATTTATTAAAAAGGTCTTTAGTGGCTGGAGATATGGCTTAGTTATTAAGTGTAGTTGTTGCTCTTTGGGTGGACCTGGGTTCAGTTCCCAACGCACACGTAGTGGCTTGGAGCCATGCCTGAGTCCAGTTCCAGGGCGTCTGATGCCCACTCCTAACTCTCTAGAGCATCGAGCATGCACTTGGTGCCCATGCATCCATGCAGGATGTCTTAGGGTTTTTATTGCTCTGAAGAGACATCATGACCATGGCAACTTTATTATTATTGTTATTATTATTATTATTAATTTATTTTTTTTGAGACAAGGTCTCTCTGTATAGCCTTGACTATCCTGGACTCCCTTTGTAGACCAGGCTAGCCACAGCGATCTGTCTACCTCTGCCTCCCAAATGCTGGGATCAAAGGTGTGCACCACCACTGCCCGGCCATAGCAACTTTTATGAGGGAAAGCATTTAATTGGGGCTGGCTTGTGGTTCAGAGTCCGTTGTCATCATGGCAGGAAACATGATGGGACATAGGCAGACATGGTGCTGGAGAGGTAGCTGAGAGTTCTCCATTCAGGCAGACAGCAGGAAGAGAGTGTCCCACTAGGCCTGGCTTGAGCAGCTGAGACCTCAAAGCCTGCCCCAGTGACACACTTGCTCATAGTGTTTCATGGGTGTGGTGTTCTGCCTGCATGTATGTCCGTGCATCACCCTCTTGCTGGTGTTCTCTGAGGCCAGAAGAAGGTGTGGATCCCCTGAAATAAAGTTCTAGATAGTGCTGGGAATTGTACCCAGGTCCTCTGGGAGAGCAGCCTAGAACTCACAGCGATCCACCAGCCTCTGCCTCCCAAGCGCTGGGATTAAAGGCTTGTGCCACCACCGCCCGGCCGGGATGGGGTCCTATTCTTAACTATTTTACTACCAGAAGTAATTTTTGCATCAGTGTGCAAATCTTTTTAATTTTGCTTTTGTTGTTTAAGATTTATTTATTGGCCGGGCATGGTGGCACGCGCCTTTAATCCGAGCACTCGGGGGTAGAGGTGGGGTGGGGAGGCAGAGGCAGGCAGATCAATATGAGTTTGAGGCCAACCCGGTTTACAAAGTGAGTCCACAACAGGCAGGGCTACATAGAGAAACCCTGTCTCAAAAAACTAAGACAAACAAACAAACAAAAACTAAACTAAAAAAAAAACTTATTTATTTTATGCACATGAGTGCTCTATCTACTTGTATACCTGTATGTCAGAAGAGGGCATCAGATCCTAGTATAGGTGGCTGTGAGCCACCATATAGTTGCAGGGAATTGAACTCAAGACCTCTGGAAGAGCAGACAGTGCTCTTAACTGCTGAGCCATCTCTCCAGACCCAGTGTGCAAATCTTTTAGAGATTTTTTTTTTCAAGACAGGGTTTCTCTGTGTAGCCTTGGCTGTCCTGGACTCCCTTTGTAGATCAGGCTCGCTTTGAACTCACAGTGATCCACCTGCTTCTGCCTCCCGAGTACTCGGATTAAAGGCGTGCACCACCATGCCCAGAGGAGGCTATGACATAATGTGGCTTGCACCTGTAATCCCAGCACTTGGGAAGCAAGACAGGAACACTGATAATTTGAAAGCAGCCTGAGATACAATATGGACCAAATATCCAAGGCAACCAAGCAGCCGGCCAGACCAAAGGGAAAAAACCAGGTGTTATAATCTATCTGAGGCCGTGAGCAACTCAAGAGTCATAACAGAGCGTTCGTAGGTCAATCACTTTCCTGTTATTTGAATGATTTTGATGTTAGAGCACACTGGGATTGAACTCTGCAGTTCAAATAACTGAGTACTGTGGCTTTGACACATCTCCTTGCCATCCTTAAAAAGTAAAAAGATTTACTGTAGAGCAGGGTGTGGCAGTGCAGGCAGGCCTTTAATCCCAGCACTCGGGAGGCAGAGACAGGTGGATGGCTGTGAGTTCAAGGCCAGCCTGGTCTACATAGTGACTGTTCCACATCATCCATGGCTACACAGTGAGACCCTGTTTCAGAAAACCAAACCAAACCAAAGTAAACCAAAACCCCAAATCAACAGACAAAAAATTATGTGTGTACATCTCTGTGACTGTTTTACATGTCCATGCTCTTACTGGTGCCTGAGGAGGCCAGAAGAGGACGTCTCATGTCTTGGAAATCAAAGGTACGGGTGGTTTGTTACAGAGCTGCCTGATTTGGGAGCTAGGTACTGGAAACTGAACTCTAGAAAAGCAGCCAGTGTTTAAGCACTGAGCCGTCTCTCCAGCCATTGAATTTAACTTCTTCAGGACACATTTTAATTTTCCATAAAGGGTTAGAAGACCCAGGGGGGAAAAATAAAACAGTAAAACAAGTGGATATTTTCTGTATTCTCAATTTTTTGGGATGTCTTCTGTTTGTTTTCTCTGTGGAACTCTGGCTGTCCTGGAACTCACTATGAAGACCAGGCTGGCCTCAAAAGTCAGATTCTCCTGACTCTGCCTCCTGAGTGCTGGGACTGAATGAATGTTTCACCATTGCCTGGCGTCTTTTTTTTTTTTTAAACAGTGTTTTTACAAAGTCATAAAACAGCCAGGTGTGGTGGCGTATGCCTTTAATCCTAGCACTTGAGAGGTAGAGGCAGGTGGATCTCTGATTTCAAGGATCGCCTGGTCTACAGAGTGAGTTTCAGAACAGCCAGGGCTGCACAGAGAAATCCTGTCTCAGCCCTGCCCTACACATTACTAATCAGACAAATCTTTGACCACATAATCCTCAGATTGCCTTGTTCCCAGAAATAAAAATATGCTTCAAAACATCTTCAAGTTAATCACAGCCAAGACACAAGCCCTAGAGATGTGTCAAGCAGCTGTTTCTTTTGATGAAAGCCTCAAGCCTGCACCACCACCAGGAGCCATCATCACTAAACCAGCACTGGGAATCCAGGGGAAGCCTCAGGCTGCTTCTGAAAGCTGACCAATAGGATGGATATTAGAATTACAAGCTGCCTCGCCGCTCTTCACCAGATAGGGTTTCTCTTGTGTAGTCCTGGCTGTCCTGGACTCGCTTTGTAGACCAGGCTGACCTTGAACTCACAAGGATTGGCTTGCCTCTACCTCCTCAAGTGCTGGGATTAAATGTGTGTGCCACCATGCCCGCTACAAGCTGCTTTTATTATAACTATGACTCTAAGTTATGCATCATCCTTTTATTTTTAATATTTATTTATTATGTATACAGTGTTCTGACACCATGTAATGCCTGCATGCCAGAACAGGGCACCAGATGTCATTACAGATAGTTGTGAGCCACAATGTGGGTGCTGGGAATTGAACTCAGGACCTTTCGAAGAGCAGCCAGTGCTCTTAACCTCTGAGCCATCTCTCCAGCCCGTGCATCATCCTTTTTATGAAGGTCACTGGCTTAGATCCTCTTCAGCCATCCTCCCTATCCATCCCCACCACAAGCCAGAGGGCTCAAAGGAGCATACGTCACCAACTTGGAATGGGAGGGGGCCTGGGTCAGAGGAACAGTTCCAACTTCTCTCCTTGGCTTCCTTCCAGAGTGTATTGTCCTGGCAGGATAGGATGTGCTGACCTCTGAGAGAGCCCAGGAAATGGGATTGTATGAAGGCAGAGGAGATCATAACGTGTTTGAATGTGGATGGGCCAGATACTGGCATTTAATCCAGGAGTTCAGGGGCCTTGAGAGTCACTGGCAGTTTGCCATTCAACGGCCAGGCCTGGGTTTCTAAGACTGAGCCACTTCCTGCTGCCCTTTGACTGATGTATATAGGGACACTTAGTTTTTCCAGCAGCTTTGTGGGCATCATGAAACCCAGTGCCAGCTTCTAAGCAACTTAAAGAAATACTTCATCACTGGCCCCAGGATTAGCTGGAGTGAGAGAAGCTGGCTTCATCATTTTCCAGTGGAGTGACTCTGCACCGTGTAAACTTGGGGTTTCTCCAGGTAGATGTGGGGCTGACTATATTGGGCTATTTTTCTTTTTCCACTGAGCTGGAACCAGAAGCTGCAGATTGTACTCCTATTGTCTCTGAGGGGAGGTGACTGTGTGGAGGGGAGGTTGCCCATCTTTAACTGGAGCATGGCAGTGGTTTTTGACAGCAAATGGCACCCTGTCCCCAAATGGCACCAGACACACAATTCATGTGTTTTCCAGGTTTGATGGAAGGCTATGCAAATCCGCCTCAACTCAAAGCCTCACTTAACAATTCTGTTGTAATCGCATCTAATTGAGGCTTATTCATAAATGTCATTGATGTAAAAAACTGCAAACGTGGAGGAGTCCACCTCAAAGCGTGATGATTACTTCACAGTGGAAACCCAGCTGAAGAACATCACGGTTGCTAGGACGACGGTGAGTGAAGCTTGGTTGCCCACGGTTACCCAAGCTACCAGATGTCACTGGCGCATGAGTGGTAGCTTTGAACGAGCCTCAGGAGCACAATGCAGAAGGGCAACGGGAACTGCTTAAGTAGGCATGAATGAGACAGCGTCCTTGCGGTCCTCCCCCTGCCTCAGACATCTCAGAGGATCCCTCTTTCCCATCCCTGTCAACTTACTGAAGAATCTGTCTCATTACAGGTCTATGGCGTTGTTCATTGGAACCCAAAGGTCCTCAAACAGCCCTTCCTTTAAAAGTCATTTTTCCTTTCCCCTTTCTTTTTAAAAATTTTGTTAAGGGACTGTAGAGATGGCTGGCTCAGTGGCTGAGAGTGCATACCTGCTCTTCCTGAAGACCTAAGTTCAGTGCTCAGTACTAGAGGTTGGGCAGCTTACAACCACCTGTAAATCCAGTTCTAAAGGACCCAGCGCCCTCTTCTGGCCTCCTGGGGCATCTGCACCCATATAACATTCACACTCATGCACACACATGTAAATATGTATATATGCATTTATACATGATATTACACACATATATTTGAAATAGTACATACTTAGACAGGCTTCCTTGGTGTAGTCCTGGCTGTCCTGAAACTAGCTCTGTAGACCAGGCTAGCCTTGAATTCAGAGATCCACCTGCCTCCTGAATGCTGGGATTGAAGTCATGCACCACACCCAACTACCTAGAAATAATTTAAAAAATATTTAACATCCTTGCCTCTGTGAATGAGCTGTTTGTAGAATGGTTTCAAAATATTGAATTACTGGGTCAAAGATCTGTGTAGATTTGTAGTTTTAACTTGCTTTTGGTAGAATCTTATTGATCTGTATAATTGGGAGCAGGGTATATGAAAATTCTGTGTGGCTTAAAGGCTGTAACTTTTTCTTTTCTTTTTTTTCTTTTTGAGACTGGGTTTCTCTGTGTAGCCTTGGGTGTCCTGGACTCACTTTGTAGACCAGGCTGGCCTCGAACTCACAGCAATCTGCCAGCCTCTGTCTCCTAAGTGCTGGGATTAAAGGCACATGCTACTATGCTCAACTTTTTTTTTTTCAGACAGGGTTTCTCTGTGTAGCGTTGGCTGTCCTAGACTCACTTTGTAGACCAGGCTCACATTGAACTTACAGCGATTCTCCTGCCTCTGCTTCCTGAGTGCTGGGATTGAAGGGTGCGCCACCACATCTGACATGTAACTTATTTGGGGGGGTGCACTTTGTCCCATGGAGAGCACCTGCATTTTAGTTTCCCAAATGCTGTGAAGATCACCTGTTGCTGCCTTTTCTCTCGGCTTCTAGCAAAAAACTCCAAAGACACCTGCCCAGTTTTCAACAATCTACCCACCATTTCCAGTGTTCTCCAGATAGGAGAAAGGCACGATGCTCTTCAGATGGACCGTATGCTTCTCAATGATGCTCAAGGACTCACAGCATAAAACAAAACCCTAGGGACTGATTTAGGAACACAAGGTGGTGTCTACTGAGTGTAAAAGGAACGAACATCCCACAGCCCAGATCCAGCCCTCCTTTCTTCTTTCCTTCCTTCTTTCTTTTTCTTCTGTAAAACTAGGATCTTACTATATAGCCCTGGCTGTCCCAACTTGCAGCAGCAATGGACTGTGACTTTTTTTTTTCTTGTTTTTTTGAGACAGAGTTTCTCTGCGTATCCTTGGCTGTCCTGGACTCACTTTGTAGACCAGGCTGGCCTCGAACTGTGACTGGTTTTTGGTTATGGTGTTTATCGCAGCAACAGAAAGCCAACTAGGACGCCCCTCCCCTCCCCACCAAACCCTTTATCTTTCACAACAGTTCTTCCTCTTATTTTCACATCTTTTTGTTTTTCTGTAACCTACCGAGTTTATTAGCACTGCTTGCACGTGCTTGAGTGGGATGCTATTTAATGGCGCATGGACACATTACTAGTGGCTGCAACACCAAAGTCAATGACACATCCTTCCCCAGAAACCAGGGCCCTCAAGGAGAAGGTAGAGCTTCATGAACTTCTCTCCCCACCTGCTCCCCACTTTTTAAAAAATGATGAGGATGGTGATGTTTTTATTTTACGAGACAGAGTGTCTCTGTGTAGCCCTGGCTACACACTACATAGATCAGATTGGCCTTGAACTCAGAGACCCACCTGTCTCTGCCTCTCACGTGCTGGGATTAAAGGTGTCACCACCACCCAACATGATGATTATTTGTTTGTTTGTTTTTCAAGACAGGGTTTCTCTGTGTAGCCTTGGCTGTACTGAACTCACATTGTAGACCAGGCTGACCTCGAACTCACAGAGATCTGCCTGCCTCTGCCTCTCCTGGGATTACAGGCATGAGCCACCACTGCCCAGCTTCCTCGTCCTTCTTCTAATTTTGGAATAGGACGTGAGGTTTTGTTATGAGGAAGTAGGGAAGAGCATTAAGGCTTTATATCATCATGGAAATTACACGTTCCCAAGGCTCCTCCTCTATATTATATAAGTGGTGATCATTGAGTGACAGACTGGCAGCTGCCTGCAGGCTGAGCTGGGAGCTCCGAGGTGCAGCTTTCCTTAGTTTTTACCAGTGCTGCGGTGGGCACTTTGATGACGCAACTGTCTTTAAACCAGCCCTGCTCCTGCAAGAAACCCCAGTGAAGCTGGGTCATAGTGGTGCACACCTTTAATCCTAGCACTTGGGAGGCAGAGCCTGGTCAATCTCTTGAGTTTCTACAGAATGAGTTTTAGGACAGCCAGGGCTATGCAGAAAAACCCTGTCTCAAACAAAATAAAGCAAAAAACAAAATTACAAACAAACCTAAAACCAAAACAACAATACCGCCCCCCCCCCAAAAAAAAAGAACCCAAAGAAATCCCAATGTAGTCAGCAGGTTACCAAGCTAGACTTGAGTGGAATAATTTTGTCTGCTTGGGTGCGCGGTCTATGTGAAGTGATAGATATTCATAGCTCCCCAGGAAATGCCTCAAAACAAGTTACTAAATTCCCTTCACATGAGAGTTCTAATTTCTTTTTGTTGTTGTTGTTTTTTTGTTTTTTCGAGACAGAGTTTCTCTGTGTAGCCTTGGCTATCCTGGACTCACTTTGTAGACCAGGCTGGCCTCGAACTCACAGACATCCAGCCTGCCTCTGTCTCCCAAGTGCTGGGATTAAAGACATGCGCCACCACACCCAGATGAAATTTCTAATTTCTTTTCAAGAGATTGTAATCCCTTTCCCTCAGCTTCTCCAGTAGTAGGAATTGCAGGCGTGGACCCCTGTGCTGGCTACGTTAAATAAAGATGCTGAGGTGAAGTTTGTGGTTCAGGGTTCATGGTGGACTTCTGTGAATCAGTGTCTGTAGGGGAGCCGGCATACAGTGACACACAGGAAGGCCATGTGACCATGGTGGTAATTTTGGTGTTTTGCAGCCAGGCAAAAGAGGACTAGGGCTTTTGGGAGCCACCAGCAACAGGAAGAGAGGCATACTGATCTCCCTCCAGGGGACTAACTCTTTCACATTTTGGTTTCATTTTGCTTGAAAACATCTGATTTTGTTTTTTATCATTTGTTATGGTAGTGACGAGAGAATAATACATTCCCACTCTCTAGCCCCCTCATTACTATTATGATGAGAACGCATTACACTGATTTATTTAGAGGTGGCAGGTGTGTGTGTCTCACTATGTTGCCCAGGCTGGTCTTGAACTTCCGGGCTGAAGTGATCCTCCTGGAACTATGTAAATCAGGCATGGCCTTGAGTTCACGGAGATTAAAGATGTGCTTCACCAGTCTCCGGATTCTGCCTTATTTTTGAGATAGACTCTCACTGAACCTATAGCTTATCAATTTGGCTAGGTTGCCTGATTAATGAGTTCCTGGGATCTGCCCGTAGCTTGCAGTGCCCCATCCCCTCCCCTGTGTGCTCCCCCCACCCCCACCCCCAGTGCTGAGGTTTCAGATGCACACCTTTGTACCTGTCTTTCAGCTGGATGCTGGTGCTCTGAACTCAGATCTTTATGCACGTGTAGCAGGCATCTCCTCCCCAGCTCTGAATTCCAGACAACATAATGGAAGAAAACAAGCTCTTTAACAGGAAAGGGAACGCTGTAAAGATGCAGCATCTGAGGGGGACGGAGGCCACCAGAGTCTGGTTGAGGTGGGGAGTGTTGGTTGAATATCCTCCGGTGTCTCTGCTACCCGACATGAAAACTGCAACAACCTGTGTCAACACAGCCATTTGTTTCAAAAATTTCCTAGCCAGAAAAAAGAAAGAAAGAAAGAAAGAAAAGAAAAAAAGAAAAAGAAAAAATACCCATGAAATGCTTCTGTGTTTATACTGGAGATTTCCAAAAACATAGTACTCAAATAGGGAATTGCTGATATGGGCAGAAAGCCTGCTCTCAAAACAACTGGCCACTTACCAGAGAGCAAGAGGAATGAATGCTCTCGCTGACAGTTTGAGGGGCATGGTTCTGGTTCTGTTACAGCCGGCTCACATGTCAGAGGACCAGGAAGCCTCTGGTGGATGGTGGATGTGACCATACTGGTGCTAGGAATTCAGTCCATGTCCACCGAGAGAGCAACAGGTGCTCCTAACTCACTACATCATGTAGGAATTCAATATATAGACTCTGCTGACCTCAGAGACCCGGCTGCTTTTGTCTCCTGAGCACTGAGGTTAAAGGTGTGCGCCATCATGCCCTGCCAAACTCTTCCTTCTTGAGTTACTTCTGTCACATGTTTTGTCACAGCGACAAGAAAAGTAAATTAACACAGCATCACGCACACCCATATTGAAAACCCCCTCAAGCCCATTGAGTTGGGCATTGAGTCCCAAAAAGTGCTGCTTCGGGCCATTGTCTCAAAAACCAAACCAAACCAGAAACAAAAGCCAAGGGGGATACGAGGAAACAAGATGAGTGTCAGTCCTTTTGCCATTCTTCAACTGTAATATGTAAGTTATTTCTATTTTTTCCATTTCTTTGATAGGGGACAAGAATACAAAAAAAGGGGTGTCAGGGGCGCTGGAGAGATGGCTCAGGAGTTAAGAGCACTGTTTGCTCTTCCAGAGGTCTAGAGTTCAATTCCCAACAACCATATGGTGGCTCACAACCGTCTCTACGGGGGTCTGATGCCCTCTTCTGGCCTTCGGGCTTACATGCAGATAGAGCACTCATATACATAAAATAAATAAACCTTACTTAAAAAAAAAAGATGTCAGGAAAAAGGAAGGTGAACTAAAGAAATTAGGGATGTGCCCGGGCTGTGGTGGTGCACGCCTTTAATCCCAGCACTCAGGAGGCAGAGGCAGGCGAATCGCTGTGAGTTCGAGACCAGCCTGGTCTACAATGCTAGTCCAGGACAGCCAAGGCTACACAGAGAAACTCTGTCTCAAAAACAACAACAACAGGAATGTGGGGGTGGAAGCCGACTGAGAAAGTGAACATCACTCTTGGGCCAGGCTTCTCTGGCCAGCCAGGGAGGGACCCTACACTTGGACTGGCTGGCTTTAAGTATTGGTTCTTCCTTTAGACTCTCCAGCTAACGAATCTTTACTTTGACCAACTTGTCCCCCACCCGCAGTGGAAAATTTCTCTGTAAAACAGGAGTATGGGTGAAGTTTTACTTCATTTAAAGTAAGTAGCAGTGGTTATTAAAAGTATCAAGGAGTGAGAGGTTAGGCCAATTTATTCAACCCATTGAGCCAAAAATGTTTGGGTTCCTTAATGTAAGCAGCTAGGGAGAAAAAAATCCATTTTTTAACGAGGACTTTTACCAACTCTGGATTGATATGCAAATCTATGCAAATAACAATTTCTCCTGGGGCCTCTTGAGGCAGGGATTTGGTCTTAACAGGATTACCTCATTGGGCCAATTCAGTTGGGTAGAAAAAGCCATTGCAAATGGGATTTTCATATTAATAAGAACTGCTGTGGATTGTGTATTAGGCCTTGATGTATCTATTTATAACTCTCCGGATCTGGCAGTGATTAAACAGCAGACAGAGCCTTGAGTTGGAACTCAGGTTTGCTTATGGAGCCAAGGTATTCAAAAGCCAGAATCCATCTTTTTTTTTTTTTCCTGTTTGCATTTTAAGATAGGGTCTCATATAGCCCAGATTGAGCTCAAATTCAATATGTAGCCAAGGATAACCCTAATGTGACCTTCCTGCCTCAACCTCCCCAGTGCTGGGATTATAGGGAGGCACCATCAGGTTCAGTTGAGAGTTAAAATTTTAGATAAACTAATGTGTCGTGGTTCCCATGAGAGGGTGGCTGCCATTCTCACTAAAATCTATGATCAATAATAAGTTATAAACATTAGTGTCTTTGTTTCAATTGTAGGAAATTTATAGAGTACATAATAGGGCTTTTTGGCTTGCTTGTTTCTGTCCTGTCTCCTCCTACTCACCTCCCCTGCCCCCAAAACAGAGTTTCTCTGTGTTGCTGTAGCTGTCCTGAAACTCTCTCGGTAGATCAGGCTGGCCTTAAACTCACAGAGATCCTCCTGCTTCTGCCTTCTGAGTGCTGCGATTAAAGGCATGCGCCACCACTGCCCCACTTATTTTGTTTTTATTTATTTATGTTTTTGAGACAGGGCCTCATTGCATAGCCCTGGATGTTCTGGAACTCATAGAGATCTACTTTCTTCTGCCTCCCGAATGCTGGGATTAAAGGTGTGCTCCACCATGATGTCACTGTTTGCTTATCTAACAGCAAAAAAGATGAAAAAAGAAAAAAAGTCTAACATAGATTCTCATGCCTACAATCTAGCACTCAGAAGGCTGAAGAGTGAGGGTTGCTGGGAGTTCTGTTCAACCTGTCCTGCAAAATGTATTTATAGGTTTGCCGGGAGTAGAGTGACTCTCTGCTTTATTTAAAAAATTTTTTGAGGGAATCAAACCTAGGGTCTCATGCATGCTAAGGCTAGCCCAGTGCATTTCTGAACTGGTAATAAGGTCTAAAAATTATACGCATTAGTAGCATGGCATATAATACTTTGGTACACATAGCCATTGCAGAATATTTAAATCAGGTTAAACTTATTTATCACAACAGTTACCATTTCTCTATGAAGAAAACGTCCCAAGTCCTTTTTTGAGCTTTTGAGTTCTACAGTAGTGTTACTGAAAGTTCCGGTGCTGTGCAATGTCACACAGGACTTTCTGCGTCTCTCTGAATGTAGCTCAGCATCTACTGATAAACCCTGCATCATTTACTCTCTCTCTCTCTCTCTCTTCCTCCTCCTCTTCTTCTTCCTCCTCTTCCTCCTCCAGTGCACATGAGTTCAGGTGCCCAGGAGGTAAGCAGCACTGGATCCCTGGGAGCTGGAGTTACAGATGGTGGATGGGAATTCTGGGAATTGAACTCAGGCCTTCTGGAAGAACACCAGTGGCTTAACTGCTGAGCCATCTCTCTCCAGCTTGTCTACTTACAGTTTCTGTGTTTTGCCTTCCACATAGGTAACAGGCTCCCAGACCTCCCTAGGTCCCTAAACGCAACTGACATCATGATAGAAGCACATTCAGATCTTGGAACCCAGCACATAGGGAGCAATGCTTGCCAAAATAGGAACAAAGGATTAGCCAGCGCTGCCCAGATGTAGCTGGGAAACACTCAATGTACTTGTCAGGTCCCGGACAAAGCTCGCTCAGTACCTGTGGCTTCTCCCAGCACTTCTCACCCTGCCCCCTACCCTAAACCCCTCCCTTCCTGGGCTGGACTTTGCTTCCCTCCCTAAAGCTTCTGATCCCTGTTATAACTAGGTCATTTTGAGTATGAACCTTCTTGATTCTTTTCCTCTCTTGGCTCCTGGTCCCTTCTTGTCCCCTCTCCTCTCCCCACTCCCCCCATCTCATAGCCTAGTTCAGTCTGGACCCTTCCAGATGCCTTATATCTACAGTAAAACCTTTCTCCTCAACCATACCAGCCGTCACATCCTCAGTTTTACTCAGTACTAACCTTGTATTTTGGCTTCTGTGGTTCTGTTTCTTGCTAACTGATCCTGCCAAATGCAGTGTGTCAACTCATGGTGTGTGTGTGTGTGTGTGTGTGTGTGTGTGTGTGTGTGTTTCCTTAAATGACCAAGAGCAAGCAGAGAGGCTTGGCGCTGTGTGATTTGGGCAAATTCCAGGGCTGCCACTAGCTGGTGAATAAAGACTTTCTACTGGGCGTTAACACTGTGTGTGTTCTCTGGTAGGATCATGCACTGTAGGTGGGTCTATGCCAGCTGGTTTTTTTTTTTTTCCCAACACTGGGCTCTGCAGTGCCCTCCATGTTTCTGCAGGGAGGCAACAGTTTTTCTCTCCCGTTTCTCTATTGGCCTTCACTCCTACGATCTTTCCAACAGTGTCCTCCTACAGTGATGGTTTTCTGAAAACAATGCCATGGGTTTGATGAACTGTCAGAGAATTTGATGTTTGTGGGCTTTGGGTTGTTATTTTTCTATGAAATTATCTCAAGGAAACATGACAGCTGTTTAAATGTGTTACAATCACCCCGTGTTTTGGTGTTTCTAGGGCTGATAGGCTAGAGATGAGAAAAAGGGAAAGCATGTTGGTTTAATCGTTATTTACACAATGCATTTTATGAGTCTACATAAATTATGTGTTGTTGACCTTTAATGACTTCAGGCTTAATTAGATAATTTTATTGTGTTTAAAGACACAACATAATTATTTTCACGTGCTTTTGATTTTTTTTCCCTCCTAAGTCTACACATGCCTCTGTCCACTGGTAAGGCTCACATGTATTTCCTTCCTATGGAATTTCTTTTCAACTCTTTTCTGGTTTGCAGTTTGCAGAAATCTGATCTCACTGAAGTATGGTGCTACTAAATTGTTTAATTTCCTAGGCTACACTACAGTGACTTTTGCTTTAATGGAGACCTGTATTTCTGAAAGAATTAAACTTGGTGACCTGAAATGGGACTTTTTTTCAGGAGCACTTTTGTGGCTAGACTCTTTTTTTTTTTTTTTTTTTTTGGTTTTTCGAGACAGGGTTTCTCTGTGATAGCCTTGGCTGTCCTGGACTCACTTTGCAGACCAGGATGGCCTCGAACTCACAGCGATCCACCTGCCTCTGCCTCCTGAGTGCTGGAATTAAGGGCGTGTGCCACCACGCCTGGCTTTGTGGCTAGACTCTTGATCATCTTAGACAGCAACAGAGGAAGTGTGGAGCAGCTGAGGATCCGCGCCCTGCTGTCAGGTCATGGTAATGCAGGCTAATTTATAACGCCACAGTGACTGGGGCTGGAGAGATGACACAGAGGTTAAGAGAACTTGGTGCTCTCGCAGAGGATGGGAGTTTGGTTCTTAGCACTTATTTATTTATTTATCTCATACATTACATAACAAACCCAGTTTCCCCTCTCCCCACTCTTTCCAGGCCTCCCCCACTTCCCCTCTCCTCCAGGTCCACCTCTCTGATTTCCTTAAAAAAAAAAAAAAGAAAAAGAAAAAGAAAAAGAAGAAAAAAAGAAAAAGCAAACTACCCAGAGATATCAACCAAACATAGCATAACAAGTTACAATAGAGTTAGTCACAAGCCCTCCCATCAAGGCTGGACGAGGCAAACCAGTAGGAGGAAAAGGGTCCCAAGAGCAGCAAAAGAGTTAGCCCCCCAACCCTGCCCATGTTAGGAGTACCATTAGAACACTCATTGACAGCACCATGATGTATACGCAACGGACCTAGCTGAGGCTGAAACAGGGTCTGTAGTTGTTGCTTCAGTCTTTGTGATCCCCATGAGCCCTGCTTAGTTGACTCTGCAGGCTGTGTTCTCATGGTGTCCTTGGGACCTCTCTGGCTCCTGCAATCCTTCCTTCCTCTTCTGCAGAGTGCCCCTGGCTCTGCCTAGTGATTGGCTGTGAGTTTCTGCGGCTGCTCCCATCAGTTGCTGGATGACGCCTCTCTGGTGACAATTGGGCTAGACACCAATTTATGGTTATAGCAGAATATTTTTAGTAATCATTTTATTGACTTTTGCCCCCCTCAGTTGTATTTGGTTCTATTCTGGGTCTCTGGGCTTCTGGTTCCTGGACATCCAGACAGTGTCAGATGTGGGCCTCCTTCGAGGTGTAGGCCTCAGGTTGGACCAGTCACTGGCTGGCCACTCTCATAAGTTCTGTGCCACCATGCTGTTCCCAGCACTTATATAGAGTGGCTCACAGCTACTTGTGATCCCAGTGGCAGGAGACATGATGCTTTTTTCTGGCTTCTGCAGTGACCAGGCACAAATGTGGTATATATGTATGCAGATATGTACACAGAAAACTAAAAATAAATAAACCTTAAGAAGAGGACTGTGAGGCCGGGAGTGGTGCCACACGCCTTTAACCCCAGCACTCAGGAGGCAGAGGCAGGCGGATCGCTGTGAGTTCGAGGCCAGCCTACTCTACAAAGTGAGTCCAGGACAGCCAAGGCTACACAGAGAGACCCTGTCTCAAAAAACAAAAACAAACAAAACAAAACAAACATGAGCCTGGGCTGGGACATC
This sequence comes from Acomys minous, assembly GCF_964271855.1. Classification (NCBI taxonomy): domain Eukaryota; kingdom Metazoa; phylum Chordata; class Mammalia; order Rodentia; family Muridae; genus Acomys; species Acomys minous. The sequence goes on from NC_140484.1 coordinate 109,415,549, forward strand.
TGAAAGTAAGAGGAAGGAGGTGACCCAGTCAGACTCCAGAGGCTCCAGTATTTTTTTTTTTTTTTTTTGAGATACAGTTTCTCTGTGTAGCCTTGGCTGGATTTGTAGACCAAGCTGCCTTCAAACTCACAGAGATCTGCCTGCCTCTGTCTCCCTGAGTGCCGGGATCACAGGTGTGCACCACTGTGTCTCGCCAGAGGCTCCACTTTTGAAGGTTTTAAAAAATGGTTAGGGCACTACCACTCTTTCCTGATAAAATAGTGATTTCTGGTGCTTCAAAAAAGAAAAACCTCAAAACTATGATACTTGAGTGTAAACATATACAATCGAAGAATAAACTGTCTTATAAATGTTTACTTATATAATTGGATTTTAGTGTTTCCTCATATAAAACATAAAAAAACTATAGGAACTATTCTCAAACAACTACTTAAGCCATGGTAGAATTGTATATTAAACACACACACACACACACACACACATACACAGAGTTTTGTTTTTGTTTTGTGACATAGTCTTATGTGGACAAGGCTAGCATCAACTCACTATATAGCTGAGGATGGCCTTAAATTCCTGATATTTTTTTCTATTTTTTAATTATTATTTTTTACATATACATTTATACATTTATACATATTCACTATATGTATAGTGTAAATATAATACACTAAGTGCAGCAAGAAGAATCACAAAACAATCAGGAATTATACAAATGTTACATTCATAGGGTTTTGGCTATTTGTATTTGGCAACCTTGAAGAAAACATCTTTCTTATCGTGGTGAGTCTAAAATTATGAAGGAAAATCAATATTTCTCATATCACAGATACATTTGTGAGGCAGGAACTATTGAGGATTTGCTTATCCTGTCTTGGCAGAGTTTGGCTGTCAACTCTGCCTGCATCCAAGCTTGCCTGTTTTTAGGCAGAATTCTGTCTATGGCAGAAATGAGGACATTTCGCCTGGTGGCTGGCTCTGAAGCCATCCCTATAAGGAGGTTCTTTGATTCTCATCATCTTCTTTGAGGTAGGCTGGGTGTTAACAGGGGTTAACCTGTCTTGTCAAAGAATCTTTAAAATAACAAAAAAAACCCATCTTTTAATACCACATTCTGTAGGTCTCTGAGGCTTTTGAAGACCTTATCTAACTATTTTACCTTATATATCTATAGAATCTAGCTGTTAAACTCAGGATGTATAATCTTGTGATAAAAATAGACTAGTGGGGCAGGAGAAATGGCTCAGAGGTTAAGAGCACCGACGGCTCTTCCAAAGGTCCTGAGTTCAATTCCCAGCAACCACACGGTGGCTCAGGACCATCTACAATAAGATCTGGTGCCCTCTTCTGAAGTGCAGTTGTATATGCAGGCAAAACACTGTATACATAATAAATAAATATTAAAAAAATAGACTAGTAATTGACATAAGCATGACTTGATCCACTAACAATGAGCTTGTATTTCTTAATTATCTTAAACAGCCCGCAATATAACTTTCAAGGTATTAGAAATAAATCTTGTATTATATTGAGTTGTATGGGTACAATACCTCATATTAGAGTAGAAATATATATAATGTGTGGGAAGAATAATCTTAAATTTGAATTCTATACTAATGTATCAAAAATTAAACTTATTTTGCCTTAATAAACAAAAATATATACCAATGAATTAAAAATAACCTTATTTGTGAGTAACAATTAAGGTTTTAAGTTGAGGAGGAGATTCAATAATCTATTTTTTGTCCTATCATTTCTATGTATTTCTACATTCCTTCTTCTTTCTTTTCAACCTCTATCTCCATACCTATGAAAGAAAGATAAAAGAAAAGAGAGACATCCCTGAGTCCAACCTCATTTTCTCTCTGAGTAAGACCAATAATAACTTATAACCAACTCCCACTGAAAATAATCCTCTGTAGCCCAAAAGAACAACCAAAAACCTACCCAACCCCCCTTAGGGGAAATGGGGCATCATTCTCTTTAATTTTTTTTTTTTTTTTGGTTTTTCGAGACAGGGTTTCTCTGTGTAGCCTTGGCCATTCTGGACTCACTTTGTAGACCAGGCTGGCCTCGAACTCACAGCGATCCACCTGCCTCTGCCTCCCGAGTGCTGGGATTAAAGGCGTGCGCCACCACGCCCGGCCAAGGGCATCATTCTCTTAAGGTTTCTTTCTGTTGATTTGGGGCAAATTAACACCTTTGTAGGGGCCCAAATAAAGGAATAGTATTTGTGGTCCAGTTTCTAAATGTTGAGAAAGTCCAGGCTTAATAGAAGTCCTGTGAGGGACAGTCTGAAATGCTGGACCAATTGGGATTGGAAGCTTTCTTTGAAGCTGTCCTGTTCTGATGAGGAACAGCAACTGAAGCCCTTGGTGCTGGAACACGGAGGATGCAGGATGCCGGTGACCCGCGTGCTGAATTCCTGATCTTCTTGCTGGGAACATGGGCACGTACCACATGCCTGGTTATATATTTTAATGTAATTGTATATTGTTTGTTTTCACAGAGGAAAAAAACCCAACATCTGTTTCCTGGTGTTAATGAGATGCGAGCAAGCAGCAGCCTCTTGTCCCCACTGACACAGAGCAGTTTGCCAGCACAAGGCAGTGTACTATATCCCCTTCCACCGTGAGTCCAAATAGCCCTTCCCTCCCTGAAGTTGCTGGGAAACTTTTTCTCAGGTTTGAGTAGGTATAGACCCAGAGGTTCCTGCACCTGGGACCAAAGGGGGCCAGCCTACATCCTGAGCTGCTAGCAAAACAGGGCATCCTCATCCACGTGGTGCTGGATGTGTAGGCATGCAGAGTGCAAGAATGAGGGGCTCCCAGGATTGTGCCAATGTTCCAGAAAGCTGCTGCGGGTAGGCAACAGTGGCAGGGTCATACTTCCTGCATGGATGACCCAAGAGGATCTCAGGAGACCTCAGGAAACTGGCAATTGTTGTTTTAATAGAAAATCCGCCAGACGTGGTGGCACACTCCTTTAATCCCAGCACTCGGGAGGCAGAGGCAGGCAGATCGTGGTGAGTTCAAGGTGAGCCTGGTCTACAAAGTGAGTCTAAAACAGCCAAGGCTACACAGACGCCCTGTTTCAAAAAACCAAAAAACAAGCAAACAAACAAACAAAACCCCAAACCCAAACCCAAACCAAACAAAACAGAAAACCCCAAATGTTCTATTTTACCAATAAAGAGTCAGGAGCCAGATCCTGGGGTGAAAACCTGTTAGCTCAGAGAGGCAGAGAAAGCACCCAGCTGACCTTCCTACTCAGCTCATGTCATGATGGGAAAGGCCCAAAAGGCTCACTAGCTCAGCTGACAGGAAAAGGTCAAAAAACCCAAACCAAACCAAACCAAAACACCCAAGGCCAAAGGCTTGCTAGCTCAAAGCCGAAAAAGCCCAAAAAGCCAAAGGCCAAGGAGCTCAAGAGCTCAAGAGCTAAAAGCTAGAGCCCTTTCTCCTTCTATGGTTGTCTTAAATATCATTCAACTCAAAGTCCCTCCTATTCTTTAATCCCTGTCAGCTAGTCTCTTGCTCTGCCTCTTGACCTAGGCTTAATGTTATTAACCTCTGTGTACAGAAAGCTCTTGGATTAAAGGTGTGTGTTAGGGCTCAACCACACCAAACAAAAGACAGGTTTTTACAGTTCACAAACTCAGAGATCACAATGGGATCAGAGACCTGCAACGGGCAATGACAGAAGTGTGGGATGTCTATCAGTGACAGCTGCATGAAGTTGGAAGGTGGAGCTGCCCAAGTCTCTTTTGGAGTCCAGATAATACCACCAAGAGCCCTAGGCACTGGTGTGTCCCCTGCTGTGCTTCAGTCTTACTTTGGTCAGATCTTTTGCTGTTTTCCTATTCCTCCCATTTGGAATGGGAATGTTCATTCTGTGCTGTTGCATATTCGAAGTATTTAATTCATTTAAAACATAAATTTTCTTTTCTTCTTCTTCCTTTTTTTTTTTTCTTCCCCGAACAGAATTTCTCTGTGTAGCCTTGGTTGTCCTTGAACTTGCTTTGTAGACCAGGCTGGTCTCGAACTCACAGAGATCTGCCTGCCTCTGCCTCCCAAGTGATGAGATTAAAAGTGTGCATTGGCTGGGCAGTGGTGGCACATACCTTTAATTCCAGCACTCGGGAGGCAGAGGTAAGTGGATCTCCGTGAGTTTGAGGCCAGCCTGTACTACAGAGCAAATTTCAAGACAGCCAGACCTGTTACACAGAGAAATCCTGTCTTGAACTCCCCCACTCCCCCCAAAAAGTATGCATCACCATGCCTGGCAAATTTTCTTCTTTTTTATGGCGATGTGTGCACCTCAGCATATATATGTGTTCTTGTTCCTCATTCATGTAAGAGCTTAAGGAAGCCAGAAGACATCAGGTCCCCTGGCACTGGAGTTACAGGCAGTTGTGAGCCATCATGTGAGGGTTGCGAACCGAACCCTGAGTCCTTTGCAAGATCAGTAAGCGCTCTTAATCATTGAATCATCTCTTTTTTTTCTTTTCTTTTTTTGATTTTTCAAGACAGGATTTCTCTGTGTACCCTTGGCTATCCTGGACTCGCTTTATAGACTAGGCTGGCCTTGAATTCACAGTGGTCCGCCTGCCTTGGCCTCCTGAGTGCTGGGATTAAAGGTGTGCGCCACCATGTCTGGCCCACTGAGCCATCTCCTTAGCACCCAGCCCCACCCCCCCTGCAGCACAGTTAAGAAATTACCTGGAGGAAATGGTTTGCTGGGAGTGGGTCTTGAAGTTCATGGCTGGGCATTACTTCTGGTCCCACTTCTGCTTCCTGGGCCACACTGGGATGTACCTGCCATGTGCTCTAAAGTCAATTAGAGCCACCTGTCACTACCCCTTCCCTTCAGTGAAAGTTATGCCCTCTTCAATTGTGAGCCAAAAGAAACCTCTACTAGCCAATTTAGTAGGCAAGGAAGCTGGGAGTGGTAATGCCTGCGTGTAATTCCGCAATGGGAGCTGAGGCGTGACTGGGAGACTAAGGCCAGCTTGGGATACATGTCGTAGGGGCTGCAGCTCTGTAGTGGAGCACTAACAAATATAAGGTCCTGAGTTTGAGTCCCAGCACTAAAAACAAAGGCAACAAAACCCGCTGGTTCTGCCTCCATGTTCTTGTTCATGGTGACACAGCCAACCTTGGGATTTCCTTTGTAAAACTGCGAGACACTGAGAGTGGGCTCTGGTGAACACCCATGGGTGAGCTCAGAAGCAGAGGCTTCTTTAAGCTTAGGTCTCAGAAGTGGAGGCTTGCCCAGTTGATCTTTAAGCTTCGGTCCCAAGCCTGGCTAACTCCTAAGCCAGGCCCAGTGTGTTAGTCATCCCACCTCATGCTGTGACAAAAATCCTGTAGGCAAATAACTTAAAAAAAGGTTAACTTTGGTTTCTGGTTTCAGTCCACAGTTGCTCCGCCCCATTGCTTTGGGACTAGGGCAGCACAGTGTCTCATGGTAGGAACACCTGTGGAGGGGAGTTGCTTACCTCTTGACAGCCAGGAAGCAAAGAGACAGGTGGGGCCCATTATCTCCTTTAATGACATGCGCGCCTGACTACATGCCCGAACCTTGGAAAGGTTCCACGACCTTCCAACAGCCTGGCTTTTCACTTGTATTCTTGCTGGCTGTACAACCTGAGGCAAGTTCCTTGTAGTAGGAACTGGTGTAGCTCACACGCATTTGTTTCTGCTCCTGTTGTTTTCCCGGGAACACCTAGGAGTTACTTCCTAGCTCCTTGCATGTGGCTGCAGCCCAGGGACTGGGATTTAGTTGTTGGGCTCTGAGCAGAAATGCTACTAGTCCCCTATGGCTGAGGTGAGTAAAAGCTGTGGGCCTACGCCTGTCTCTGGAGGCAGATGGTGAAAGAGTACCCAGGTTCGGAAGGAAGCGAGTTGGTATGGAAAAAACTTGGCTCCTTATGTAACTGACCACTAGAGGGAGTCGTCGTCACTTACTGGACAAGGCTTGGGAAAGGTTACTTGTTATTTGCTAACTGTGAGATTTTTTTGTTGCAACCATGTCCCTACCCTGACAAATGTGATACCCAGTCTCTCTGACTTGTGGCTCTATTTGGCTGCCTGGCAAGTTAAATGAAATAACTTGGGGTGCAGTGCCGGTGTGTGGTAGTGACGCAGGGATGCCAGCTGTTAACGTTTGTGAGCATGGGCACTAGAAGAGGACGCAGACTTGCATCAGCAGTAGGAGGACTCCCATTCTCACAGCATCACTGGGATGTGCCAGTGTGCCAGGTACCTGACTGGACCAGCCTCTGATCTGAGGATACTGGGTTTGGTGCATCTCACTCCGGAGGCCAGCGTTACTAGCCCCAGTGAGGAGCACAGGTGCTGGGGCTACGAGAAGTTACGGAGAAACAAAGGGCAGACCACAGACTCTTGGTACTTCAGCTTCAAAACCAGACTGCATGCGTTTTTGGAAAAAGTGACAGCTTTCTATCTATTTTCTTTCTCCCTGGGGATGCATTGCTTTCTCCTCTCTGGAGGCATTCTGTCCATGATATAAGGATCCATCTGCATAAATTAATCCTTCGGTTCACACTCAGCCCCAGATGTGGAAGGCTGGTTTTCCTTCTCTGTCCCAGGGTCCAGTGCTTGGTTGTTCTGTTAGAAGCCTGTGGGAAGCTGTGCAGTGGAAAACCAGGCATTCCCAGCTCCCTTCAGTGCAGGGTCTCTTGAGGGCACAAGGCCAATTTAAAGCACTTTTAAAGACAATAAAAATTATGGAGAGGTTATAACTCTTAAGTGGTCTTCCCCCCTTTCCCCGTGGAATGTTCTAGAAGCACCTTTCATTAAAAAAAAATCTTTATGGAAGACTTGATTGCAATTCCACAAGAATTAAAAAAGCTTTCAACATCTGGGTGTTTTCATTTAAAATCCAGGTACAGCATGGGGGTGGGGGTGGGGGATTAGGGGTGGAGAGATCTGTCCACATTTAGCCTCAGTTCTTTTGTCAACATAGTATTTTTATTGATTGTTTGCAAATTTCACATTATACACCCTGGTCACACTCACTTCTGAGTTTTTCCATGTCTGTTCCTGGACTCTTGTGACACCCCCCCCCAACAATAAGTTTAAAAAAACCCGTCAAGTCCAATTTGTGTCATTTATATATTCACTGGAGCATGGTCAAAGTGACCTGCCCCTTAGATAGAGCTGAATCCTTCCCCACCTGCCACTCTTTAGCATCCTCATCACATTTTTTTTTTTTTTGGTTTTTTCGAGACAGGGTTTCTCTGTGTAGCCTTGGCCATCCTGGACTCACTTTGTAGACTAGGCTGGCCTCGAACTCACAGCGATCTGCCTGCCTCTGCCTCCCGAGTGCTGGGATTAAAGGCGTGTGCCACCACGCCCAGCCCTCATCACATTTTTTAAAGAGTTCTTTTTGGGCCGGGTAGTGGTGGTGCACACCTTTAATCCCAGCACTCAGAAGGCAGATCTCTATGAGTCTGAGGCCAGCCTGTTCTACAAAAGTGAGCCCAGGATAGCCAAGGGATCTGTTAAAGTTCTCTTTGATGGTTTCCTGTTTAGGCTGTTACTCTTTTTTTTTTTAAAAGGGGGGTTAGTCAGTTTAGACAATAAACTATGTTCTACAATATAACTTCTTTGTTATTTAAGTGGGCCATGGTGGGGCATGCCTTTGCTCCCAGTACTCAGGAGGCAGAGGCAGGTGGATTGCTGTGAGTCGGGGCCAGCCTTGCCTACAAAGTGAGTCTAGGACAGCCAAAGCTATACAGAGAACCCTTGTTTCAAAAAACAAAAAACAATAGTATTAGACAGAAATAGCTCTATTTTGGGGGTTTCAGAAACTGACACAAGATGGCGCTAGAGAGCTGATGTGGAGATGGATAGGGTCCAGCACTGAGAAAGTCCCTGGAAACAAGTGGCCTAGGAGCATCCTAGTATCCTGGTGTGTGTGTGTGTGTGTGTGTGTGTGTGTGTGTGTGTGTGTGTGTGTGTGTGTGTGTGTGTGTGTGTTGCACACCTGTCAATATGCACTTGTCTGGTAGACACAGGAGGATCTCAAGTTGAAGGACACCATGGACTACATTTCAAGTTTGAGGCCAGACTAAGTACATGAGACCTTATCTCAAAAAATAGCAAGCAAAAAGCAAAATAAAGGGGTGGAAGTGGCTACTTCTTCAGACTGCTCCAGAAAGAGCTTGGTCAGCAGGGCCTCTGGTCAGCAGGGCCTCTGGTCAGCAGGGCTTCTGGTCAGCAGGACCTCTGGGCCTCAGGACCTCTGGTCAGCAGGACCTCTGGTCAGCAGGACCTCTGGTCAGCAGGGCCTCTGGTCAGCAGGACCTCTGGTCAGCAGGGCTTCTGGTCAGCAGGGCCTCTGGTCAGCAGGACCTCTGGTCAGCAGGGCTTCTGGTCAGCAGGGCCTCTGGTCAGCAGGACCTCTGGTCAGCAGGGCCTCTGGTCAGCAGGACCTCTGGTCAGCAGGGCCTCTGGTCAGCAGGCCATCTGAGGAATAGCAGGGGACCCATGGTGAAGGAGCTTCTGCTGAAGGTGGCTGTACCAACAGATGGGGAGCCATGAGCGTCAGGGAAGGTAGAGCCACAAGGCAAGTGCTGGCTCTCCTCATACTGGCTTACTTCTCCTCTTGTGCCAAGCTTTCAGCTAAAGAATAAGAAAGTTAAGCTGGGTAGAGTGGCACATGCCTTTGATCCCAGCAATCAGGATGCAGAGGCAGGTGGCTCTCTGTGCATTGGAGGCCAGCCTGGTCTACGGAGATAGTTTCAGGACAGCCAGGGCCATATAGGGAAACCCTGTCTTGAAAAACAAAACAATACAAAAAAAGAATAAGAAAGCTGGTAAACGTTATGGTTGCATGAGCTCCACCATCTTGAACATGCTTTTTGTTTTGTTTTGTTTGTTTGTTTTCATTGTTAAGGATAGAGTCTGAGCTTAAAGTGTCCTGTCACTGACTACATTATATCTAGCTATCATTTTTTTTCTTTTTTGAGACAGAATCTCTTGTATCGCAGGCTGGCCTCACACTGACTATATAGGTCAAACTGATCTTCAACCCCTGACTCTTCTATAAACACAGGAGGATGTGTGGAGGAAATGCGATACCTCAGACTCCACGATATGTCCTTGCCCTTTACAGTTTGACTAGAGAAAGAAGCTTTGTTTTAGGGTGAGGAGAGACAGTGTCTCATGTGACCCGGGCTGGCCATGAACGCCCAATCCTCCTGCCTCTCTTTACCTCTACAGTATAGTGATGATAGCCTTGTACCACCTCACTCAGCATGTTTGTTTTATATAGACTGCAGCAAGTTCATAGGGGAGTCAGGAAGCTTGGGAGGAGAGAGAGGCCAAAGCTGGATACAGACACTTTTCCTTCCCCGGGGCCAGCTACCTTTCAGGATGATCGGGTTTGGCTCTCAACCAGGTTTCCATTTACTGGGCAGGAACAGTTCCTAAAGGAAGAGATGGTATCTCCGTTGGGTAGCTAGGGAGCAGCAGAAACAGCCCTGCTTGCTGCAGGCTCCAGCCGGAGCAGCTCAGTTCCCTGGGAGAGGATGGGGGTGGGGTGGGGAGGTGGGGGGCAGGGGCGGGCAGGGTCTGGAGAGGAGAAAGAGTAGAGAGGCTAGGAATGATCTGGTTGCTTTTCACATGGCACCTGGAGCTGCCTGGGGGAGGTGATGGTGGGGTGCTCTTGGGTGGTGGTGGGTGGGGGAAGGGGATGAATGCTTCACTTGTTCAGAGAGACTGAAGGACCACCTTGCTTCTCAGTCTTTTGACTCAGATCAGCTGCAAGGAGAATGAGGGTCCATCGGTGCCTTCCGGCAATGATTGAGTCACTGCCTGAGTGAAACCTCCAGACCAGGCTGACTGCTTGCCCATCTGAGCCCCGATGTGAAACAGCTAGCCCAGACTCAAGTTGGGAGAGGGAGGACCTAGGCAAGGTAGGTCAAGAGGAAGTGATGCAGGAGTTAAGTCCCGAGGGATGAATAGGACTTGACTAGATGAACTAGGAAACAAGGGACAGGGGTGGGCAATGCTCTTGGGGAGGTGGGGGGGGGGATGCTGAGACTCTCCCAGTGGTGTGTAGTATAGCATAAAGTCCCGTGGTGGTTCTAGAAGTATTCAGTTGGCATTGAAGAGAGAAGAGAGGGCTGGGTCACATTGGTCTTGTTAGAGAGTGTGGGTTTTGCCTTGATGTCAGTGGGGAACCTGCTGAAGGGTTTGAAACAGGGTGGGCAACACCTTGAAGTATGGCTTTTCAGTAGATGACTGAGGAGAAGGAGAAGTAGGGTGGGGCTTGAGCTGGTCTAGAAGTGGTCCTTCCTCCAGACCAGCCCAGCGGTGCTCCAGGCAGAAATGGAGGTCAGAGCTAAAATTGTGGCACTGGGAAGCATTGGAAAGTGCTCTTTCCATAACACGGCTCCAGGCGCATCCTTCCCCCGGGCCACTGTGTGAGGGATGCTCCTTTACAATTGCTCACTCTACATCCAAATAACCTTTGGCATCTCAAAGAGGACCAAGGTAATGAATGATGGGGGTTTGACTAAAGGCAAAGAGAACTTCAAGTACTGGGGAGAGGGCACAGCCAATAAACTACTTGCCTTGAAAGCAGGAACACCTGAGTTTGGTTCCCCGGACACTTGAGAAAAAGCCAGGTGTGGTGGCACGTTCATTAATGTGCTTGTAACCCCAGTGCTGAGGAGGCAGAGGTGGGTGGACTTTTGGGGTCCACTGGCTGGCAAGTCAGGCTTATTTGTCAAGTTCCAGACCCCCCCAAAACCCCCCCAAAACAAAACAAAACAAAAAAACCAACCAACCAAACAAACAAATAAACAACAACAACAACAACAAAAAAAACCAAGCTGAGGGAGAAGGCTCAGTCGGCAAAGTGCCCATGGCACAAGAATGGGGACCCGAGAGTTTGGATCCGCAGCACCCAGTTAGAAGCCACACGTAGTGATGCATGCCTGCAACTCTAGAGCTGGGGCAGGGAGGTAGGTGGAATCTCAGAGTCTGCCAGTCCAGCCAACTGGTGAGCTCCAGGTTCAGCGGGAGATAGTGTCTCAAATATTAAGATAGAGACCGGGTTAGGAGACACTGGTACCCTTCACCCAGTCGTAGAACACAGGAAGGAATGGTTTCGTGAGGCCTTGGGTGGGAGAAATGGGGGAAGGTAGAGGGTACCACTTTTTTTTTGTACATGGTGGTCTCTCTTAGCCACCCTGGGGGCTTGTCTAGGCTTAAGGCAATGGAGGTCAGGGCTAGAGGAGAAGCTCTGGGCTTGGGAAGCATCAGCAAGAAGGGTGAGCATCACAAAAAGCAGCTCAGGCCGGGTGCGGTAGCTCTTGGGAGACAGAGGCAAGCAGAAAGATCTCAACGAGGAAGTCAGGGACAGCCAGGGCTACAGAGTGAGATCCTGTCTCCACAAAACAAAACAAACAAACAAACAAAAACCATAAAAAGAAGCTCATAGGACACCCTGTGTGTTGTTTCCGTGGCCATGTCAAACTGTATGTGCATGAGTTATGCTAACTTTTGGGGGTCACACTTCTTCCCAATAAATGTATGAAAGGAAAGGCCCCACCCCCCAAAAACCCCCTGGGCCTTATAAGTGAATTCAAGTCAAATGATGTTAGCTTCCCTTGGTGTGTGCCTAGAGGTCTAGAGAAACTGGGATGAGCTGGTGCATGGAGCCCCTTGTGTGCCTTCCTACCAAAGGACCCTTTTCTGAATAGGGAAAGACAGCTTGTCAAGTTTCCAAGTAGGGAGGTGGGGCCCTATATCCCGCACTTTCCCCAGGGCCTAGGTTCATCTTCCTTGCAGGGAACATTAAAGAGCATCCATAAAAGACACACTGCAAATTTTGTAGGCTGTAAAACTCACAGATGAATTTTCCCGTCCTATTTTATGAGCATAGGTTTTAAAGCCTTCACAGTGCCAGGCCACCCCTGTAGTGCACATGAACTCCCTCTTCAAGCAATGAGTTGTGTCGTGAACTCACCTGGAAGACCTGCGGTGACACACGGTAGAGGCTGTGGCTCCCTTCCCCTTGTAGATAGTGGATGGGAGCTGTCCCTGCTTCCTCTGACTGTGGGAGCAGAGTGAGGATCCCATGTGGGCAGGAGCTATCATGGTCCCCAACAGTCTCCAAAGACCTCAGGGGCCAAGCAAGAGTGGTAAAATGAAGAGGGTTAACATCTTCAAGTATACACTGTACATCCTTCATCATTTGGAATCTTAAATGCTCCAACATCCAAAACATTGGGCGATGAAAGGCATGATACACACGTGGAAAATCCCACTCTTGACCTTATGTGATAAGTTGTGGAAAATGTAGGCAGGCTAACAAACAAGGTGTATGTGAGATGTAAATAAATTTTGTGTTTAGATTTCCCCCCCAAGAATTCCCATTATGCATATGCAAGTCTTTCAAAATATCTCAAAACCAAAACAAACCAAAACAAAGCAAAAAAAACCAACAAGAACAAAAAAAAAAACACAAAAAACCCCAAAAAACAAACAAACAAACAAAAAACAAACCCAAAACCAACAACCCTCAGATTTGTTCTTCTGATCCCAAGTTTTTGGAGAAGAGATAATTCAACTTCTGTCTCCAAGAGTCTCCAGTCAGAGGAAGGGACGGTAAACAATTCATAGTTACTGGGGTGGAGCTCAGTAGAAGAACGCCCGCCTAGCATATGTGAGGTTGGTTCTGGGTTAGCCCTCAGCATGCAAAACAGAAGCCACACCAAGCCAAACCCATGCAAGTCACCAGCACCCAGAGCAAAGTCCAGATGTTAGAGCTTGACAAAGCCTTTGAGATAATTTAATCCAGTTTATTAAATCTACACTTTGGTCACCAAGGCCAAGATTATTTTTGAGGTTTTAGTAAATGATCTCAAGAGGCCTCTGATGCGTAAAAAATTTTTTCTTAGCCGGGCTCAGTGGTGCACACCTGTAATTCCAGCACTTGGGGAGGCAGAGGCAGGTGGATCACTGTGAGTGTGAGGCCAGTCTGGTCTACAAAGCAGGTCCAGGACAGCCAAGTCTACATAGAGAGAAGCTCTGCTTCGAAAAAACAAAACAAAACAAAACAAAACAAAACCAAACCACAAACAAACAAACAAAAAATTCTTTCTTTCCTCCTCTATGCCACCCTCACTGTTTAGCCAAAGCCAGCTTCAAACTCAGAGTGATCCTCCTGCCTCTGTCACTTGAGTGCTGAAGTTATAGGTGTGAGCTACCATGTCTGGCTAAAAATAATTCTTTAATTTAAAAAAGCAAAGTTATTTTTTTTTTAAAGTAGGGCAGTTAAATGAGACCCATTTGTTGCCTAATAATAGCACTAAAGTTTTCGCCTGCCCTAAATTAGGAAACCTCATTAAAGAACAGGCCTTTTGTTCACAAGAATCCATGGAGCACTGCCCTGCTCACTCCCTGCCTCTGAGGACAGCAGCGCAGCCCCAGGCTCAGGCAGTGGTCTCTGGGCCTTCTCTGAGTCTGGGAGAGATTAGAGTCTCTAGGAGATGCTCTTTATGTAGCTCCCCTACTCAAGTAGAGGTCACTTCAGCTTTCCCAGAAAGGTAAAGAGGCTTCTGCATATATTCCTTGTTATCTATGGTGGTGAATGAGCCTAACCTAGCAAGTCTAGAGTTTTAGAAGTATGGTGGATGGGAGGTGGGGCTATCAAGATAGCTCATTGTGTAGGGTGCTTGCAAGCCTGACAACCTGAGTTCAATCCCTGGGACTCGTACCATGGAAGAAAAACCAAGTTCTGAAAGTTATCCTCTGGTATACACTCACAAACACACTCACTCACTCCCCCCACTCATACACACTCACAGTCGCACGCACTCAGCCACACACACATACCTGTACACACTCACACACACACTCATATTAGAGAAATAAACGTTAGTAGACGTAATGCTGATGACAAGTCATCTACCAGCTGAGCGCATATGACAATACAATTGCAGGTGGACACGAAGGTCCGAAGTTAAAAGCTATCCTCTGCTACCCAGCAAGTTTAAGGCCAACCTGGGCTAAATGAGGCTGTTCAACAACCAATCAATCAACAGAAAACAACAACACAGGCGTGAGGGTGACCTGGCTGCGATACTTGTCATCTCATTGGTCACCAGGCTAGTTAGGTGCCCTCTTCCTCTGTATGTTCTGGGTGGCGTACCTGAAGCAGCTGGCTGGGCAGAAGGAAACAACCTTTGGTGGTAGAGGAGGCGAGCTCTTTCGTCAAGGCTCTAGAGCCGTGCTTCTCCACCTGTGGGCCAAGACCGTCTCACGGGGGTCACCTAAGACCATCAGAAAACACAGATATGTATATTATGATTCATAACAGAAGCAAAATTACAGTTATGAAAGTAGCGATGGAATCATTTTATGGTTGGGGGTCACCACAACATAAGGGACTGTATCAAGGGGTTGCAGTGTTAGGAAGGTTGCGAACTCTGTTTGCACTGCTGGAGCCTTCAGACCCCACAAAGCAACAGCAGCAAGGACCAATTCTGAAAAAGGAAAAAACAAACAACAACAAAGAATAAGGAAAAAGCCATACCATTTCTGCAAAACTGTCCTCTGAGGAAGGTGCACTCTGGAAGCCCTGGCAAATGATAGGCTTGGGTACCTAGGCGAACCTTCTAGGGCAAAGCTGACCTTTCCATTTCTGTCAGAGGATTCATATCCCAAGAAAGATGTGCCCAGTCACATTGTGCCCACGTGGCAGGGCCTCAGAGCTGGAGCACTCTTTTCCCTCTTGTTATGCGCATTTGCCTTGGCTCGGAAAGCTGACCTTCCTGTCAGCACAGGCAGAACTGTTGATTATTGTTTCTTGACAGACTCGCAGAAGCGGCACAATGTGCCTTAGGCCTTGAGCCTGGGCTCCATGTCTCCCCTCAGCAGAGCCTCACTGGAAGGAGTTTCCCCAGAAAACAGATATGAGAGCCAGAGGAAGTAAGCAAGAGGGCTGGGCAGTCTAAAAACAGAAAAAGCAAATGAGGCTGGGCATGGTGGCACACGCCTGTAATCCCAGCACTTGAGAGGCAGAGGCAGGCCGATCGCTGTGAATTCGAGGCCAGCCTGGCCTAAAAGTGAGTCCAGGATAGCCAAGGCTACCCAGAGAAACCCTCTCTTGAAAAGCTGAAAAAACAAACAAACAAACAAACAAACAAACGAAAAAACCCCAACAACAACAACAACAACAACAGAAAAACGTGAGGCTGACTCTGTGGGAAGGTAGGGTGTGGTAGGGAGCAAGTGATCCCACTGAGGGATGTTTACATGCCAATTGTACCCCACATTTAGATCTAAAATGTGGAGTAGCACTATAGCAGATATGTGAGCCAGCCTTGACTCTTAGGGTTTGGTTGAGAGCTGGGAGCATTGGTTTTTTTGGGTGCCTGCTGGTCTTCTGGGGCTTTGAGAGGTCTCAGGCAAAGAGATGAAGCCCCTGGCACTTGGCACACTGGCCCACAGGAACATGGGCAGGGCAGGGGCAGAAGCTCCATTCGGAGACCTTTGAGATGGCTGTTTTATGTGTATTATACCATAATTTAAAACATCACAGTTAAAAATGGAGGCCAGGACCCAGTGGTGTAGGCTTGTAATCTCAGCTATTTAGGAGGCCAAGGCAGGAGGTCACAAGTTTGAGGGCTTGCTGAGGACTACATAGTGAGTTTTAGGCTAGCCTGGGCAAGGTAGTGAAACTCTGTCTCAAAATAAAAATTGGAAGCTGGGAGGTAGTGATACATTCCTTTAATCTCAGCACTCGAGAGGCAAAGGCAGGTGGATCTCTGAGTTTGAGGCCAGCCTGGTCTACAGAGTGAGTTCCAGGATAGCCAGGGCTACACAGACAAACCTTGCCTCACAAACAGACAAAAAGGGCTAAGGATATAGTGCGTCTGTAGGATGCTTGGTTAGCATATTTAAAGTCCTATACTCCATTCCAAGTAACACCCACCCCCCACCCCCCCACATGGGTGGAAGACACTGGTCACAGGGCAGAAGGCTCAAGGGAAAGCTCCCAGTGTGCTTTGGGCGCACCTGCACATCCACAACACATCCATCAGATGATGCTCTTGATCGACTATAATCAATTTTGGATTTTATCTCAAATGTTGAAAAAAACCCCATAAAATAAAAAGCTGGACATACAGGTTGAGATTCCCGGCACCCACATAAAAAGCTAGGCACAATATGTACAGCTGTAATGAGATAGGAAGATTCTTAGGGATGGCTGGCTAGTGAGAAACCCTGCCTTTAAAAATAAGGTGAGTGTGGAACACGCCTTTAGTCCCAGCACTTGAAAGGCAGAAGTAGGCGGATCACTGAGAGGCTAGACTGGTCTACAGAGCCAGCTCAAGGACAGCCAGGACTACACAGAGAAACCTTGTCTAAACAACAACAACAACAACAACAACAACAACAACAACACCACAAAAAGACCCAAAAAACCTAGAACAAACAAACAGCTCCCAAAACAAAACTTAAAATGAATGTATGTATATGTACGCACAAATATAAAAATAGAACCCACTGACTCCTTTTTTTGTTGGAGTGTATGTGGCTTCAGGGCTGACAGTGTGTGTGTGTGTGTGTGTGTGTGTGTGTGTGTGTGTGTGTTTGTGTGTATAGAACAATAATAGTCATCATCAAAGAAAAGAGGTTATCAACTTGAGAGTTGAGTTGAGAGATGGGAGGTGCTTGAGGAAGGGCAGCTGGGAAGGGCTGGAGGGAGAAAAGAGGGGATGGGGGAGGAGGAAGGTGATATAATTCTATTTCAATTAAAAGCATATTTAAAAAACTGTCAGGATTCTTCAACAGTTTTACCAAAAAAAAAAAAAAAAAAATAGATGGAGAGAAATTGAGGAAGAGACTTTATGACAGCTTCCGGCTGGCCTTCACTCTCTCAACCCCCACCCCAGGTACATGTCTACATACGTGTTGTACACCTGTGCACACACACAAAAAAAACCAAACCAAACCACCACCCAAAATGCTGTTTTGCAACTTGAGAGGCACTGGTCTGGCCAGCATGGTGTCTAGCCTCACCTACTGGCCTCTGTGTGTGACATCTGTCTGTCTGTCTGTCTCTCTGTCTCTCATTTGTTGTCCTTCCTTTTGGGGGAACAGTGTACCCTTTCCCCTAGTAAAAAGCAACAATGACAGCTGTCTTAGATTATAGACCCCAGGCTAGCATTTGAATGCAAATTAATTATTTAGGAGACCGTCCCAGGAAGCTGGTGGGGAAGAAGAAGCAGACAGAAGGCAGACTGGAAGAGAAGGGAAGCAAGCCAGTGGGACTGGGGACATGAGCTGGCTTCTGCTGCGGGGCCCTGGGAGGCAAATAGCCCTGAAGACTCTTGGAGGTTTGTGTCCGACACTCTACAGAGCCCCTCTCTGTAGAGACACTAGCCTTCATCATTAATTCCTGTGTTGGTGGGTGGTTGGTGGCACTGTTGTTCGTTCTCTCTGTGTGCACAGACTATCTGTCCACATCTCCACCCCACCCCTACCCCACCAGAGTGGCTACAGCTACGTGGGGTACGCTGGGACTAAGTGAGGGTGGATCCTAAGCAGCTGTGCATCTGTACACTAGCCTAATGACCCTAGCTCCATCTCCAAAACCCACGTAAAGATAGAATTGACTGTACAGAGTTGTCCTCTGATCTCTACGTGTATGCTGTGGCAGCCTCCCCCCCCTCCCACAGTAATTAGAAAAAAGGGTGATTAGACTGGTGTGCCCCCTACTGTCCGGCACATGTCATGTGATCTTTTCCAGTACACAGTCCCACAGGGATGCTATCTACTGAGATATGATACAGCTAGGAGGCCAGTGTCATGATGTTTAGACCCTCCAGCCACCAGGATCACAGTCTGCACACACCCCTTTTCCTTATAAAGTACTCACTCTCAATTATTTCTTCTTAAAGTTGCATAAAACAGCACAACACAGTGCATATAAATTGGTGACAGCTCAGTAGTCAATGTAGTAAATATTGATCAGAACGGCAAATGCCCATAACTACACTTCAGCAATTCCACTGCTGGGATTGCTGTGTGATCAGTGAAGTGGTTTCTACAGTGAGTGGGTCTTTGCATCACTGTTTGTGCTGCTAACAGATTGGAAAACAGCTTAAATAGTCACTAGAAAGGGAAGGCTTCTCTCTCCTCTTTCTCTCCCATCTTTTCTTTCCCTTCCCTTAATCCTACCCCCTTTTCTGCAGGGTTGGAGACGTGATCCAGGCCTCATGCTTGCTGGGTAAACCCTCACTGAGTCACAGCTGCAGAAGTGAAGGTGGCTGTTTCTGAGTGTTCCCCTATTTCGGGAAAGCAGACACTTCCAGGAACCAGACCACAGTGCAGAGGACTAGGGGCCTCCTGGAGACTTGGGGCTGATGGATGGGCAGGAGCTGGGGCAGGTGGGCTTTGTGCTTTCCTTTCTCAATATGTGGGAGCTCTACGCTGTTCCAGAGTTTCCTAAAGAAGCCATTTACCTCTCGCCCAGCATTTCCTTAGACATCCTCACTCCCATCCCGATGCACAGTTGGTGGTGGTTTGCTAACCTGTTTTGTAGGTCACTCTCTCCCTCCATTGCTGAGGAACTTGAAGTGGAGTGCATGATGGGGGCTTGGGAGGGGGGCTGGGTAGGACAGGGAGGCTGCCGTGACAACTCTTTGCTTTCTGTTTGAGGGGCTGTGAAAAAGAGACCCTTTTGCTGTCAGCTATTATTGTTGAAAATTGTGGCTTGAGTCTCGTGGCTGGGGATGCACAAAGGACGGACAATTGGGGCTTGGATTGCTCAGGGCACAGGGCAGGGAGTTCAGCCAGGCCTGGTCAATGTGTAGGAGAGGGTAGCTTTTAGAAAAAGTCCCCAGCATTGGCTTTATTCTGAGGGGGGGCCATGGAATACTCTCAGCCTTGCTTCTGACACCCTCCTTGACACTTAGGGCATGTGGCTGACGTCTGTCTTTCGCCTCCTCTGGGGCCCATCTTGCCTTCCAGGCTTGCATTCACCCATCCAGCCTAGGGTGAGGGCTGTGACCACTCTCTGGCTTCTGGGAAGCAGATGTGAGTCATTAGGACCAGATGTTCTCCACCAAGCCGGCCGTGTTCCTTTGAAGTGTTTCCTTGAGAATGTGATTGGGTCTGGTCACTGGAGTTTGAGCGGAGAGATGTCACAGGCAAACCCAGACGATGACAGGACCCCAAGTGCCTGGCTTGGGAGGTTGACATGGCTCTTTTTCAGGAAGCTCCGGCAGATTTGTGGTTCACCTTGGTTTCTCGCCGCAGGATACATCTTAGCACAGAAACATGAAAAATCCCAGTTCATGTCTTTCCCACCTCCATATCACTCCCTATGGAAACAGGGGTCTCCTCCGAGCTTTCAAAGTTGAGGGCAGGACAAGGACAGGCAGCAGCTCGAGGAGAGGAGAACCCCCAGCTCCTTAAATCTTAGCGTCCTTACCAGCTGGGTCCTGGGGGGGCGGGGGGGATGTGTTGAGGAAAGCTGGGATATCCTCCTGATGGTGGCTGTTTTTCTTTGCTTTGAAGTCCCCATCCCTCATGGGTCATGGACAAATAATAGGATTTCCTGAAGCCGAGCATTCCGGTTGTCAAAACAGAACAACAATAAAAACTCAAACAAACAAACAAACAAACACACTCCCCCAACCTCTCTCCTCCCACCCCACCTCTTAAAAAGCAAAACATATGAAGTAAAGGTCACAGCCTGGTCGGGTGCCGCTGTATCTGGCTTGCTTGTGTGTTTTAGTTGGCCCACACTGTATTTTCTTTTTTCAGCCAACGTTTAAACATTGGGGAATTTCAAATAGCAACCCAGAGCATACGGAGATCCCGACTGTGCTTGGGAGTCACACAGCTACACAGTGGTTGCTGGCCGTTTACCAAACCCAAATGTGTTGTCTTAGCTGGTCTCTGACTCTGTAGATATGTAGGTTTGCTATCTCTCATGCCGAAGGCCTGGCAACCCGCTGTCTTCGTGATATTTTTCTGGATAAGCTTTCTGGAGTACTGGAGTATCTGTGCATTATTTTTGGGTTCTCCAGATTTTCCCACCCTGCACTGGTGTTATTAGAGGATGGGGTTTAAGGCCAGCTTCAGCAACCCGGTGAGTTTGAGTTTAGCCTAGACTATATGAGACCTGTTTCACAAACCCAGAAACAAACAAACAAACAAACACCAAAGGCTGGAGATGGCTCTTGGGTAAAGTACTTCTTGTATAAATGTCAAGGATCCAAGTTTGAATGCCCATAGCCCACATAAAGTCTAGATATGGTAGATGGGAAAATAAGAGGCAGAGATAGAAGAATACCCAGAAACCCCTGGGCTAGGTAGCCTGGCATATGCAGCAGACAACAACAACAAAACAAGACAAGACAAAACAAAAGGGCCCATCTGGAAGTGGAAGGCAGGACCCAGCTTGTATTCTGACTTTCTGTCTCTCTGTCTCTGTCTTTCTCTCTCTTACACACACACACACACACACACACACACACACACACACACACACACACACACACGTAAGAGCTGGGCATAGTGGTCTACTCTGTGTTGTCAGGTTACCAGCAGTCCAGTCCAATAGCCAACATCAAACAGCAACACAAATTTGCAGAGGCGCCATCCATCGAATTGGCACAAGTTGGCGGAAGCGGCCAGGATCAGCTGGAATACCACAGGAAGTTCTCTCGAATGTTTCTCTCTGTGAAGTGAAGACCAGCAAAGACCAGCGAACTATTGCATGATGGCAAAGCAATGCGAAAAGTGTTGTCCCACTGTCCGTGGGCTTCTACTTGTACTCCTTCCAAACATCACGTGCCCTCTGACATGTCTGCTACCAACAGAACATCATATGCCTTCTCACGGGACAGCTTCCAGTAAAACACCTTCTGACTTAACTGAGTCTTCAAATAAACCATAAACATCCACTGTGTGTGTGTTTGTGTATGTGTGTGTGTGTGTCTATATGCACACGTGCGTGACATTGTATGCCTGTGGAGGACAGAGAACAACTTCTGGAGTCAGTTATTTCCTTCCCTGTGGGTACCAGGTATCAAACTCAGGTAGTCAGGTTTAGTAGCAATTGCCTTTATCTGCCGAATTATCTCACTGGCCTATAATTCCAATTTTTGAAGGGAAAACAGAGCCTATTAATTTTGAATATTTACAGTGTGAATTTGACATGTTATCTTATATATATATATATATATATATATATATATATATATATATATATATATATTATGTGTACTTTTTTTTTTGAGACAGAGTTTCACTGTGCAGCCTTGGCTGTCCTGGAACTCACTCAAGGCTGGCCTTGAACTTGTAGGGATCCATCTGCCTCTGCCTCCCAAGTGCTGGGATTAAAGGTGTGCACTACTGACTGAGAAACCCTGTCTTTAAAAACAAATACACAAAACCAACCAACAACAACAAAATACCCCCAAAACCAAAAAAACCCAAAACAACAAAAATCATATTTTTGGGCTAATAAGATGGCTCAGTGGGTAAAGGCACCTGCTGCCATGCCCGACAATTTGAATTTAATCCCTGGAAGCAACATGGTGGCATGAGGGAATTTCCTTAAGTTTTTCCCTGATCTCTACACAATGGGCTATGGCATGCACACACAGACAAAAAATGCAATAATTAAAAATAGTATATTAGATTTCTTCTGGAACACTGGGAGACCTAGAAACCTAGACTAGTCATCGGCTAAAGATGAATAGTGCTGCTTTATCTTAATGGGTGGGCATGTGCCTGCCGGAGGCCATCCCAGTACCCCACAGTCACGTGTCCCTTGTACACACACATGGTCCTTATGTCCTGTTTACAGACTATGGCTGGGTCCTGTGGGCATTTAAGCCTGGCAATCTCCAGAGCGAGGGAACATTTTGCTAGGGGTAATGGTGGGAATCGCTGCTCGGAAGGTGCACTGAACTAAGGTAAGGGATTATGGATTGCTAAATCCAGTTTGAAGTTCTGTGATTGACGTGGGAAGTGGACCGAACAGCATGTAGGACGTGTCAAGGTCCCTCCTGCCTCTGCTGAAAAGAGGCTTTTCAGCATCTTTTGAGCAGCTTTTGGGAGCTCCCAAGTCTAATGAGAGGGCACTATCTGCTCAGCACCGAGCTGTAAGATGAGGAAATTTAGCAGCAGAGCCCATGAAAATAAAAATGCGTGTGTGCTGCTGAATTCTCTGGTGCCTCTTAGAGTATAGAACACTGAGCTGTGGGCTGCTGGCGGCTGAGTGCTAAGAGTCAGGTGGTGAGTAAGGTGATCCAGGGCTGGGGATGCAGCTCAGTTGGTAGAGTGCTTGCCCAGCATGCTTCAGGCCTTGGGTTCTGTCTCCCATACTGCATTCATCAGGTGTTAGGAAGCATGCCTGTGATCCCAGCATTGAGGTTGGGGATGGATAAACAGGAGGACCTAAGTTCTAGGTCATCTTTGGATACAATGTGAGTTCAAGGCCAGCCTGGAACACAGGAAAAACATGCTAACTTCACTGAGTGTTATCTTCCTATCGTTGTGGTTTTGTGTGCTTTTTTTCCCCCCCCAGAATTTCTCTGTGTAGCCTTGGCTGTCCTGAGCTCACTCTGTAGACCAAGCTGGCCTCAAATTCACAGCGATCCACCTGCCTCTGTCTCCTGGGTGCTGGGATTAAAGGTGGGCGCCCCCACCGCATGGTCTTTCTTTGTTGAGGTTCCTTTACTTCCCTTTTCTTCTTGGTCAACCCCTGGGGCTTAGGACTAAGAAGATGAAGCCATGATTCCAGCTGTTTCTGTACCTACCCTGGCTCCATCTGCTCCACAGGTAATGGAGCTGAGCCCTAGAGGCGTTTACACAGTGACCAGCTGACTTCCCTGCCTTCTTCCTTCTCCAGTGGGGCTTGCTTTATAGTCAATGGTATTTTAATATTTTCGCACTGTTCTCACACCTTTTGTCATAAAGGCCAACTAATAGACACATGGATTAGGTGGAGCAGGCATTTACGATGGAAAGTGAGCCATGCTGAGGCTAGCTGGCTTGTCCCTCCGTGTTCGGCAAGGCCTCAGAAGAGCAGGGGTCCCATCTTAGCCACCTAGGTCTTTCTTCCTTCATCTCCCAGCCTGTCATTGGGAACTTTTTTCAGACATAAATTTTTTACACTTTTATTTAAAATTTTTTTATTATCAATTTTTATAGTAATAAATGTTCTCTTCCCTCAACTCTCCCAGATCCTTTCCCACCCACTTACCTACTCAGGTGTGTGTGTGTGTGTATGTGTGTGTGCACGCTCGCGCACATACACCCAAGGAGGCTAGAAAAAAGTGTCAGATCCCCTGGATCTGGAGGTGGAGTTACAAGACAGTTAATGAGTTACTGGGAACTGAAATCAGGTCTTTTGGAAGAACAGGAAGTGCTTTTCTGAGCAATTGCACCAGCTTCCTGGGGACTTTTAGCTGCTAAGACTAGGGCAAAAAGTGCTTCACAAACAATTGAACAGAGTCCAGTAGTCAAATCAATTTAATAGGTACAACCAGATTTTACAAATGAAATACAATGGAATGGAAAATATCAGCACGCATTGCAAGCCAAGCCTTATTAGTCACATTTGATGTAATAAGTCTGCTGCTGTTTGGGTTTCCAGTCTCTTGCGGTTGCTTGGTTGGGAGCAGATCTGGATCTCTTTGGACTTGGATTATGGATGCTGTGAAGCCTTATCAGCTGCTTCTGCCTGAGTTTCAGGGAGATGAGATGGCAGTGACAGGCTGTGGGGAAGTCTTGCCTTTGCACATCTGACAATTCAAGGCAGGCACGTGTGCACAGACAATAGGACTTTCAATGTGCTTATGACATGGATTTAAAAATATATTACCGTTGCCCTTGGTTACCTTCTAGAATGTGAAGAAGGCAAGTCCCGATTGCTAAAGACACCATATACTTTGGACAAAGGACTTGGAAGAATTGAGTTGGGTCTGACCTGGAAGCCTCTTCACTAGGGCCTGCCTAGCTCTCAGAGCTGGATGGCATCATACAAACTACCAAGAGAGAGAAGCCACTACCCCACTGTATCTCCCAGAACCATACTGACCAGCATGCCAAGTTATACCCAGAGGTGCAGTGTCTTGTACCTTGGTGTCTAGTTGGACTTGCTCAATAGGAAGGAATTCATGCTTGCTGCTGTAAATTTATCCAAATACCCACAACTGGGGAGGCCATGGAACCTAGAGGAGAAACTACTACTACCTTCCGTCCCTAAACCAGTGTAATTTCTCACTGCATTCTAAATACGTATCCCTATGCCAACAGGTAAGGGTAGCCCTCACCTCTTTCCTTAGTCATTGTTCTATTGCTGTGAGGAGACACTGTGATCAGGGCAACTGTTATTAAAAGAAAGTGTTCATTTGGGGCTGGCCTGCAGTTTCAGAGGTTTAGTCCATTGCCATCATGGTGGGGAGAATGGCGGAATGCAGCAGACATGTGCTGGAGAAGTAAATAAGAGTTCTGCACCTGGAACTACAGGCAGCAGGAAGAGTGACACTGAGCCTGGCTTGAGCTCCTGAAACCTCAAAGCCCATCCTCAGTGACACACTTCCTCCAAGAAGGCCACACCTCCTCCAAGAAGGCCACACCTCCTAATCCCTCTCAAGTAGTGCCACTCCCTAATGACCAAGCACTCAAATATATGAGTCTATGGGGGCCATTTTTATTCAAACCACTGCACCCCTCATCAAAGAAGCTTCTTCTTACAGTAGACAGAGACCATTGCAGAAACCTACAACTGCTCAAAAATGCAGTAAACAAGCGACGGAGTGGTGCCCAACACCAGCTGAAATATCTACAACACAGCTCTCAGGGCACGTTGTGGAAAAGAAGGCAGGGACATCGCGAGAGCCACGTGACCAGGATGTCTACTGTGAGAGTGTGTCTTCCATATATGACAGGCGAGTGATATCCATGAAATCACAATATTGCTATCTAAAGAAGACCTGAACACGGGCTAGAGAGATGGCTCAGAGGTTAAGAGCACTGACTGCTCTTCCAAAGGTCCTGAGTTCAGTTCCCAGCAACCACATGGTGGCTCACAACCACCTATAATGAGATCTGGTGCTGTTGTCTGGTATGCCGGTGTACATGCAGACAAAACACTGTATACATAATAAATAAGTCAACAATGACCCGAATAGCAACACCACCAGTTAACACACCAACATGAGTGAAGAGAGTCTCATAAGGCCCAGCCCTAGATGAAGAGCTCCAGGCAATTAATGACTTCTGAGAGGAGGAGAATCAGATTTCCCCAGGGAATAGCCCCCATTAGTTATCCAATAGCAAGTTGTCAGCGCTAAAGACATACAAATGAGCGACACTAAATGGACTCAGCAGGATATGTGTGTGTGTGTGTGTGTGTGTGTGTGTATGTCTAACAAAAATAATTAAAGAAAAAAGGCCCATATGGAAAGATACTGGAGGTGGTGGAAGGAGAAGAGGGAAAGAGAATAATAAACTCAGTACTCATATAAGAAATTCTCACAAAAATTGACCTGCAAAGAGTTCTACCCATAAGGACTGGGTACTTCTACTGAGTATGGCAGGGTTTTAAACAAACAGCAGCACAAGGCTAATATGTAAATTTTAACTTTTATTCTAAAATTTATAATTTGTGTGTGTGTGTGTGTGTGTGTGTGTGTGTGTGTGTGTGTGTGCATGAGTTAAATCCGCAGTCCCTCGCCCTCGACTCGGTACCGCGGTGGCACGGGCGCCACAGCTACTGAGTGCTGGGGCATGTTAAACTGAAGATCTGGCTAGCTAAACTCGTAATATCCGATGGCTACACTTAATGCTCTGTCTGGCTTTCAGCAGTGTGGCCCGATCAGTCTTAGCAGTGTGGCCAGAGATGAGTTCAGAGTTTCTTTAGGGATTTGTGGGAGGTTTGGAGCAGTGACTGGGTTTTGTGTTGATGCACCCACAGAGGCTTCCTAAGATGGAGAGAGTCTCAACTAACCAAGCTGAAGAGAGCTGGTAGAGGAAGTGGGGTAGTGAGTTAGGCTGTATGTTACTACCAGAGCTAGCTGCCCAGTTATTTTGAATTAGCTCTCTTTCTCTCAGTCGGGGTCTCATGTAGCCAAGGCTGGCCTCAGGTAGCCGAGGCTAGCCTCAAACCCAGATCTTCTTGCTTCTTCGTCCCAAGTGCTGCAACTATGGACCTGTACAGACACTTGTGAGATATCTCTTAACATCCTGATTAGAGGTGGGCAAGGCAGTTTGTCAGTTTGCAGAGAGGACTTTGGCTGGTACAATTCTACCCCAGAGTTCTGTCTTTGTACTGCATTTTTGAGGAGCGCCTTCGTGCCCATAGTGTTGTTCAGCCTCTGAAATCTACACCACAACAGACAAAGTGTGAACTTAGTCAGCTTCTGCCGTCCTCCTTGATTACCATATAGACACTTTGACCTTTAAAATCCACAGCAATCAAGCCTTTCAGTCAGTTACTTTGGGCTTGGAATCTATATTCATACCAAGAGGGTTGTTCTTGCCAGAGGCACTTCTAGCTGTAAAACTCTTATAAGGCTCAACTTTTTCACTTATAGTTGAGGAAAGTGATTCTTGGGAGTTTAAGTGACTTTCTGTCTGAAAAGCAGGCTTGGAGGGAATATGTCCTTAGGTTAGCCTGTGGGATGCAGGGCACAATATGCAAATGGATGCTTTTCTCGGCGGCATAGAATCTGGTGAGAGGTGGCAACGTGGATGTGTGTTTATCTGTCCCACCCTATTTCCTTGAGGAATGGCGTCAAATGAACCTCTTTTTTTTCCAAAGTGAGCTGGATCCTTTTTTTTTTTTTTTTTTTTGTGGTTTTTTGAGACAGGGTTTCTCTGTGTAGCCTTGGCTGTCCTGGACCCGCTTTGTAGACCAGGCTGGCCTTGAACTCACAGTGATCCACCTGCCTCTGCCTCTGGAGTGCTGGGATTATAGGTGTGTGCCATCACGCCTGGCTGTGAGCTGAGCTGGATTCTTAAAGCTGTTATTCAAAATGCCTCACCCAGTTCTGGCCAAGGAGAGGCGGGCACATGGTGTGATTAGAGTGGTCAGTCAAACGGTGAGTTTTGAAGGGAAAATATGGGATTTCTGTTTGTCTGAACAGTGGGACACTAATGAGCTGTCAATCACTTCCAGTTCCCTAGATACCTAAAGAGGGTCTGGTATCAATCTTTCTCAGTGTGACAGCTCAGCCCTACACTCCCTCCTCCAAACCAGTCTGTATTTCTAAAAGCTTTCTTATTCTGCTTATTCGAGCAAGGTAGTTCTGCTGGCTTGTGCTAAATTTCCTAAGCGACAGACTTTTAGAATGACAACCATTGCCCTTGGGTAGCTGGGTGGGTGGGTTCATCATAGTGTTCAAGGACAAAATGGCCCTGTGTGCACGTGATCAGGCTCCTGCTATGTGTCAGGCATCCATGCATGCAAGGTGGTCCTGAGATCTGTCAGCATTCAGCATCTCTAAAGATGATGCCCACCCAGAATTCTAATCCGCTTTTAATTAGCATGGAGTACCTGATTCACAAAAAAAACTTAGGTTAGTTTTCTTAACGTCAGTCTTCAGCTTTCCCAGATGGAGACACTGGTCCCTGTGCACAATTGCTCTTGCTGAATTCAAACTTTTGGCTGCTGTTTGCTCCCTTTGAACCTTTTCTGGTCAGTTTGGTTAGGTAACTCAATTATTGATGGCTGAAAGCCTTCGTTTGCCTGCTCAGAAGGCTTGGGATGAGGAGAGAAAAGAGCGAGTCCAGGAATGGTTTGTGATCTTGGAGCAGCATGATTCTGACATTGTTTCCAGCAATGCAAATGTGGCTGAGTGGTCCAGTGGTAGTAGAATCGAATCCTGAATAAGTCAGAATGTAGTCTGTGTCTAATGGTATAAGGAAAGAGTATTTGCCTATGGGATGGTTTCATCAGTGACTGGTTTCTGTCAGCTACCTCTCCATGCATGTCTATGAGCCGCCATGCTGCCTTCCATGAAGATAACAGATTACACCTTAGAACTGTAAGCCAGCCCCAGTGAAATGTTGTCATTTATGAGAGTTGCTGTGAGCTGGGTGTGGTGGTGCACACCTGTGATCCCAGCACTCAGGAGGCAGAGGCAGGTGGGTCTCTGTGAGTTCGAGGCCAGCCTGGTCTACAAAGTGAGTCCAGGACAGTCAAGGCTACACAGAGAAACCCTGTGTTGAAAAACCAAAAACCAAAAACCAAAAACCAAAAAAAAAAAAAAAGAGTTGCTGTGGTCATGGTGTCTCTTCACAGCAATGGAAACCCTAACTAAGACATAGTGACTGATGAAGACGCATGATATCAACTTCTGGTCCCCCACACATACATGCACATATATGTTCACATACCCTTTTGCAATGCATCCACATGAACACATGTATACAACACACACACAAGGTGAATGCTAAGCTAAGTTATCAGGAATCTGTGTGGGTGTGCATTTGCACAACTCAGGCCTACCAACAATGGTGGGAAAATTATCCCAGACAGATTAATGCAGGTGGCATCCTGTGGCATTTTCTCTATCCTCCACAAGGTTATTATAATTTTGGAATCAGGCATTTTAGAGTTAGCCATTGCATATCTTCTAGCACAGTTGTGGACAGGTATAATAGGCTAGATAAAGACATATGCATTGTCTGGTTATATTCATACTGTGAAATGTCCTTTCTTTAGCTGACCTTAACTTTGACCAGACTGCAGCCAGAAACATTGATGACTGATTGCTTTTCCCTCCAGCAACTGCCATAGGACCCGGAGCATCTATCATGTACCAGTGCTCATCCCTGCTTCCTTTTCTCCTTAGCCACTGAGCAGCTGTCAGGCGCCACTGACTCCAAGTCCATTGCTGGGCCTCAGATTTGCTGGGCGAGTCACTGACAGCTTCTGAGTGGTTCCCAGTGAGGCGGCCACCTGGAGTAAGATCTTAGAAGTTCACATAACACTCTGAAGGAACATGGCCGTCATGGCTGGAGAGGCAGAGAGGAGAACAGGCGCTGAAGGGCTAAGGGCAGGGAAATGCGAACTGGAAATGTTCCCAGTTAGGTGGAAGAGCAGAGCGTGGCACATCAGAATTCATCCTGCTGTTCCCCTAAGATCCTGCTGCCAATGGAGGTTTCTGATTCATGGGCTGGAGAGATGGCTCAGTGGTTGAGAGCACTGGCTGCTCTTTCAGAGGAGCTGGGTTCAATTTCCAGCACCCACATGGCAGCTCACAACTGTCTGTAACTCCAAAAAAAACCCCAAAACCGAAACAACAACAAACAACAACACACCATCAACAACAAACAACAATAACAATATAACAACACACCATCAACAACAAACAACAGTAACAACACACCATCATCATCAACAACAACAAAAGTTTAATGTACTGTCTTCGAGTTTCAATTGCTGTGAAGAGTCACCACGACTATGCAAGTCTTATAAAGGAAAACATTTAAATGTTTGACTTACAGTTCAGAGGCTTAGTCCATTATCGTCATGGTGGGAGGCATGGTGGCGCGCAGGCAGGCGCTGGAGAGGTAGCTCCAAGTTCTACATCCAGGTTGGAATACAGCAGAAAGAGTGTGTGAGCCACAGGGCCTGGCTTGAGGATCTGAGACCTCAAAGCCCGCCCCTAGTGACACACTTCCTCCAAGGTGTGCCTCCTACTAGTGCCCCTCCCTGTGAGCCTATGGGGCCATTTTTATTCAAACCACCACATGTATTATTATTGTCATCATCATGTGTGTGTAGTTGTGTGCTTGGAACAGAACAGAGACAAGCAAACAACTCAGGGATGAGTGTTCAAGAGGAAAATCTCAGCCGGGTGGTGGGGATGCATGCCGTAATCCCAGCCCTTGGGAGGCAGAAGCAGGTGACTCTCTTTGAATTCAGGGCCACCTGGTCTCCATAGTGAGTTCTGGGATAGCCAGGGTTACAAACAAAACAGAACAAAACAAAACCCTGTCTTGAAAAACCAGATGAAATGAAACCAAACCAAACCAAACCAAACCACCACCACCACCACCACCAATGACAACAAAGAAAACAAAACAAAAAAAATCTCCAGGACTCATTGCTGATCTAGATATAGGAAGACAGAAAGGAAGCAGTCAAAGATAATTCCCACGAGGTTCCCTCAGGGCTGAGGAATGTGGGGAGAGGACCAGTCTGGGAGATTGGGGGTGGAGGTAGTGGTAGCAGTGAGTTTAGGGTAGAGGAAATAAAAAATGGTCTTGTGTATATATTGAGTTTGAAGGCCTTTCTTTGCACAGTTCACCCAGGAGTTGTGTGCTTAGGTGTGGTTTGGACTCCAGCTCACTGAGACGTGCTGGGTTGGGAGGGGAGACCGGGCAGAGTATCATTTATTTATTGTCTTATTACTGTGACATGATGCTTGACAAAGCAGCTGAAGGGAACAGGGTAGGGAAAGCACAGAGATGGGACCAGCTTGTCTATGGCATTGGGAGTGTGTAGCTGCTCACATTTCAGTGGAGCAGGAAACAGAGGTGGAACAGAAACTGGGCCTGGACTATATACCTCAAGGCCCCAACCTCCACCCACATTCCTTCCAGGTAGGTTCCTCATGTAAAACAGCAATGCCAGCTGGGGACCAAGTTTTTATAAACACATGAGCCCAGGGGTCCGTTTTACATCCAAATCACAGCTTCATCGTGAGGGTGGATATGAGACTGGGGAGGGGAGTGGCTGAATCTACAAAGGCCACTGAGGTGACTTCTGAGATGTGTGTGTTTGTGTGTGTGTGTGTGTGTGTGTGTGTGTGTGTGTGTGTCTGTCTGTCTGTCTGTGCGTGTATGTGTGTGCATGTACATGCTGAGAGGAAGTTGAGAAAGACTAGGAGTAGGGAAAATACCAGTTATGTTTGGTGGTGTGCAGTCCTGAACTTCGAGAGAACCCCCCATTGTGGTTGTGGGTCAGGTGTCATAGAGGAGGCATTGAGGAGACAGGGAGGCCACAGAGGCATTGAGGGGCTTCTGGGAAGGTTTTGGTTTTCTGAGGAGCTAGGTGAAGATATGAGGTTCCTCTTGCCCAGTGGGTCTCAACCTTCCTGACGCTGAGACCTTTAAATACAGCTCTTTATGCTATGCTGACCCCCAACATTAAAATTATTTTTATTGCTACTTCATCACCGTAATTTCACTACCGTTATGAATCACAGTGTAAATCTTTTTAGAGATGGAGGTTTGTCACCCACAGGTTGAGAACCAATGCTCTAGCCTTTCCTCACTAGCTCCGCCTACATCCTGCCAGGATATGAAAGCCATAGCCGGACAACAGCAGAGACAAGTCACAAAGAGAAAGCCCAGAGACCTTGCTCTTAGTGTCAGCTGCTCCCCAACTCTGGAGCTTTCTCTGCTTCAGGGGAAAAAAAAAGCTTAGGCATTGTTCGCTGTTGAGGTGATTTATGGAGGAGGTGCCTTGACATCTCCGTTATCCCATGTAATCCCTTTCAGTATTGCCTTTCAGGTGTGGGACTGTTCTTACTTCCAGGTCACAGGAAGATCAGAGTAGTCAGGTTAAAAAATTAAGAGGCAGAGCTAAGTTTTTTCCCCTCTTTCCTTATTCAGAGTCTCACCATGAACTCCTAGCTCACCTGGAACTCACTATGTAGATCAGTCTAGCCTTGAAATCACAGAGATCCACCTGTCTCTGCTTCACAAGGCCTGTACACACCACACCTGGCAGAGCTGAGCGGAGTTTTAAAAACATAAGTTTCTAACTCAAGACTCTGTGGGATGGAAGAGTGGGGAGATGAAAGGACCCAGAGGGTTCAGGAGCTCCACAAGGAGACCATCAAGGCCAGTGGATCTGGACCCAGGGGGTCCTGCGCAAACTGACGCACCAACCAAGGACAATGCATGCAGTCATCATAGACCCCTGTTCAGATCTAGCTGACAGACAGCGCATTCTCCACGGTTGAGAGCGGGGAGCACCTCTGACATGAACTCTGGTGCCCCTGATTTGATCACTTCCTCTTGGTGGGGAGGCCTGGCTGGCACACAGAGGAAGGGGAAGCAGGCTATCCAGATGAGACCCGATTGGCCGTGGTCAGCCGGTAGGGGAAGAGGGCCCCTTCTGTCAGAGGTCTAGGGGGGAAGAGGGAGGGTGAGAACAGGAAGATACAAGTGAGGGGGGGTAACAATCAGCATGTAATCTGAATAAATTATAATAAATTAAAAAAAAAGAATCTGTGAGAATTCCTGTGCCACTTTCTCAACACCTTTCATTGTGATTTCATGTTTGCAGACTTTGGTCATGTCAATTAGAACGATCTGTTTTCACTTAGGTGGGCACATAGCAGGTGCTTAATAGATGCCTTAAAGCCCTGTACCTGCATTTGGTGAGATAGCTCAATGAGCACAGGTGCTCGCTGTGCAAACCTGGTGACCTGCATTTGATCTCTGGGGCCCACGAAAGGAGTAAGGAGAGAACTGACTCCTCTAATTGTCTGGTGGCACAGGCACCCACACCCCCCTGCTTTGTTTGTCTCGGTCTCTCTCTTTCTCAAATAAAAAGTGAAAAAAGGGAATTAAAGTGATGTACTGGTACCGATGCAAGTTTATGGTTAGTTAATTTTACAAGTAATTTCAGGAACTGTACTTCCACGATTCAACTCTCAACTTTATGTCTATTTAAAATGTTTTAAATTACATATATATATATATATATATAGTGTGTGTGTGTACATGTGTGCATGTGGTGCACATGTACCATGATATATATGTGTAGGTCATAGAACATCTTACAGGAGACTGTCGTCTCCTTCTGCTGTATGGATGCCTGGGATGGAACCCAGGTTGCCAGGTTTGATGGCATAGCCCCTTTATAATCAAGACTTTTTTCATTACATTTTTCCTTAGTGTCTGTATGTGTTCTCACACATGCGCATGTGCCATGGTGATCAGGTAAGGACAGAGGACAACTTGTGTGTGGGAGAGTAGCTTCTCTCCTTCCACCATGAGGATCCTGGGGATCAAAGTTAGGCTTGGCAGTAAGTACAGTTACCTACAGAGCATCTTGCTACTTTCTTCCTGAGCCCCATTTGTGTCTTCAGACAGGGTCTCACTCTGTAACCCAGCTGTCCTGGGACTCAGTATGTAGCAGTAGTCTTTCTGCCTCAGTTTTCCAAGTGCTAGGATTACAGCCATGACATATCCCATCATGCCCAGTGTGTCATATGTACTTAAAACATTTATCAGTATGTATTAATTATATATACTGGCTGGTGACATCTCTCTCTCTCTCTCTCTCTCTCTCTCTCTCTCTCTCTCTCTCTCTCTCTCTCTCTGTGCTAAGATCAGAGAAGCAGAGTTGCTGCCATAGGGAATCAGGCTCTATTTCTATAGCGTCTCCTTCAGCCTCAAAGAGCAAGAGCAGCGGGAAACCGTCCATCAGTACTCTGTCAGGCTCGGTGTCACTGAGGGGGATTGTGAAATCACCCAGCGTCACACAGAACAGAAAGTTCACCCAAGTTGTGGGAACCTTTAAAGCCCCGGTTGTTAGCTGTGAGAAAAATCCCTGCAGTCACATCAGAGAACAAGGACAGCTTTCGAAGATGGTTTTTATTACTAAGTTGTTACTACAAACAGGCTTTCACTCAAGTAGAGCGAAAATATGCGATTTTCTGAAAATGGCAGCTGTGAAATCACATCCCCAGAAAATCTGTAATTACTGTTGATGATCCATTTGTTAGTATTTCAGTGTGCAGTTTGAGGGGAAAAAAGACCAGCTCACCAGCATCACTGACACTAGTGGAAGTACTAGCACACTAGCTTTTTTTAGTCTAAGAAATAAAATTGCCCAATGGCTGTGTCTCCCTCTTGTGTGTGGTGTGTATGGGAGTGCGTGCCTATGTGCAGGTGCGCACAGACCAGAGGGGAGTCAGGAGGCCTGATCTGTCACTTGCCACCGTATTCCTTTGAGACAGGGTCTCTCCCTGAACCTGGAGCCAGGCTGACATCCAGGAAGCCTCAACAGTCCTGTTCCCCTCAGTGTGGGGATAATAGCATGAATGGTCATGCCAATTTTTAAAGTGAGTGCTGGTGTCTGAAAAGCGGAGGAAAGAGAGGTTGGGAGCTCAAGGTCTTCCATAGTGAGTTTGGATCCAGAACCAGCATCACCACATCAGTACACCAGCACCTCTGCATCCTATATCCCAGTGACAGACCTGTCTCAAAACTAAGGTAGTCAGCTCCTGAGGAAGGATACCAGGGGTTGACTTATGGCATCACCCGTGTGTGTGTGCACACGGGGAAAAAAAAATTAACTAGCGTGGTGGTGGCAGTGCTGGCACATGCCTTTAATTCCAGAACTAGGGTGGCAGAGACAGGTGGATCTCTGAGTTTGAAGCCAGCCTGGCTTACAGAGCCTCCAGGACAGCCAGGAATACATGAAGAAACCCTGTCTCAAAAAACAAAACAAAACGAAAAATTAACTATCCCACTATCTGTTACAGGTTAAAGGGTATCTCTGCAAGATGCATATGTTAAAGTAAGCTCTTTTGAAGAGGTAATTAAGTTCGAATGAGGGCCCTGGGGTGGGGCCTAATCCACTGTGATTGATATGGCTTGGCTCAGGCAGGTCTAGAACCAGAGCAGTTCTCCTGCTCCTGTCTCCCAAATGCTGGGATTAGGTGTGCACCACCATGCCTGGCATGATTGTTTTGTTGTTGCTTTTTACACTGAGGTAGCCCAGGTTGGCCTTGAATTTAGTACATGGTTAAGGATGACATTGAACTTCTGATTCTCCATTTCTTTTTTTTTTTTCTTTTTTTTTTCTTTTGTTTTTCAAGACAGGGTTTCTCTGTTTTAGTCCTGGCTATCCTAGAACTCACTCTGTAGATCAGGCTGGCCTTGAACTCACAGAGCTCCACCTGTGTCTGCCGCCCGAGTGCTTGGATGAAAGGTATGTACCACCACTGCCTAGCTCTACCTGCCCTCACCAGGAGACAGGGTTTCTCTGTGTAGCAATCTGCTTGCCTGTGCCTCCCTGAGTGCTGGAATTACAGGTGTGAGCCATGGTACTCGCCTTCAATGGCTACTTCTTGAGTGCTAGGATTACAGGTGTGTGGCATGACTCGTTTTATATGATGCTGGGAATCAAATGCAGGGCTTCATGCAGGCTAGACAAGCACACCACCAACTGAACACCAGCAGCCCAACTGGTAATTTATAAGAGCCAATTAGGACAAATGTAAACAGAGGGTGTGATCTTGGGGGTGTCCATCGGGAGAAGATGGTGACAAGCCAGACAGAGACCAACCCTCGGGACACTATTACCATGGATTCCTAGCCATCAGAGTTGTGAGAAAATTCCTTTTTTTTTTTTTTTAAATCCCTTTTGGGCATTTTGCGGTGGCAACGCCAACAGTCAAATACTCTATCATCATAGCTCAGCAGGGCCAATCTTTGAAGTAGAATTTCTGGAAACAGCTGGGAAGAAAGTAGGGCTAGGCGTCTCAGATTTCCTACTTCTCTGTGTCTTCAGGGTTTCTGGGCAGGCACCAGGAACTCTCTGCCTGAGAGAAGGGCTTCCAGTCTCAGGTTGTGTGAACCCTTGTCTTTATAGGAAGCCCCTCTTTACTCATCTATCGGGCACCGAGTACTGCGGCAGGCAAACACAGGGAATAGATTAGTGGCTTGAGACCTATTAGATTTGGTTACATAAGTCACCCCGCCCCTCAGTAATAATGCATTTGGAAGCCTAGCTTTTTTTTTTAACCAAGATGGACCTAACCAAACTCAGAACCCCCCTAAGACCTCCACCTCTTTGCTGCTTCATGTACACTCCTCTTTAAATAGAGTATACACTTTTATCTGTTCCTAGTAGCGCTCAAAATTAGAAAGTTAGTAGCCAAGTGTGTTCCCGATGTATGCAGGTGAGAGTAGCAGAAGGGCTGGCCTGCCTTGGTTTTGGGTCCATGTGCAGCAAGGCAGACTGTCCTTCAGGGGACCTCTATTTGCCATCTTAAGCTATGCACAGCTGGGCCTGTGTTATGATGAAAATCAAATGCATTATGGAAAAGGACATGTGCAAGAGGAAAAACTAATATATGCCCCAGTCCATCAATCAATACAGAGAATCACCCATATCCTGCACCTTATAACTACCTCCTCATTCTTGTAGAGCCCATAAAAGAGACTCCAGGTTGTACCCCATTTATGCGGCCTGCTGTCGACCTTGACAGTTTTATTTTCTTTGACTTTATACTGTTTGTTGCTTTGCTTTGCATAAAGTTATCTTGCTAATTTTGCAAAGCTATATGAGTCCTTATTTTCAATTCTTTGGCTAAGAGGTCAAGGACCTGGAAACATGTGACTCCAACCTTAACTGGGACCCCTGACCCTCTAGTAACATGGCCTAAGGTTTCTTGGGTTCCAGGCTCCAGGAGTTAAGGCTGGGGTGCTGCCTTCTTCCCAGAGTTCATGAGTCCTCTCATCATTGCAAAGTCAGAGAGCAGGGCCTCTCCCCTCCTCTGAGGCTGATCTTGCTGGGGAAGGATTGGTAAACACTCCCTATCAAGCCTTCCCACCCTGTTCTTGGCATCAGCCTTACTTTGATTAGCTTCACATGGGTAAACAAGCAGGCCAGATGTGTGTTTGAAGTAATTACTCACACCTTATTAAAGTTAAAAATAAAAAAATTGAATTGGTTTAATTTTGGCTAGCTGACGCCAGTGCGCATACAACATATAATCCCATCTTCCCTGAACCCCTAAAGGGGCTTCTGGTCTCTGCTTGGGAGCAACAGGGCCAGTCACGGGCTCTTTGCCTCTGCCTATCGGCCCAAGTCCCTCAGAGAAGCTGAGGAACTGAGATTCCTCTGTTCAAGAAGGACCTTACACCTGGGCGTGGTGGTGCACGCCTTTAATCCCAGCACTTGGGGAGGCAGAGGCAGGCGGATCTCTGCGAGTTCGAGGCCAGCGTGGTCTACACAGTGAGTCCAGGACAGCCAAGGCTACACAGAGGAACCTTGTCTTGAAAAAACAACAAAACAAAACAGACAAACCGAAAACCCCCCAAAAGACTTTACATGGGCTGGGATCTAACACAGTTGGGAAAGCACATGTATAGTGTGCTTGAGGCTCTGTGTTTAATCCACAGCACTGTTTAAACAGGTGTTTTACTAGTGCATGAGCGTCAGAAGTTCAAAGCCAACATGAGACCCTGTGAGAGAAAGATGCTTTCAACATCCACATCCTGGGTGGCTTACAACTGCCTATAACTCCAGTCCCAGGTGATCCGGTGCCCTCCTCTGGCCTTCATGTGGTCCAGCACACACAGAATAGTCATAAACTCACCCAGGCATGTACGCATAAGAATAAAACATAAATAAATCTTAAAAAAAAGAGAATGATCTCAATTTCATTTAATTCAAACGTTGCAGACTGAGGCATCTCTGAAACAAATGGCTTTGTAGAAAAAAAAAATGAGCTGGTCCTGGGATGAGTTTTTATAGTTTCCACCAGCAGGTCGGGGGAGCAGCTGGAAATATGTCCATGTGGACAGAGCAAAGGATATTCTGTGTTGTTTTAAAAAATGAAAATCCCAAATGTTAGATTTTTGCCAATAAAGACTCAGGAGCCAGATGCAGGGGATGAAAACCTGCTAACTCAGAGAGGCAGAGAAAGCACCCAGTTCCCCTTCCTCCTCAGCTCATGTCTCAGGGGAAAAAAGCTCCCAAAGCTCAAAAAAAAAAAAAAAAAAAAAAAAAAGAAAAAAAAAAGAAAAAGAAAAAGCCAAAGAGCTTGCTAGCTCAGAGTTCAAAAAGCCCTTTCTTTCTTCTTATCCACACTGTCTTAAATACCCTTCAACTCAAAGTCCCTCCTACTCTTTAATCCCTGTCAGATGGTTTCTTGTTCTGCCTCCTGACCTAGGGTTAATTTTACTAAATTCTGTGTACAGAAAGCTCTTGGATTAAAGGTGTGCGCTAGGGCTGAGCCACACCATAATCACCTGTTTACAGTAAAGAAAGTTCTTGGATTGAAGGTGTGTGTGAGGGCTGAGCCATGGCAAACAAGAAACAGGTTTCTACAGTTCACAATCTCAGGGGTCACAATGGGATCCAATAGCCTGCAACAATTCTGTATCGAAAATGTGGGAAAGGGAGAAGTGCCTTCTCACACGAAACCCCTGCTGACAGGCCCAGAAGAGGCAGAGGAAGCTCTGGGGGGGACAGGACCGTCCATGAGCAGAAACGGTTGCTGCTTCAGGAAAGATTGGGGTGACAATCCAGAATGTTTATACGTAGGCAGCAGTCCTGGTGGTCAGTGGTGATGGGATTTTAATCAGGGCTTCAGCAAACATTCAGAAATGTGAGCTAGCCTTCTATTTCTCACCTTTGGTCCCTATTTCCAACTCAGGAGAATTAAAAAAAAAAAAAATCAGTTGAAATCAGATTATGGGCTGACCTTAAATATTAAGCAAACAAACGAAACAAGAAACTCATTGTCCTTTGTAGTCAAGGAGCTCCTCCTGAGACTTGCAAGGAGTCTAAAGCTGGGAAGATGGCTCTGCTGGCAGAGAAGCTTTCTCTGGGAGCCTGATCATCCAAACAGGAGACCCCAGAATCCAGGTCAGAAATCCAGGGGGGTCTGTAATACCAACCCTAGGAAAGCGGAGGCAGGGAAACCCCCAGGGCTCGCAGGCAAGATAACCTCGCCGAACCAGTGAGTGCCAGACTCAGGGAGAGGCCCTGTCTGGAGTTCCTATTTTTCAGTTGGAGAGTAATTGAGGAAGTGTGTCAGCTTGACTTTTGTCTACTTGATGTAAGCTAGGATTGTTTTGGAAGATGAAACCTCAGTGGAGAAAATGCCTCTTGTGAGACTGTCCTGTGGGCAAGTGTGTGTGGGTGTTTTCTTGGTTAATGGTTGCTGTGAGAAGTCCCAGACCACTGTGATAATGTGTTGTTTTTAATTATATGTATTATTAGTATTATCAGTAGGCCCGGCTAGCAATCAATCAAGACACTGACACTGGATATGTATGTGTATCCATCCATCCATCCATCCATATATATCTATATATCTATATATCTATATTTATATATCTCCACACACACACACACATATATATTAAATTTGTATTTTTATTTATTTATTTTTTACTACTTAAACAGTCTTTAATGAGAGGCCTCTACTCCTGCATTTTCTCCATTGTTTCTTCCTTGTATTTGCCCTTTTCCTCTCCTACTTGTCGGGACTTGGCTTTCCTTCCCAGGATCTTCTTCTGGTCTTTGTCCAGCTTTAGCCTGGTGATGACCACCTTGCTGGGGTGGATGCCCATGTGGACAGTTGTGCCGTTAGCCTTTTCTCACTGCATTGATTCAATATAGATGACGTATTTTTCCCTATATACCTGGACCACTTTACCAATCTGCTGGACAACCTGAACTTCTTCATCCTTTCGAATGGGTATGGACCGGACACTAGACTTCTGTCTCAGCTCTTTGGAAAGAGGGGAAGACATTGATCTTCCTCCGAATGTGAGAAGGTGCATTGAAATGGCATCTGTGGTTCTTGCTTTGGTCAGAAGTCATGAAGGGCTGGAACTCCATTTTGGCGCCTGCGATCCAGCAATGGCCGCTGACACTGGTTATATTTTAAGACAGCCTTAGTTAGCCTGGGGCAGGGCAGACAGTAATCCTCTAATCTGCTTCCCATATTGGGGCAGATATGGGATCCCTGCCCCAATCCTATGCCATCTGCGTCTACCAATTTCTATCATTCTACCTCCCATCCATAATTCCAAATACTTGCTATTGTTCTTCATCTGGGCCAGATTCTTTATCCACGCCGGCCATGTGTCCTCCTCCATCTAACCCATGGTGGCCTTCCTCTCTTCTCCTCAGGGTCTCTCTCCTCGTTGTCTTCTTTCTCCTTCCTCTTCTTCCCAGGATTCCTTTCTCTCTCTCTCTCTCTCTCTCTCTCTCTCTCTCTCTCTCCCTAAACTCTGGAATCTTAGCCACACCTCTTCTGCCCTGCCCAGGTGGGATGACTTTTTATTAATTAGCATCAAAGTACATCAGACCGTGCCCCAACAATTCCCCTTTTCTGTCTAAATAAAGAGGCCATTTTAAAAATATACAGTAAGTACAATTATGAAAATGATAAAAACCAATAGGTAAGACTTACATACATAATGTTTAATCAAATGATATTTGGCAACCTTGAAGAGATATTATCTATTTTATCTTTGTGAGTCTAAAGTTTTGAACCTAAGTCTATTAAATTATCTATTAAAGTTTATATCTATCAACTTAAAAGTATTTATCTAGACATAAAAGTATCTTAACTCCTAAATAACTAAGTTTAATTTTTAAACTATCTGGTCTTCAACCCCATCAGAGACTTGAGAAGGAATAAATTTAATTATCTGAGTAAATAGGAAGTGCAGGTTAGCAGCTTCCAAAATGAAAAACTGACAGAGACAGTTTACTGCCTGAGTAGACCCACAACTCTCTATAACACTGGAGCATCATCTTCAGCCTTCCGGCCCAGTATATCTGACAGACATATTTGTAAAGCAGGAACTATTGAGGACTTGTTTACCCTGTTTTGGCAGAGTCTGGTCATCAACTCTGCTTGCATCCAACCTCACCCACTTTAGGCAGAATTTTGTCTGTGGGAGAAATGAGGACATTTTTATCCCCTGGCTGTTTTGCCACACTTGAAACCATCGCTACAAGGAGGTTCTTTGATGCTCATCATCTTTTTGTGGTAGGCTGGGTACTGCCAAGAGTTAACCTGTCTTATTGTCAAAGAATCCTACATTAATAAAAACATTTTAAATACCATATTCTGTAGGCATCTGAGGTTTTTGAAGAGCATATCTAACTATTTTACCTTATCTATTTATAGAATTATATCTATCTGTTAAACCTAGAATGTATGTTCCTATACTTGACATGACCATGAATTAACCAACAATTGACTTGTATTAATTAATTATCCTAAACAGCCTACAATAACACTATCAGAGTATTGGAAGTAAACCATGTATTAATTGATTTGTATGTGTACAACACCTCATTTTAGAGTAGAAATATAATGCGTGAAGAATAATATTAAATCTGAATTCTATTACAATGTATCAAAATTAAACTTACTTTGTATCAATATACAAAATTCTATATCAATGAATTAAAATTGACCTTATTTGTGAGTAACAATTAAGGCCTTAAGTTGAGAAGTAGATTCAATAATCTACTTTTTGTCCTATTATCCCTACATATCTCTATACTCCTCTTTCTTTACAACCTCTATATCAATACCTCTTAATGACAATATACATCTTTTGTGTTTGTTTTTTTGTTTTTTGAGACAGGGTCTCTCTGTGTTAGCCTTGGCTGTCCTGGACTCGCTTTGTAGACCAGGCTGTCCTCAAACTCACAGCGATCCGCCTGCCTCTGCCTCCCAAGTGCTAGGATTAAAGGTGTGTGCCACCATGCCCAGCAACAATATACATCTATAGCCCAAGAAAGCAACCAAAACCCTACCTAAACCCCCTTAAGGGAAATGGGGCGTCTTTCTCTTAAAAGTTTCTTCAGGCTGATTTGGGGCAGAGAATGCCTGTACGGGCTCAAATTAAAAAAAAAAAAAAAAGTTAAACAAGCTGGGAACAGTATTTGTGATCAGGTCTCTATATGTTGAGAAAGCCTAGGTTTGATGTTAGTCCTGTGTGGGACAGCCTGAAATGCTGGACCAATTTGGATCAGGAGCCTTCTTTGAAGCTGTCCTTCTCGGATGAGGAACCACAACCAAAGCACTTAGGGCTGGAACATGAAGGATGCAGGATGTGTCTTGGCAAGCTGGAGGAATGAAATCCTGTCAGGTCTGATCTAGCATCAGTGTTTGGTTCTTTTATTCTGAAAACATGTAATTTCTCACAAGCATTATATAGTTCTAAAACTATGAATGTCTTAGGTGTGTAGGATGCACATGTCTCAGCCAGTCTCAGAGCTATTCCCATGTAGTGGGATTAGCAATATAAGTTAACTGCTTGTTCTGCAGTTTGAATTCATGTAGACATAGACCCACTTACATTATCAGTCTCTCTTTTATTCATGTCTGTTTTATTTTG
Source organism: Acomys minous (assembly GCF_964271855.1). Taxonomy (NCBI): domain Eukaryota; kingdom Metazoa; phylum Chordata; class Mammalia; order Rodentia; family Muridae; genus Acomys; species Acomys minous. The sequence goes on from NC_140484.1 coordinate 109,457,701, forward strand.
ACCTCTTTTAAAGACAAAATATAACATCACCATTAACAATGAACACACAACCTAGCTGACGAACATGATATTCTCCACCGTTGAGTGGAGAGTGAGATCTGACTCTCACACGAACTCTGGTGCCCCTTTTCTGACCACGTCCCCTGGATGGGGAGGCCTGGCGGCACTCAGAGGAAGGATAGCAAGTTACCAAGAAGAGACTCGATAATCTTAGAGCATATATAGGGGGAGGAGGTCTCCCTCAATCACAGACATAGGGGAGGGGAGAAGGGGGGAAGTGGGAGGGAGGGAAGAATGGGAGGAAACAGGGGAAGGGCTAACAATCAAGATGTAATATGAACAAATTAATAAAAAAATGGTAAAAAAAAAACAATGAACACACAATTATCATCATATTGAAATCAAAACAAGATTGTATAGTTCTAAATATCCTTCTCTAGGCTCTATGGTGCCTGATGTATAGGCCAGGCCGCTACCTGTGTACTGAGAAAATGCTTTCTGTTTTAGAAACAAGCTGGTTGCCCTGAGCAAAAGAAAAAGGCATTAAACTTTAAATAAACATTATATAAACTCTCATTTTATCTTAGGGTTTATGTATATCATAGGTATCTTGTACCTGGCTTTTCACATTTATTGAGGGTGTTTTTTTCTCACCCTTTCTTGACAGGAGGCATGCCGCTTGCATGTCTGTCTCCTCTTTTTAACCTTGGTCCTTACTTTGACCAATAAAATATATTTCTTAGGCCGATTTACCCTTTAGTACCATATCTCTCCTGGACATTTTACTTTTAAGGAGATTGGCTGGCCAGTTTAAAAGCATTTTTATCACTTAAAAAATTTTTTTTTTACATAAACCTCAGATTGATGCGTATCTGTCCTTTAGATCAATAAGAACATATAATTCATTGTTAAGAAAAAGGAACATATCAAAGAAATTTGTCACTTTCAATCCTAAGCAGTCTCTTGCAAGTAACTTATCTTATCAGCAGGAGCTCACATCCGGTGGAGGCCAGGGTGGAACTCAGGAGTTCCGCCTGTTTTGTCTCCATTGTGTTGGGATTAAGGGCTGGTGCCATTACTGTCCTGTTTAACTATTTCATCTCAATTTAGTAAAAATCTTTAGAAATCTCAGCAAAAAAAAACAACAAACAAAAACAAAAACAAAAACAAAACAAACAAACAAACAAACAAACAAACAAAAAAACAAAGCAAGGAAACGAAAAAAGTCTAAGCCGTGGGTCATTTGTGCCAATTTAGGCTTTAGTGAGTGAAATCCTGCCCATCATTCCATGGACTTTAGTTATTGTCATCTCTTTCTGGTGGGCCCTTTCCAGAAAGCCCTGACAAACACCTTGCAGCTAAGGAGCTTTGAATCCCGGTCGCTTTAAACTCATGGAGATAAGTTTAGTTCTTACTCCTTTTCTAGTTGCCAGAAACTAAGCCTCACATTTCTCAGCTCTCTGAAATTTTCCCTGAACCTTTTTAGAGAGGGTAAGGAAAAGTGTGACTACGACCAAGCCCATTGCAAACACATTCATAAACACCAAAACAAAGCCAAAAAAGATCCAGGAGCCTTCTGCCATGGCGCCTTGGAAAGGGACCATAGCGGTTTTTATAAATTTTATTCTTATTTTAGGCAGTTAACTTCATTCCTCAGGCTAGTTTAGAAGACTATCAGTCTCGTAGGTCCGCCTCTCCAACTGGCCATGTGTATGTAGCCATCTTTGCTCTGGCCCATGGATGCTCTCTGGGAGCTATGTCCCCCTTTCAGACTATGACAAAATATGATTTTTTAAGACTGTGGATACTAAAAAAAAAAAAAAAGTGTTGACACCTGCCTACCATGTTGGATGCCACTTACTGTTTTTAATTATATGTATTATTAGTATTATCAGTAGGCCCAGCTAGCAACAATTTCTATCACTCTACCTTTCATCCATAATTCCAAATACTTGCTAATGTTCTTCATCTGGGCCAGATTCTTCATGCACATAGGCCATATGTTCCTCCTCCATCTAACCCATGGTGACCTTCCTCTTTTCTCCTCAAGGTCTCTCTCCTCGTCTTCTTTCTCCTTCCTCTTCTTCCCAGGATTTCTCTCTCTCTGTCTGTCTCTATCTATGTCTGTCTGTCTCTCTCTGCGTCTCTGTCTCTCTCTCTAAGCCTGGGAATCTTAACCACACCTCTATCATCTGCCCTGCCCAGGTGGGATGGCTTTTTATTAATTAGCATCAAAATACATCAGACCATCCCCCAACAATAATGCCACTCCTGGCCAGGGGGTCCTGGGTTGTAGAAGGAAACAAGTTAAGCATGACAGTAAGCAACATCCCTTCATGGCTTCTGCTTTTAGTTCCTGCCTCCAGATTCCTGCCTTGACTTCCCTCAGAGATGGAAAGTGAGCTGGGAGTTGAAAGATGAAACAAACCATTTTCCTCCCCAAGTTAGTTTTGATTATGGTGTTTTTGACAGCAGTGTTAAAAGAGGAAGACATCCAACATTTATCTCTGGCCTCCACATACACACAGTTGCTCCGTCTTCTGTCTGAGTCATTGTCATATGGAGTGAGAACACAGGGCACCGAGGAGTTAGCCTAAGGAAACAGACCTGGAAGGCACAGATGGAGGATGGCAGGGATGCTGGTAAAGTGACTTAGACCAGATCCTTTGGTCACTGAGTGACAAACCGGCCTCTGTCACTGATATCATGATGGTTCTGGTGCCCAAGGATGTGTTCTGAACCCCAAGTCCCTGTTTCTAACCTCCTGTAGAGCAGGGTGGGCCCTGGACACTGCAATGCGACAATCTCCAGTATGGCTCAGTGCTCAGCTAGCACAATCAAGTGTCCAGCCTTCAGCATGTGACCCGAGACAGGAAAGCAACAGTGATGTCTTAGCAACCCTGGACCTCACTTAATTTGAACTACATACACACTTTTCCTCCGACAAAGCCATTTGGTAATAGAAATGTCTGTCTGGATTGAACATACACTCCCTCCTCTCCAAATAAGGTAAATGGTTGTTACACCCAATACCCACTCCAGGAAAACCTAGAAGCCTTTTAGGAACTCCCATTTTGGGATCAACATGTTCTTGAGCATATGCTGGCACTGCAGGCGTGTGCTGATGCAGCCTGGGCTGGCTTTAGGTGCACAAGAAGGCAACCTAAATGTTGCTGGGTCACTTAAGCAACATTTTAGGGAAAACTCCCATCTGCCATCTTACAACTGTGCGTGAAGAAGCATGGATACAATTAAAACCAGACGCAAGGGGCTGGAGAGACACTGGCTGCTCTTCCAGAGGACCCTGGTTTGATCCCTAGCACCCACAGAGCAGCTCACAAACACCTGTAACTCCAGTTTTAGGGGATCAGTTATCCTCTTCTGGCCTTTGACAGGTACCAGGTATGTATCACGTAAAAAAAAAAAAAATCAGGCATGTCATGAGAAAGGACATGCACAGTGAACAAAGGGTTATATAACCCAAGCCTGTTAATCAAAACAGAAAACAACTCTTCCTTAGCAACCAATTCTTCTTCCTAGACCCACTGAAGGAAGCCATGATAGTAACTAGGTGTTTCTGAGTACATCTCTTCAGGGCTAGCTATTCACTTGCAGTGCATCCACATTATTTTTTCTCTTTGCTTCTGAATAAAACCCTTTGCTAGTTGACTACTTAGTATGATCTTTGTAAATTCTTTGACTAAGATACCAAGAACCTGGAAGCACCAGTCTAGACAGAGACCACCAGTAACAGGTCACATGCAATCAACACTAGATAAGATGTGGCCCCAAAATTGTCAACTTAAAATATTGTGAGGTGTGTGTGTGTGTGTGTGTGTGTGTGTGTGTGTGTGTGTGTGTAGTGTAACTATGTGGTCTTCAAGTGTGAACGCTGCAGACAATGATGTCGTGTGTCATAAGGTTGGACATACTTGCTAGATCATCCAGAACTGACAGCTGTAAGGAGAATTATTTTTATTATCTCATAATTAGGAATATAATAAAATTAGGTATAAACTATTTATGCTTATGGTTCTTTTGTGCCTATAAAATCCAAAGCAAACTTCAATGAGAAGCAAGAGGAAGGACATGGGCACGTCTTATTAAACTTTATTTTGATAGATTTGTGATGAGGCTGAACTGACAGTTATCACTACCGCTGCCTTGGGTCCAGCTCTATGTCTGATGATGGCGACTTTTACTTGGTGACTGGACATGTTGTAGACTCACCTAGGAAGGGACTCTCAATGAGGAATTGTCTGGATTCAGTTGGCCTATGGGCATGCCTGCAAGGGATTTTCTTTTCTCCTTCTTTCTTTTTTTTTTTTTTTTTTTTTTTTTTTTGGATTTTCAAGACAGGGTCTCTCTGTGTTAGCCTTGGCTGTCCTGGACCCACTTTGTAGACCAGCTGGCCTTGAACTCACACTGATCTGCCTGCCTCTGCCTACTGAGTGCTGGGATTAAAGGCATGCGCCACCACCTCCTAGCTGCAAAGGATTTTCTTAATTGGGTTAATTGAAGTGGGAAGACCCATCCTGAATGTAGGTGGTGCTATTTCATGGGATGAGCCCCCGAACTCAATGAAAAAGGCGAGAGCTGAGCCAAGCACACATGAATGCGTTGCTCTCTGCCCTTGACTGTGGATGTGATGGGACAAGCTGCTTCACCTTCCTGCCATTTTGACTCCTGCAACAATGGATTGCAGCTAAAAATTGTGAGCCAAGTAAGCTTTTTCTTATTAAGTTGCTTCTGTTAGTTTTTTCTTTTCTTTATTCTTTCTTTCTTTCTTTTTTTAAATATAGCAACAGGAAAAGAAACCAAGGCACCATCCGTTTTCTCCTAAGAAGGAAGCACAAATGGTATTGATATTGCCAAGGCTATATTTGTTAATGACCCAAATTTGGACATTGAACAATTCCTAATTATTGATTTTAATGAGGTGTCACTTGGTAAATTAGAAGAGAGCTCACACTCCCTTAAATATATTGCTAGCATTATGGCCTTATTAAAATCTACTTGAAATGGAGCCATTCTGCTTTCTGCACTGGGAAAGGAAAATGCCCCAAGTGTGTACATACTACCCACCCCTAAGGAACTGCTGATAGTGCTCTGTGTAGGCTGGCTGCATACAACATCTGCAGCTAATTCGACACTAGCCACTACTCACTGGTCATTTCAAGTGTGGTTTGCTTTCCTTCCCTCATGCCTTGGTGGGGAGAGACGTTCTTCCACTCTTGGTCCTATTTGTACAACTTCAGACTCTTTATACATGCAGCATTTCACTTTCCAGAAACAGATATGAGAGCTCAAATCTTACAGGAGGTCTCTTACGAAACGATAGCCAGATACTGTACAACACCCACTGTCACGTCCAAAGGAAATGTCAATTCCCCAAATCCCCAAAGGTTGTCCAAATCTCCAGAAGTGAGTACATCCTGGATTACATGAGGATTTCTGGTGGGTACATAGAAGCCAGCGTTCCTCAGGAATTTGTGTTATTGGTTCCCATCTACCAAAAGGAGCCAATTTCTCTTACCTCTGGCAGAAGGAACATATGGTTACTTGTGGTAATTAATATATCCACTAATATATCAGAGCTCGTACTGGCCTCCAGGCTCCCTTACTATTACAAATGTCTGTTACATATTTCAAACTCTACATTAGCATCCTAGCCTCACTCACCTCCTCCCCTACCTTAGACAACTCCAGCTCACCAATTTCCCTCCCCCATCTACTCATTCTCCTGATAGCCCTGGAATTCTTGCTGTGTTTCCCTTCAGCTTTCTCTCCCTCATTGGTCCTCTTTCCCTCACCGTCTTTTCTCTGTTTTCTATCCCCTGCTATTTCCCCCTCTTTCATAGATAGCCCGGGCTGGGCCCAGTCTTCTGGCCATGTTTAGCTTACTTCTTTTTCTCTTTCCTCCACAGTCTTCCAGGTTCCTCTGAATGCCCTCTCTCTCTTACCACAACAAAAGCTTTCCCCTTACCAGGAAGTGGTGGGCAAATGCCTTTAATCCCAGCACTCAGGAGGCAGAGGCAGGCAGATCTCTGAGTTAAGGCCAGCCTGGTCTACAGAGTGAATTCCAGGACAGCCAGAGCTACACAGAGAAATTATGTCTTGAAAAAAAACAAAACAGAACAACAACAACAACCCTGAATAACAAAACAAACAACAAACAACAAAACAAACAAAAAAAACAACAAAAAATTTTCTCTTAACCATATTATGGAATAGTCATGTCATCGGTTTACACAACCACATTTTATTTTATTTTATTTTATTTTATTTTAGGGTTCTTTGTGTATATGTGTGTGTTTTATGTACATATGTATATATATAATATATGTAATGTTTGCAGTGCATGTACATGTGTGTGTGTGTGGTTATGTTCATGTGTGCACACGCAGAGGCCAGGAGGCCATTGAGTGTCTTCTATGGTTCTCTGTATTAACCCCTTGCGAATCTCTCATTGAACTGGAAGCTTGACATTTTTACTAGGCTGCTTGTCCAGTAAGCTTACAGGATCTACCTGGCTCTGCCTTCCATGCTCCTGGGATTACAGGCCTGTGTAGCCATGCCCAGCTTTTGACATAGATACTGGGAATTCAAACTCCAGGGGTCTGTGAGCTTGCACAGCTCTAACTTAGTAAGGCTTAGTAAGTCAGCCTCTCCACAGTTACCACCTACCCCTCCATGAGAGAGGGAATTCATTTTGTAGTTCAGGCTGGCCTCGAACACAAGGTGATCCTTCTGCCCCAGCCTCCCAAGTGTTGGGATTTATAGACATGAACTATCATAACTGGGCTTAAGTATTAAAAAAAAAAAGATTTCAGGATATTGCACATGTAAAAACATTCTTGTGTGGCACTGAGGATTCCCAAGAACACCAGGTGCTGTGCACCCTAAATTGAGAAGGACTGGCTAGAAAACAGTCTTCCTTAAAGATGATGAAGTGAACTGACCTCTTACATTTCCCCACATTTAAATGTGACGCTCCTGAAGAGCCTGGATCAGTGAGAAGCTGGCATTAGGGCTGAGCCATGGTTAAGCAGAGAGGCGATCTTGCTCTCTTGTGCTCTCTCTCTCTCTCTCTCTCTCTCTCTCTCTCTCTCTCTCTCTGCCTCTCTGCCTCTCTCAGGTGCACTGAGAGTTCTTCAGTTCTTGCCTGGAAGACAAACAGAAGGAGATGAAGGGACTTAAACACTTTAATGTCGACAACAGCTAGATTTGAGATAACTACTTGGAAAGACCACAATTAAGAGGTAAAGAGCAACAAACCCAGTGCCCAGAGGCAGAAGTTCCCAACCTGTTTGCCCATTAGAGTCACCAGGGGAGCTATTTAAGTGTGCTGACGCATGGCTCCATCAAGGAAGAGCTGAATTAATTGGTCGAGGGTTGGGCATCACAGTTTGTAAAAGCCCTCCTGGGGATTCTAATGTGTAACTTAGGTGGTCCACTCCTGCCCAAGAGATGCCTTTTCTGAGGTATAATTACATTTAAGACACCTAAATTAATTTACTTATGGAAGAGGGAGGGCAGAAGGGACCCAAGCTCTACTGAATGCTCCGTGCTAACTGTAAAATGAATAGAAGTAACAGCTAGGACGTACTGAACGCTTGTTAGATGCCAAGCGTTATCCTAACCGCCGTTCCTGCATTTGATCTCCACAGTGGCTCTTCTTAACTGATTTACTTCTGCTCTATAAAAGAGGAGACAGAGGCTGCCGACACCCAGAAGGTTGCCTTGAGTCTTTTCGATGGAAAATAAACAAATGCATAGATGAAGATTGCCCAGGACCATAGAGCTGGGGGATAGGCAGTGAATTATGACCCCCAGCCCTTCTGTATGCTCAGAGTCAGCAAATCTAATCGAGTATGCTCTCCATAGATGAGCTCATGCGCAGCATCAGGGACGTGAGGATGCCCTGAAGAGTTTCTGCTTGCCAGTCTTATCAGGAAGATGTTGATTCTAAAGAAACATGATGATACTATTAGTTTATCCCATTTGTCTGAAATCATGTCTTTGTTGTGTGTGTGTGTGTGTGTGTGTGTGTGTGTGTGTGTTTTCCTTTTTGTGAGACAGGGTCTCTTTGTGTAGTCTTGGCTGTCCTAGACTTGCTTTGTAGACCAGGCTGGGCTCAGATTCACAGAGATACACCTGGTTCTGCCTCTCTGAGTGTTACCACATGCCCTTTTTGTTTTTGTTTTTTTAAAGATTTTTTTTAATTGTTTGGGAATTTCATTTGTGTATATAATGTATTTTGATCAAATCCACCCCCCACTCCCTCTCCTCCAATTTCTCTCCTACCCTTACTACTCCCTTCCACATTAAAAAAAGTAATCTTTAAAACACACACACACACACACACACACACACACACTATTTTACGATCGTTGGTGTTTTGCCTGCATGTTTGTTTCTGTGAGGGTGTCAGAAACCCTGAAAGTGGAGTTGCAAATAGGCATGAGCTGCCAGGTGGGTGCTGGGAATTGAACTCAGGACCTCTGGAGGAACAGCCAGTGCTCTTAACCACTGAGCCATCTCTCCAGCCCCTCAAGTTTTTTTTATTTTTTATTTTCATTTTTTACAAATGTAAGCTGTTTTAACTAATTATTTTATAATCACAACTTGTACAGAGATGATGCCCTATACAAAACAACAGATTCAAACGAGGTGTTCCCTCAGCAAGGCTGAAGATTCAGTCTCTGGTATTGGAAGTTAGGATGCAGTCCTTGTTTTTGGATGGATCCCTGGGTGTTTGGCACTGTCCACGCTTTAAACCGGGGTTGAACAAAAGAATGGCCACCTGACCCAGGTAGAAGTAGGTGAAGTGTTTGGTTTCATGTGTCACATAACTCCCGAAGTTCCGCCCCACAATGCTGTGCCAGGTGAGGCTGTACTTCTTGTCCAACTCTTTCTTGATATGGGCCGCAACATCCTTCTCAATGTTGTACGTCTCCAACGCCTGAGTAGTGCACTCCACCGAGTCCTGTTGCATCTCTTCCGACACGTCTGCGTTTTTTGATCACTGCCTTCCGGTCGAACATGGTTACCGTGGAGCAGGGGCCAGCTGGCTGCTGCGAGCTCCTGGGGAAGGTGCTGGCACCGCTCAATCAGCCGTGGAGAGCCGGTCGCTACTGAAGCCGTGGAGCATCTGAGCAGCCCCACGCCAGCCGCCCTCAAGCTTTTTTTTTTTTACCCACCGAGTCCACTCAGTGGTCTCAGCATGTACGTTAGTATAGGACCGTCTATTGCAGCATGGGTAGCTTCCCAGGGGCAACGACCTTGAAGAAAGCTAACTAACCTTCTTCAAGCAGCCATTAATTGCCAATAGCTCCTCAGCTACGCGTGGGGCGCCTTGTCTGTCTCCATCTTCGGTGCTGGGGATTTTTGTCTGACTTGATCTTGCACAAGTCTTGTTTGTGCCTTCACAGCCACTGTGACATCATACGGCAATTGCCCTGCTGTGTTTAGAAAATACTGTTCCATGCTACATTAGAAGATCGTTAACGTGGAGACCCACAACTGCACAAGGGACAGAGAGTGACAGCCTTTGGAGCATTCAGCCCTAAATGGGATGCCTTTCTCAAACCCCTGTCCTCCAGGTTCAGGAAGCTATGCAGAAGAGGAGGCTGAGAACTGGAGGTGCCAGAGGTGCCGGGTGACTCCAAGGATACAGTGTCTTCCAGACACATAAGGACTGACACACATGTTAGTTAAGGAGAGGAATGGCCCCCATAGGTTCACGGATTTGAATGCTTGGTTAACCAGGGAGTGGCCCCATTAGGAGGTGTGGCCTTGTTGGAAAAAGTGTGTGGGTTTTGAGGTTTCAAACGCTCAAGCCAGGCCCAGTGTCTCTTCTCTTGTTGCCTCCTGCCAAGCCAGATGTAGAGCTCTCAGCCGCCTCTCCAGCACCACGATTCCTGCCGTGACAGCGATGGACTTAAGCTCTGAATGTGAGCAAGCCCCAATTAGATGCTTCCTTTTATAAAGGTTGCTGTGGCCATGGCGTCTCTTTACAGCAATAGAGACTGTGACAGAATACACAAGACCTAGGCAGATTCAAGTAAGGCAAAATCCCAGCACTAAGAAGAGAAAGTCTCACCCTCAACCAAGAAGCATTTGCAGTTGATTCCTTCTGGGAGAGGAAAGTCAGTTTTCTCCATTGGGTTGCTGGGGATATCAACCACACTATGGGTGGGCTGCATGCCCAAGAATAGCTGGCCAACGTGTGTGTGTGTGTGTGTGTGTGTGTGTGTGTATGTGTGTGTGTTGTGTGTGTTTTGGTATTAGTCTTATTGATTTTATTTTTTTTTTTAGTTGTCCATTTTGATTTTAATTTTTACTTTGTGTATATATATATATATATATATATATATATATATATATATATATATATATATATATATAATGAATTTGGGTAGGAAGGGGGATGGAGAGGAACTGGGAGGAATTTGGGTTAATGACAGAATATGGGTTGTGCGGTGGTGGTGCACACCTTTAGTCCCAGCACTTGGGAGGCAGAGGCAGGCTGATCTCTGTGAGTTCAAGCCCAGCGTGGTCTGCAAAGCGAGTCCAGTACAGTCAAGGCTACACAGAGAAACCCTGTCTCACAAAAGGAAAAAATAAAATCAAAATATAGTATATGAAAAATTTAAGAATAAAAATATTGTTAATTAAAAATGTTGAATGTGGGGCTGGAGAGATGGTCAGCAGTTAAGAGCACAGGCTGCTCTTCCAGAGGACCTGGGTCCAGTTCCCAGCACCCACATGGCAGCTCACAACTGTCTGCAACTCCAGTTTGAGGGAATCTGACACTCTCACCCACATATATGCATACAGGCAAAACACCGATGCACATAAAAGAAAAATAAATAATTAAAAAATGATTAATGGGGCTGGAGAGGTGGTTCAGTGGTTAAGAGCACTGGCTGCTCTTCCAAAGACCCGGGTTCAATTCCCAGCACCCACATGGCAGCTCAGGACTGTCTGTAACTCCACTTCCAGGGATTCTAACATGCCAATGCAAATAGAATAAAATTAAATAAATTATTTTAAAATAAAAAAAAATAAAATAAATGATTAATGAACCAAACCAAACCAAACCAAATTACCACCACTACCACCAGCAAAACTCCAACTAGCTAGCTTGGTTCCTCAATGGTCTATGACTCCAAGTATGTGGTGTTTTACAATAGGGTCTTATCATTAATGTTGGGATTTGGAAAGCATGGGCAGTGGGGGTAGAAAAAGCTGGGGACAGAAAGCTGGGATCATATTGAGAAATTAGGATGCTGTAGGCATGAGCTTCAGAACTCATAGGGTTTTCAGCTAGGGAGAGTGACATTTGATTTTGCATTTAAAATATCCCTCTGGTTATGATAACATGATAGAGATTAGTACTTTCTGTGCTGCTGTAACAGAATACTACTGACTAGCTAAAATCTCCACTTTCCCCTCACAGCTCTTGAAGCTATAAGGTTCACGGTCAAGGGCCAGTGTATGGTGAGGCCAACTCTGTATCTAAGATGATGTTTGAACACTGGATCCTCTCATGGCAGAGGAAGGGAGATCATGAGCCTGCTCCAACTACCAAATCCATTCCTGAGGACACACACTTTTAACCTAACATTTCTGAAAGGTCCCACCTCCCAACTCTGTGGCATTAGGGATTGATTTTTCAGCACATGGATTCTATGCAGTCATGTTGCAGAGATGTGATGTCACAGTGACAAATTATGATATTACAGTGTTCCATTATTTCACCAACATGTTGAATTGTGACGTCACAGTGCTTCCTTGTAGCATCAAAATGCTTCATCGTGGCATTTGATTGCTCCACAGTACCCTCAAAATATTAAAGTATGCAATCACAGTGTTCAATTGTGACACAACATGGCTCCCAGATGTCATAAACTTCATTGTGCCATCACAATGCTCTCCTGTGAAATTACAATGCTGCACTGAGCTCTCACAATGCTGAACAGTGACAAAACAAGGTTCCCTTGAGACCTCGTAACACACCATTATGTAATCACAATGCTGAATTATGACATCACAGTGTTTCACTGTGACATCCTACTGATAAATTGTGGCATCACAATGTTCCCTTATGCAATCACAATGAGGCACTGTGATATCTTAGTACAATATTATGACATCATTTTGTTGCACTGTGAAGTCATAATGTCCCATTGTGCCACCTCAATTCTGAACTGTGACATCACAGTGCTGAATTATGACATCGAAATGCTGTAATGTACCATCATAATGTCTTATTGTGCCATGACAATGCTCTTTGTGCTACCACCGTGCTCATTATGACATCATAAAATTCAGTTTTAGCATCAGATAGCTCCATTGTGCCATCACAGTGCTGAACTCTGACACACAATACTGACTCATGCTTCTGTTTGTAATGTCATGCTAAGTTATGACATCACACTGTGGCATCTCAGTGCTGTATTATGAGATCACTATGTTGCATTGTGAAGTCGTAATTGTGACATATTGGCCCTCTATTGTACCATCACGGCATTGAATGGGGACACCACAATGTTGCATTATGCTATCACAGTTCTTCACTGTCACCAGAATGCTGAATCGTGACATCCTAATATGGCACTGTGCTACCACACTGCCCTATTGTGTCACAACAATACATTTTGTATCATCACAGTACTCTTCTGTGCTATCACAATGCGAATTGTGACATTACAATGCAAGAAGTTATTGCAATCAGGAGTGCCTGAAGAAGGTCATGGGGTAAAATGAGAAAGTCACTTGAAGAAAAGCCATGGTTGAAGATGCAGGGAGCAGGGTAGAGTGAGAGTCTAGGCAGGAACTCCTGGGCACTGAGAGATAGCCCTAGAGGAGGCTATTCCACAGCCCAGATGGAGATGTTATAGAAGTTGGAAAGTTCAGAGAAAGGTATTCTAGCTATCAGAGGGTCAGTATGGGCCCTGGCAAGAAGCCTCGGTGTCTACAAATGACACCTAGAGGTTCAGGGAAGGCTATGATGGAAGTGTTGACTTGGCAAAGTTGGGGTGGGGATTTTTCTTCTTAAAACAATCAAATTCAGAAAGCTGAGGTCCTCTATGGAATGAAGCAGACACACAGATGAGGTAAACAGACCCTAGAGTGAAGGTTTGAGTTGGGGGCTGGTCTTTATCAGGTGGCATCCTCTCAAATGTGCAGGGATGCTGAGCAGTGCCTTTTGGGTAACGAGTGGCCGAACCACCTGTGCACCAGTAGTGCCCTCCAGCTTTGAGATCCACAGGGTGGGCCATAGGCTCCAGCTACCTATCAGGGCTAGCACATAGTCTCTTTTCCAGGTTCTCTTTATCCTTCCAAGGCCCAAAGCATGAACCCATGCAATCATGTAATCTAGTTTGGACCTTGGCTGCAAGGCTGATGCTACTGTGTGGGAGCCACAGCTGAAAACAGGGATGAGGATGTTTCTGTACCTGGGGCGACTCCCACTTGGAACCTGGAGCACAGACAACAGCTTGTGCATTTATGGGGGCAGGTTGAGGTCCGAGCTGCTGTCAATGTTAATTAAACACTGAGCCATCTGGAGGATGAACTGCCCTGTGCTTCACCCTCAGCTTTTCGGGAGGGAAAGCAGGCTGCGGCCTAATTCTGCCCAGCTGTGTCGTCGCCTCTCACTTGGAAACATCTTTGATGTTGTCTGAGAAAACTGCAGAGCTGTGAAAGGAGCTGCGGACAGATGGTGTGCCCCTTGCTCAGAGGTTGGGCCCTCCCTGTGTTGTGAACCTCAGGACTCTGTGCCCTGCTGAAGTCCCCTGAAGAGATGCCCTGTGGGTGGCAGCCATTGCTGTGGCTCCATTGGCCAAGAGGGCTCTTGTCAGCCAACATTATGTCATCACCAGCTGTCTGCAGCTCTCCTCGGGAGACACTTGAGAAACTGAAAGAAATATTTCTCTTTGGCCACAGCTGCCTGTTTCCATGGTTTGACAATACTAACCAGATGTAAAGTGGACCAGTGGAAAAATGGGACCAGAGGGCTCCATCTCACTCTTGCCCAACCACAGTAAGTCGGGCCCTCATACTCAACTCCTTAAAATGGAGCGAAGATATGACTTGATGATGGTTTTCTAGGGTTGTAAGCTCGAGTGACAAAGTTGTGCACAAATTTCAGGTCCCTTTTGTTTGGCTTTGCTTTACTTTGAAGCAGGGTTTTTATAGCCTGAGCTGGCTTACAGTGCACGGTCCTCCTGCCTCAGTCTCCCACACATGCTGGGATTACGGGTATGTGCCAACCTTTGGCTCAATTTATTTTTGTAAATTTTTAATACAATCCTTTGGAAGATATGTTTAAGAATAAATGAAATAACAGAGCGATTTTAAGCGCGATGATACTGATTTTGTGTGGGTCTAAAAAGCTGTTGACAGTTCTGAGAGATCTGTTGGTTTAAATGGTCCTGAGGCTGAAGAGACGGCTCACTGGTTAAGAGCACAGGCTGCTCATGCACAGGTCCTGGGTTTGATTACCAGCATCCATACACTGGCTTACAATTGTCTATGACTCCAGTTTTAGGAGATCCAATGCCCTCTTCTGGCCCCTGTAGGCACTGAATGTATATGATGCTAAATGAAATAGTAATAATAAAAAGTCATGTCACTGATATGATCGAGCACCATAGCCTGCTATTTCTTTTTCAAGGCAGTGAGGATAAAAGCCAGGCTGCGGGGTTAGAAGCCGGGCCATGTCCTTCCGCTGGGCACATTAGTCCTTAGTTTTTTATTTTTTTATTTTTTTATTTTTAAAGCCACGATCAGGCTTGTATGTTCAGTCTGGCCTTTGAACTTGCTATGTGGCCTAGGCTAGCTTCGAACATGCTATCCTCCTATTTCTCTTTCCCCAGGGCTGATACTACAGGTAGTGCTACCATACCTGGCCCAAACCCAACTTTCTGAAGCGACATCACATATTGTTAAATGTTTCCATCGGATACCATTCTCTTTCCTGCCCTTGTCCCTGGAGCCCACATTTCCTCTGCTTTGTAGGGTGATAAGGTGGTCTTGGTTTGCCTGAGACTTTCTGATTTTCTCCGGAAAGCTCCTTGTCCCAAGAAAAGTCACCAACGTATCTTAATCTATTTTGACAAATGCGTCTTGATATTTTACAAATCATCACGGGGAACCGCACGAAGACCTTTAGTGTTTAAAAGCCAGTGCAGGATACTGGGGGTGGGGTGAGGGGCAGAGGAAACCCATGAGTATCACTGTAACTTCCGGTCCCCAGACTCCTTCTTCCTGTGCAGGGGGTGGTCCAGGTCAGGCTTGGGAAACAGACTCCTGGGAATGTCAACAACCTATGGCCTCATTTCCCTTGGCTGTGGTGGTCCAGAGAAACTTATCTTTTGTTTATCTTCATGGAGTTAAAAAAAAAAAGCCATTTTTGCATTTTGGGATTAGCTTTCGTAAATATGCCTAATTGCCACCACCTTCCAGATTTCCATGTGCAGAGGTAACGGATTTGGGAAAGCCCCGTTTTGGCGAGAACTGTAACACAGCCTTATCAGGTGCCAAGGGGGGAAAGAGATGGGAAGCCTGTTCCAGGGTAAAAATATCCCTAGAACTAGGCGTATTTTCAATACAGGACTTTCACAAACTGCAAACTGGCATGTTATTATTTTATGAATAAGGCACTGACATTTCTTTTAAACATTCTAGCTTTAGGCTATTTTACTTTAGTGAAGAAGAAGATGAATTATTTATAAAAACCGACATGAATATCATAGGATAATCCTCTCATTGCAGGCAGGGAGTAAAACGAGCTGCAGCTGGTGCCCTGTCTGCTCCCCAGACCAGGAAATCATAAGCAAGTGCAGGCTGGGACCCATCCCCCCATGTGTGTCCCCTGTCCTTCAGATGTGGCAAATTCTGAGATGTGACTCGATCTTCTCTGGAAAGGGAGGACAGTCCATTCTCCCTCCACCTTGTCAGTAATTAAAATTGTATTTGTGTCTATGGTGTGTGTGTATGTGTGTATGTGTGTATGTGTGTATGTGTGTGTGTGTGTTCATCAAACTCCTTTTAATTTTTTTCTCTCCTCCCTCTCTCTCTTCTTCTGTCCTTCCCTCCCTCGTCCTTCTTTTGTTTCCTTTCCTTTTTGAGACAGGGGCTCTTTAAAAAAAAGATTTATTTATTATTTATACAGTATTCCGCCCACATCTGTACCTGCCCGCCACAGGAAGACACTGGATCTCATTACAGATGGTCGTGAGGCACCGTGTGGTTGCTGGGAATTGAACTTGGGATCTTGGGAAGAGCAGACGGTGCTCTTAACCTCTGATCCATCTCTACAGCCTTTAAAAAAAAATTAAATAAGATTTATTTATTATGTATACAGTGTTCTATCTGCATATATGCCTGCAGGCCAGAAGAGGGCATCAGATCACATTATAGATGGTTGTGAGCCACCATGTGGTTGCTGGGAATTGAACTCAGGACCGCTAGAAAAGCAGTCAGTGCTCTTAACTTCTGAGCCATCTCTTCAGCCCTCATTTTTCTTCTTAATTTATTCATCTCCTATATATTACATCCCTGATTGGTCAAAGTTTTCCCTCCCTTCTCTCCTTCTAGTCCTTCCCCCCAGTCTCCCTACTCCCCTAGATTTTGTCCTCCTCTGTTTCCCTTCAGAAAAGGGCAGGCCTCCAAGGGATAGCAACCAAACATGGCATATCAAGTTGCAATAAGATTAGGAACATCAGCTGGGCAGTGGTGGTGCATGCCTTTACTTCCAGCACTTGGGAGGCAGAGGCAGGTGGATCTCTGTGAGTTTGAGGCCAGCCTGGTCTACAGAGCGAGTTCCATGACAGCCAGGGTTACACAGAGAAACCCTGTCTCGAACCCCTCCACCCCCCCAAAAAAGATTAGGAACATCTCATATTAACGCTGGTCAAGGCAATCCAGTAGGAGGAAAAGGGTCCCCAAAACATGGAAAAGACCCAGAGACAGCCCCTGTTCCCACTCTTAGGAGTTCCATAAGGACACCAAGCTACATAACCATAATATATACGCAGCAGATGTAGGCTCCCTGATTGTTAGTTCAGAGTCCCTATGAGCCCAGGTTAGTTAATTCTGTGGGTTTTGTTTGTTTGTTTGTTTTTTTGTTTTTTTGTTGTTGAGGGAGACAGGGACTCTTCATCCTCTTGCTCATACCTGCTGTGGTGGTTTGAATGAGAATGACCCCCCTCCCCCCATAGGCTCATATGCTTAGACCCCAGTCAGGGAACCATTTGGAAGAATTAAGAGCTGTGTCCTTGTTGGAGAGGGCATGTTGCCCAGTCGTTTCCCCGCCTCCCCCTTCCCCTACCTGCTGCTTGAGAATCAGGATGTAAAATAGAACTCTCAGCCGCCTCTCTAGCACCATGTCTGCCTGCCTGCCTGCGTGGTGCCACACTCCTCAGCCTCTGAAACTGTAAGCCAACCCCCCCTATCCTCCCCCCACCCCAATTGAATGCTTTCCTCTTACAGAGTGGCCTTGGCCATGGAGTCTCTTCACAGCAATAGAAAACCTGCCAAGAGCGGAGATTGCAGTTGTGTGAGCACAGGCCTCCACTGGTGTTGGATATGTGCCTTTTATAAGAACTGAAGCTTGCATACGGAGTTTGACTAGAGTTCTTGAGGGTTCTCCCACTACCCCAGTACTGCTCTGTTTTCATTGTTCTTTTTGAGACAATATCACGTGGCCCAATCTGGTTGCAGACTGAGTGTGTGGCTGAGTTAACGCTGGATGTTTCGCCTCCACTTGAGGCATGACATGTGTGTTGGGTGAGCATGTGGAAGTCACAGGGCAATTTTGTGAAGTCGGTTTTTTCCTTTCACCAGACTTGCACGCCAAGTGCCTTTATCTGTCTTCCGGGTCCACAGTGCTCTCTTTTCCATTGGTGAATGCGCTGCTATGTAGCTGGGGGGCCACGCCAGTGTCACAGGCTAGGTGACTTTCCTGGTCATCTTGGTGAACTTTCTTCCCAGCATTATCTTAAGAAGAAGACGTGGATGGGAGTGCGGTTCAGCTGGTAGGGAACTTGCCAAAAATTCATGGTTGTGTTCGCTAGCACTGCATAACCCAGGGTAGTGGCACGCCTGTAACACTAGCACTGCATAACCCGGGGTAGTGGCACGCCTGTAACACTAGTGCTGCATAACCCGGGGTAGTGGCATGCCTGTAACACTAGCGCTGCATAACCTGGGGTAGTGGCACGCCTGTAACACTAGCGCTGCATAACCCGGGGTAGTGGCACGCCTGTAACACTAGCACTGCATAACCCGGGGTAGTGGCACGCCTGTAACACTAGCACTGCATAACCCGGGGTAGTGGCACGCCTGTAACACTAGCATATGGGAAGTAGTGGAAGTGGGATCAAGAGTTCAAGGTCATTTTCAGCTATATAGAAGTTTGCTGCCAGCCCAGGATACCTAAGACCCAGTTTCAAAAACAAATAAAACCAAGAAGATGGCTCTCACATTTTATGCAACAAATCAATTAAGATCGAAACATACAGAGCAGGTAAAAGTTACAAAACTAAGATGTAAGAAAAGCCTATTTCTTTCTCATCTTAGGAATTAAAACTAGTAGTAGCCTGGCACTAGCACTGTAACTTTGAGCTCTACCCTCAGCCCTCTGATAAGCAAAGGAAGAAAATACCAATGCCCCATAGTCAGATGCTTGGGATAATTTTTGCTCTGGTGTTTTCCTCTGTTAAACCCCAGCAAATCGATAATGTCTGCCTTCCAGAGGGTTAGGCAATTTGCTTAAACCTCATTTCCCCTGAGCTCAGGCAGGCAGAATGAAGTGGGAGATGGTCACGGCTGTTCCTGCTCTGATTCAAAGGTGGTCTAGACCTCATTACCTACCGAGTCCAGTTTTACCCCTCAGTTACTGCCTCGTGGAAGTGTTCCAGGCAGGAGGCCAGCAGCTCCCTCCCTTGGATACCCAACAAGCCTTGGAGGATAGAGAAACAACTTACGATCAAACGCTGTCTGCTGTCTCAATGGTCTTTTTTCATTGCTCTGGTAGCTTGTCAATAGTTAGCACTTGCTATGCAATTACTGTTTCTTAGATAGTGTGTTAATCAGGCTGAAGTATTAACTCACTTAGCCCTTGAAATACTATGACATAGGACCTTTCAGTATCCCTACTTTAGAGGAAACTGAGGCCTAAAGAGGTTCAGTTCAGTCACATATTGGAATTATATCACTTCTATTGTGTTTATTGTGCTTATAGAAATATGTATATATATATTTATTTCTGTCCATTCATCTAGTCTGAATTGAATAGTTACTAAAGAACTTAGTGTTGAAGTGGCTATTACCCATTTTTAGTTAACACACACACACACACACACACACACATACACACACACACACAAACATACACAGAGAGGTTGTTATTTTGAGTGCTTGTCCAGTTGAGTGAGCCTTGGTGAAAAAGGACCCTACCTCCCAATGGAAAGACAGTGGGGTTGGATCTACCATTCCCCCCTCTTCTGGCAGGGAGCACGATGATGGGTCAGCCCATTGGATGTTACAGCCAAGGCCTCTGTATTTAAGCAAATGATACAACTCAAGGGTAGCTCAGAAGTTAACCTCCCAGTAGAAGTGATGGTATTGGCAGCTACTGTCTAATGACAGAACAGTGTGGGTCCTGGACAATGTCATCTACCAACCAGACTTCTATGGGGTTGATTTTAGCTCTATAGTCAAACTTGTAAGTGTTGCAGCTCTGAGGAGAAAGGTATCCTGGCAATTGGGATCCAGGGAATACCATAAAGTCACACCACACAACAAACCTCACACAAGAGATTTATCGGGAAAGACATAAGCCGAGTCTGCTCAGGAGAGAAGCAGCAAAGAACTGAGTGTGAGGCAGGTTTTATATAGGGTTTCTTGGGGGGTAGAGATTTCCAGGGTGGGATTTCAAGTCCTGAGTTTGGGGTACACTCTGTGGTTGGTGGGATTTTCAAGCTCAGGGATTGATGGGATTTCAAGCCCTAGAATTGAGCTTGGGCATTTTACCCTACAAGACTCAATTCAGTTTCCTGCCTGTTGGACTGATGATTGCAGCCCATGTTACACCCAAGTCTCTCCCTCCATCCTTTCCAAAATAAGAAATCCTTCTATTGCTGAGAAGAGACACCATGACCAAGGCAACTGTTATAAAGGACTGGGGACTAGCTTACAGTTTCAGACAGTTCCACTGTCATCATGGCGGGAGCATGGAGGCCGTAGGCAGGCAGAGGTGGGGCTGGAGAAGCTTAACATCCTCATCAGCAGGCAGGGGTGTGTGGGGGGAGACATACACACACAGACACACAGACACAGACACACACACACAGACACACACACACACAGACACACACACACAGACACACACACACAGACACAGACACACACAGACACAGACACACACACACAGACACAGACACACACAGACACAGACACACACACACACAGACACACACACACAGGGGTGTGTGGGGGAGAGAGAGAGAGAGAGAAAGAGAGAGAGAGAGAGAAGGAAACACACACACACACACACACACACACACACACACGAGGTTGGGGGAGAGAGAGAAACACACACACACACACACACACACACACACACACACACACACACACACACACAGGGTGGGGAGAGGGAGGCTTTTGAAACCTCAAGCCCCAGCTAGAAACTTCCTCCAACAAGGCCACGTATATAATCCTTCCCAAACGGTTCATCAAGAAGCTTGCAGATATACAAGCCAATGGCGTTGATGAGGTGGGGGTGGGGGGTGAGATTCTCTGTGTAGCCTTGGCTATCCCAGACTCCTTTTGTAGACCAGGCTGGCCTCAAAAATCACAGAGATCCGCCTGCCTCTGCCTCAAGTGCTGAGATTATAGATGTGTGCCACTGTGCCTGGCTGGGGGTGGGATTCGTATTCAAACCATGACTGTGATTTTTTTTCAGGGCCTATCTACACCCTAGTTCCCGGGAGCTCTGTTTTAGTTGGCATGGTATTCCTCACTAGGCTGGAGCTCCAGCGGCCCATCGTCATGAGATGGTTTCCATTCCAGCTGGAAAAAGAGGACTCTTCTCTTTCATCTCCTGCTATCCCAGCTGTAGTGTGGAAAAACTTCCTGGGAAGACATCGCATTCCCACCCCCACCCGCTATTCACTGCAGATACAGAATCCACTGCCTATTAAAGATACCACCAAAGTCCAAGTTGGGGAACCATGAGGTTTAACTGAGGTTACTTACAGGACTATGGGAGAGGGATGACTTAAGGAAGCATATATGACTCAAAGACAGCTACATCACCTAGGAGCACCTCAGCATGGGTGCACAGCCTACAGGCAGCTCAACTGGTTGGAAGTGTCCTTGGGAACAAGTGACTCTGGTCTTAATGTCTTCCACGCAGCTCAGATGGTGTCTGTTTCTTACAGGAAGCTGGCCTACTCTGGGTCTTCTTTGCAACTTTTCTTCTCTGAGAGTCTTTTTGGCTTATCTGAGGGTCTTTGCAGTTGGCTTTGCATACTCTGGTAGAGAGAGGCCTAGTGAATTTTCTAAGTTTCAGGGACTTCCTGAGCTACTTTGAGTTGTTTACTTTCCTGCTTAAGTTTTCCTACAGTGTAGAATGTTTCCATCTCGGAGGAAACTATTAGCAACACCAGCTCTGTACCAGACAACCTGCTGTGGACCCCTTCCCTTCTCTGCCATCATCTCCAATCTATCACAAAGATCTCCTGCTCCAAGCTTCCTCCTTGCTCATGTCTTTGTCTCAGCCCTCCAAGTCCAGCAGACATTCTCTGGGAAACCATCAGCCAAGCTTGACGGAAAAGGAGGCAGGCCAGAGAAGCAAGTAGAAGAACTTCAAGTCCTCCCTCTCCCACCTCTCCTCTAAATCCAATCCCCCAGTCTCAGTCCCAGTTCTTTACCAGACTTCCTGCTGTGCCCCTATTCCCAGCGGACTAAACCTATTCTGATGGAACACCCTGAGTTCCTCCCTCTGGTGGACTCCTCAGGCCCTTACCATTCTTTACTGTCAGCCCCCAACACCTAGAAACACATTGTAGCAGGAACCCCCATCCAGTGGCCACACCTGGCAGGATCCCAGGAGCACTCCATACCAGGCAACACACATCCAGGGCACTCTCCTAAGAACCAGAGAGGGCGAAAGAAACCAAGGAACGGAACACCTATCCAGCACAGACAAGACCAAATCTCAGCACCTAGAAGTACAGTTTTCCTAAATCCAGATGCGTGGCTGCCAGTGTGAAAACACAGAAACAGCCAGAACAATATGTCTCTGCCGGGGGGGGGGGGGGGGGGGCACAAAGATCCTTGTGCTCACAGACAGCACTAGGGAAACCAGAAACCAGGAATGTTGATCATGCAGTGCTGTCTCTTCAAAGAGATGTAAAGTCTGTTTTCCACCCAGAAGGCTAGGAAGGGAGGTGGCTATAATAGTCAAGGTGACTTCTGTGCTATCTGTATGATTAGACCATACCAGATCCTACCCAAAGATAACACATGTAGCCTCTAACATCTTCATGGAAGAAGTGACGTGTACTTTGAGAAGAATTCTGATGTAATTATGCCTCATTGTGCACATACAATTGTGTGATACCAGGAAACTTCTTTTCCAAGTTGTACTGTATGCTTAAAACAAACTGTTGAGTGTCAGAATCTAGAAGCTTGAATCAGTACTGGCTACTGAGCTGGGTTGAACTGGACTTCCTTCTCACCTCACAGGGATCGTTACTCTGTTGGTGGTGGCTTTTGCCAAGACCCTGACATGTCTCCAGCAACCTGACCACAGTAGACCCTGAGTATTGCAATCTAGCTGAAGCACAAGACAAGGACCTTAAAACAGCCTTTATGAATATGTAGAGTCACTTAAAGAGGAAATGAATAAATGTATTAAATAAATCTATGAAACCACAAACAAACAATGGAAGGAAATGAATAAAAGAAATATATATCAAGGTGATCTAAATAAAATCACCAAATGACAGGGGAGGCAGAGACTCTACTGGACATCTCTTGTCACCAAAGGAAGTGTCCAGGACCAGGAACGGGTTACATCTAATTGAGCTGTTAGCCAAAGGGGTCCCATGGGAAGCCATACAAACAGGCTTGTTGGCAAGTCTATAGTTTACTCTCCACAAACTGACAGCAAGGCCCTATTGCTGAAGACAACCCCTACACAAGTCATTGAACACGGAGAAGTCAAGCTCGTACCTACCAGAGTCTTCACCCCTACAGACTAGTGTTCTTGGTATTGGAAGACATTCTGCATCCTACTGAAGGAGAAAGGTAAACACGAACCCAGCTGTAAACTCTTCAATCTACAATGGTGTCCTGGCATAATATACGCAAGTGCAGTGGTGGTGCAAACCTTGTGGAAGTAAGCAATCAATATCTGATTTGATTTAAGACGCATCCCATAAGATGGAACACATATCTGATGCTTGTGTGACCAAGAACCTGGGACTAGAAAGTTGAGGGACCTAGGGGAAAACCAAATGCTACTGTTCTACTAAAGGAACATTGCAATAAAATGACTCCTAATGACACTCTGTTATACTTGTAGATTAGTGTCTTGCTTAGTCATCATCAAAGAAGCTTCCTCCTGCAGCAAATGGGAACAAATAAAAAAGACCCACCCAGCTAGACAATATGCAGAGAGCGAAAGACCCCAGGACACTCAGCCCTTAACTGGAAGACCCAGTCAAATACCTCTCCTCAGGGCTTAGGGAACTAAGATTGTAAGAGCCAGAGCAGGGCAGAGGGATGGAGAACACCAAGGAAACAAAGCTTTCTAAACACAGAATAACTGGACCATTGTACATATTACCTCACAGAGGCTGTGGCAGCACGCACCGGGCCCACTAGGGTCTGCATCAGATCGGGTCCTATAACTGAAAGGAGAAGTGGATACATGCCCCCATCCCTATGCCAGAATCTATTTCCAATTGATAACCACTTGCAAATGAAAATTTAGTTTTCTCCTAGGGAGTCTCACGGGGGAAGGAGACTACTATTAGGTGTGGGCTGCCTGCCCAGCAGCAGATGGCCAAAACCAACCCAGTGGCATCTTTGGAGGTTTCTTCTCTCATAATATCATGCCAGGGCCTATTTTTACTTTTATTTCTATTTTTACCATATAGGTCCTCTGTGTATATAGTATAGCTTCTTGTTTTGAGTTTTTATGGGGTTCCTGTGTGTGTGAACAAATAATTCTGCATTTATATCTGTTTCTTGTGCTATTTCTTGGGCTCTTTTTCTCCTGTTTTTTTTTTGTCCTATTCTGATTAGTTTTTGTTTTATATTATGATATATTATACTATATTATTATGTTACAGGCCTATTTGCTTTTAAATCAGAAACAGACACTCTGCCTCTTTCTAAGGAGAGGCAGAAAGGAGGTGGGTCTGGAGGATGTGAGGTCGGGAGGAGGTGGATCTGGAGGAGGTGAGGTCGTGAGGAGGTGAGGTCGGGAGGAGGTGAGGTTGGGAGGAGATGAGGTTGGGAGGAGGTGAGGTCGGGAGGAGGTGAGGTTGGGAGGAGGTAGGTCTGGAGGAGGTGAGGTTGGGAGGAGATGAGGTTGGGAGGAGGTGGATCTGGAGGAGGTGAGGTCGGGAGGAGATGAGGTCGGGAGGAGGTGGATCTGGAGGAGGTGAGGTCGGGAGGAGGTGAGGTCGGGAGGAGGTGAGGTCACAAGGAGGTGAGGTCGGGAAGAGGTGAGGTTGGGAGGAGGTGAGGTCAGGAGGAGGTGAGGTCGGGAGGAACTGAGAGTAGAAGAGCGAGGACAAACTATCATCAGAATATCTTATATGGAAAAATATATCTTCTTTAAAATTAAAAATTAAAATTTTCTTTTCTTTTCTTTCCCATAAAAGCACTGTTTTTTATTTATACAGAGTCCTAACCAGTTACATGGCAGGCGTGGGAGAGGTTCCATCTTCAATCCAGGGGCCTCTATGATGTTGGTTTGTTGTTACCGAACACACAGGCAAGTGGCATCATGGACTTGGTAAACTGAGGACAACGTTCAGTCTCTCTCTGCTAGAGCAACAAGGTGAGCGTCAATATCAGCTTCTGTAAGAATCCTGAATTTAGGATTTTCAACTGTAACTACTCCAACTTCTATTTCTGAAGGTTTGAAATCAATCGACAGAATAGTAGACAGGCACGTAATTGCAGTTTCCAGTGTTTGTTCAAATGTCCAGTCAAATTGCTTTTTCATTTTTTCCCCCCAAGGAAGTTGGTTGACTCTATTTGTTTACCTCCTGCTGCTGTGGCTTATCCACATCCCCTCCTCCAAGGCTCGTGGAACTGTGTAGAAGATTGTGTGGAATAGAAGAGCCAGGAGAAAGGGAGGAGTGGTGTGCGGCTGTGCCTTCTGATTTGAAGTATTTTCTCTTCAAGGAGGGAGGCTCAGAAGCGGTAGGAAGCTCATGAAACTTAGGAACCACAGAAAGCCCAGGTTGCAAGACTCTCCCACAGCTCGCTGCAGCTAGAAAAGCAACAAGCAGCTTCCTAGAGAGAAGACCCTTGTGAGAACCTGCTTGCAAACTGGGCTGGGGACCCCAAGGATGCAACTTTTCTGAGTTATTGCCCATGCTGCTGTAGACCTTTCAGCCACCCTTACCTGTAATCTGAGAAACTGATGGCCTCTGAAAGTACAATGAGTCTATCAGTTATCAACTTCACAGGATGTAGAATCACCTGGGGGGCCAGCTTCTGAGGTATCCATGAGGAGTTTCTAGATAGGACTAAATGAGGTGGGAACACTGATCCTAAATGTGGGTGGCGGGGTTCCACTGCTTTGGTGAAAGTGTGCAGAGGACCAGCAGTCACGGCTCTGTTCTCTGACTCGATACAGTGTAGCCAGCTTCCTTAGACTCCTGCCACCATGCTCTCCCCAGTACAAACAAAGGGTAACTCTGGGCTCTGAGCCAAAAGAAACTGCCCCTCCCTTTAGCTGTCAGGTATCTAGACACAATGACTCAAAAGTAACTGATGCTCAGGGTTGGCAATGGGCGGGGGAGGGGCTCCACACAACAGCACAGCTGAGAGACCAAGCCCCGAGTGTGAGCAGTGGGGGATGGTTGGAACCAGCTTATCACCATTGACTCATTCAGGTGTCAAGGCAGCAGTGAGCTCTTGACTGAGAGAGACATAGGAGAACCCTGGCTAGATGGAAACATAAGAAGAGCCGCAAGTGCAACTGGGGTTGTTAACAGGCTTCGGTCCTGGACAAAGATCAAAGATCTGATTGTCTTATCAATAGCTGACGCTCGCTCGTCCATAGAAGCTGGCCATGAGAGCAGCAGGAAGAGCTCCAGACAAGGATCATGGCAGGAGCTTCGGGTACAAAGGTGATTGGAAATGCCACTGAAGCGGCCAGGTTCAGACTGTCCTGCGGAGCTCTTTTGGCAGCCGAGTGAGCAAGCACCTCATTCCTTACCACCTCTGAGTTGGGAAGGGAAGACCTGCTGGCCCGATGGGGTGCCATTTTGGCAAGCTCGGTGGCTTTCTTCTTCTCCACCTCCAGGTTTCATAGCCCTTTCCAGATTGGTCCCCTTTTACATCTCATTTGCATGCACATGCATTCAGTAATTAGGATCCACATGGCTTTGTATAGCAGGGTGTGAAGGCTCTGCCAAAGAGACTCATTAGGTAGATAGCTCATCAGAGGGGAATGAGAAGGCAGGCTGCCCTCGAGACTGGTGGGAGTCGGACTCACTGAGCTTCTCTCATGCGGGGAGCATAGAGGGGCTCCCACTAATGCACCTCTAAGACTCAACCTGCATCCAAAGGCAGGGGACTCATTCCCTCCTTAGCCTCCAAGACTCCATGTTTCTGCTGCAGACGTGAATTCATCCCTAGGGCTGTTTCTTGGCCTTCGTGATCCACAGCTTTTGGAACCCATGCCTCCAGCCTTGCAGACCTGTCACTCCAGAGATTTATAGGAATCATTAACACTTAACATCCCAATACTTACTGGCAAGCTCTCAGCTAGCATCTTGCTACCACTAAGAGTTCAAATTTCTCACTGTTGCATTCATCACTCCCATGTGTGGTGACTTGTTTTATCAAATGTTTAATCCAGTGTTCAATAAGGTTCTCCTTGTTAGTTGCTCTTTATTGTCTGTCCACTTCATCCTTGGCGAGGGCAAGACAAGAACTCTTGCTGGAGCCAGCAAATCCACTGTCTCATTGATGGCCAAGAAGTGAGGTCACTGGTGTGACTAAACCTATGGTTCTTGGGCCTTTGGAAATGGTTTATGGGAGGATTTTGGAAGAGCCTGGTGTCGTGACTCTGGCAGAAGTCTAGAAGACAGGAATAGAAAAGCAGGCCATGGAGGCTGTGCCTGTGAGACTTCAACTGGAAATGGGGACTCTCATGGGAAATGGACTATATAATATTTATATCACATTCTGACAAGGATTCCTCCACATTTTGCTCTTGTTCAGAGAATCTGAGTGAGAGTGAATTCAGATGCAGTAGGATAATTAAATTATAGTAGTAGTAGTAGTAGTAGTAGTAATAGCAGTAGTAGTAATAGACTTGTTAAATTGGTGGAGAGAATTTCAAGATGGTGGCATTCTGGGTAAAGCATGGTTGTTGCTGGCTGCTGTGAATCAGGTATAGAGTGAGAAGCCGGAAAAGCAGTGTGGAAGGATTAAAAAACCATTCAGTTTTCATGGACATAAGTGGAGTCAACTGAAGTTTGCTGATGGGACAGTGGGGGTATTAAAGAGGTCAGCACCATTAAAGAAACACCATCACCATGCCAGGCGGTGGTGGCCCACGGTTTTAATCCCAGCACTTGGGAGGCAGAGGCAGGTGGGTATCTGAGTTTGAGACCCCCCTAGTCTACAGAGCTAGTTTCAGGACAGCCAGGGACACACACACACACACACACACACACACACACACACACACACACACAAACATTGTCTCAAAAACAAAACAATCAATAAAACAAAACAAAAATTAAACCAACCAATCAAAACAAACAAACAAACAAAAACCCCCCAAACAACAACAAAACAAACAAAAGAAATACCAGTACCCCAAGCTCCCATTTCCATGATCTCAGAGCCAGCACCCCCCCCCCCTTCCCTTCTATAGTGGGCTGTAGCTTCTACATCAGAAACCAAGATAAATCTTCCTTCCTTTAAGTTGTCAGGTAATTGGTCACGGTGACAAGAAAAGTAACCAATACACTAGCCCAGCCTAGTTTTAAACTATGTAGATCAGGCTGTCCTGCCTTTGTCTTCCAAGCATGTGCCAGTGTACTCTACCTTCCCTTGGTCAGCCTGGGTTACACAGCAAGACTCAAAACCATCACCACCACCACCACCAAAACCCAGTAAGAATATTTAGGCCCACTAAGAGTTTTTGTTTATGTGGGTTTACATATTAATATTGACTATATTCTAGCCCATATCTATCATTTTTCCATGTGGAAAATTGAGCCAAGAGAATTGCCATGAGTTTGAGTGCAGCCTATACTACACAGACCTTGTCTTAAGAACAAAGGAACAGCATCAAACCAAAAGGGGAAAATAGAAAAAGAAATTAAAACACAGAATGTCATGACCTCTCCAGTGGAGCCTGTGTGACAAATGATACTACAAAACTTGAGGCTATGACCCCTACTCAAGGGAGAGCCTCCTGGAATGGGTCTGATGTTCCTGCCAGGAGTAACTGATTATAGCTTTCTTGTTTTGGAACATTCTGACTGTTTTCTCTTTCTGACCTGCTTCCTTATCAGAACTTTTCAAATGTAACTGTGTTGCTAGGAGACCCCTAACTTGGGACTGCAGCCAAGGGTCATTCAAAGTTTTACCACCAAGTTCTGTTCCACTTGTTATTAAAAATATGGCTAAGACTTAGTCATAGTTTAGATTATGACTTATAAATAAAGTGTTTAACAAAGCTCCAGATAGTGACAGAAGAGCTAAGAAAAAACTGTCTTGACTCACAGATGTTTGACATGAGAGGACATTGACCTTTGATAAAGAGGACACATGCCCTGATACCAATCTAAAGACTTAAGAATGATGGTTCAAGATTGATGACAACATTATTACTCTGCATCCTGACTAACTTCCTTGAATGAAAAATAATGTAACCACAAAAACACTCCATTTCCAAAAAATGTGTATAAAAACCTAACTCGCTTGCCTACAAAACACACTCAGATTCAAACACTACCCCTGGTTTGTCTCTGTTTGTCACTCACCTATCTTTGTCCACTGACGCTTTGAGAACTCTCGTTACCAAGGACCTATACCCAACTGAGACGGTCCATGGCAACATAAGTCCTTAAAATGTTTATTAACTCATTAAAATAGGTCACTATACTAATAGGTCACTGTACTACTACAGCATTATGGTAGTTTGAATCTGAGAATGTCCCCCATAGGCTCATATGTTTGAATACTTGATCATCAGTTGGTGGAACTGTTTGGGAAGGAGGAGGTGTGTCACTGGGAACGGGAAATTTCAAACCCACACAATCTCAGCTCTCTCTCTGCCTTAGGCTTGTGGATCACATGTAAGGAAGATCTCAGCTCCAGCTCCAGAGTCATGTCTGCTTACCTGCTGCTGTGCTCCTGTGATGGTCACCGATGCACACTCTGGAACTGTAAGCAAGTCCCCAGCTAAATGATTTTTTCCCCTAAATTATCCTGGGTATGTTGTCTCTTCATAGTAGTAGAAAAATAACTAAGACAAGCATTAGCATCAATAACAAATTTTGTAAAAAAATAATTACTTTCCCAAACAAAAAACTACAGACAAGCATGGCTTAGCTTGACATGTTGTCCTGTAAACATCTTTATTGCTTGGCTTCATGGAAAACATTTGGATTCTCATATTTGCTTTTGCATTTAATCTGTTGTGATTTGTTGTTTTGAAACAAGAATAAAAAGAAATCCAGCCTTGTTGAGATACATAGTCAGAAGAGGGACAAATATTTTTATAGTCTTTTCAGACAGTTGTGGGCATTCTTCTTTGATACCAGACAAAAAAGCACAAGTAGTTTCTTAGAGGTTAATTACAATGTAAAAAATCAAAATGCAGCGTAAGTGTTTTATATTTTGACTCATCACAATCAATCCATGTTAGGCTGGATGCTGTGTCACATGCCTTTAATTTCAGCACTTGAGAGGGAAAAACAGATGGAACTCTGTGTGTTTGAGGCCAGCCTGGTCTACATAGTAAGTTCCAGGCCAGGAGAGCTACACAGTGAGACCATTAAAAACAACAACAACAACCACCACCACCACCACCACCATCACCACCTCCCAAAATTAAACACCACCACTGAACAAAAAGCAAAAATAAAAATCTGTCTTATGTAATAGAAAACACAGAAATAAACCTTCATGGTTATCCTACAGCTACCCAGGTTTTGACAAATGTCTCAAAATCTTACCCTGAACAATAAGATAGACTCAAAAATGAATGATGCTGGGAAAACTGGGGATCTATCCGCAAAAGAATGAAATTGAATCTGTATCTTTCAGCCTGCATACCAACCACCTCCAGGGGCTAGGGAGATGGCCCAATAGTTCAGAGCACTTAGTGTTCTCACAGAGGACCTAATTCGATTCCCAGGACCCACATAGTGGCTCACAGCCACCTATAGGCCCAGCTCCATGGGAATCCAACAGGTACGTACACACATGGTACACATACATGAAAGCAGGAAAGACATTCATAAATAAAAAAGTAAAATAAATAAATCTAAAAATTAATTATTTAAAGGGTCCTGGAAAGATGGTGCAGCAGTCATCAGCATTTGCCCTTGCAGAGGACCTGGGTTCAATTTGCAGCACCTACAAGGCATGGTCCAGCCATCCATGTTCTAGAGCATCGGATGCCTTCTTCTGACCTTCACAGATACCAACCCCTTCACATGGTGGACATACATACACACAAGAAAAATGCCCACATATAAATGAAATGAATAGATCTAATAAAAAATGTAAAAAAATCAACTCAAAATGGATCAAGGACTTTCACACAAAGGCTGAAACACTGAAAGTGCTAGGAGAAATCACGCAGAAAACACTTCCTGATAAAGACAAAGGGAAAAGCTTTCTGCGAATAGCTCTAATAGTACATAAACCCAAAAAAGAAAATTGACAAGTGGAATCATATAAAATTAAAGGGCTTTTGCACAGCAAAGGGAAAAACTGGTAGAATGAAGAAAGAGCCTGCAGAATGGGAGAAAATATTTGCTAGTTACACATCAGACAAGGGGCTAATGGTTAGGATATAGAAAGCAAAACCAAAACCACCACCAAATCTTTTTAATCAATAAGCATGGAATAAAGTGAATGGATATTTCTCAAAAAAGAAGAAACAAAAATAGTCTTGAACATCACTTGCTATCAGAGAAGTGCAAATGTAAGCTACTCTGCGACTCCATCTCACCCCAGTGACGACGATGACACGAAGGAAGCAAGTGACAGGAGGAAGATGTTGGGAAAAGAGGAGCTCCTGTTCTTAGCTGGTGGGAGTGCATTCTTGCGTATTCACTATGGAAATCAGTACAGAGGTTTCACAAACAACAACAAACCAACCCCCCCAGACCGAAAACAACCACCACTACAACCAAACCTAAAACCAGAGCTACCATGTGACCCAGCTATCCCACTAGTGGCCGCCGACCCAAAGGACTCTAGTTCTATTGCTCCCCAACATCCACATTTATTGCTACGCTATTCACAAAAGATGGAATTGGGACCAGCTTGAATATCACTTGATGAATGGAGAAGGAAAACATGGTTCATATATGCAATGGATTTTGTTTAAGAGATTTAAAAAATTTATTAACCTTCCCCCTTGTGCCCCCCTTTCCTTTCACTGTAGGATTGCAATTTTTGGTGGTTTGAATGAAAATGGCCCCTATATTTGAATGTTTGGTTGGAAGACCGTTGAGGAAGGATTAGGAGGTGTGGTCTTCTTGGAGTAGGCGTGGCCTTGTTGGAGGTATATCACTGGGGCTTTGCGGTTTCAAAAGCTCAGGCCAGGCCCAGTCTCTGTCTTTCTGCCTCCGTCTTGTGGATCAGATGTGAGCTCTCAGCTGCTGCTCCAGGGCCATGCCGACCTGCCACCCTGCTCCCTACCTACCATGCTCATGAACTAACACTCTGAAACCGTAACCAAGCTCCCACTTATACGCTTTCTTCTATAAGTTGCTTTGTGCGTGCTGCCTCTTGACAGCAATAGAACAGTGACTAAGACACCATTGGTCCAGGCTGGGACTGATCCAAGCACATACGTACCTGCTGGTCTGGTTTTCACTTCTGATGGGCCTTCTTCACTCACAGATAATTCCTAACTATGTGCATCTGCCATTCAGAGAAAAATAGTTTACTGATTTAGGCAGATCTTCCAAATTTTGACATTATTTCGTTACAAAATGACAATGATTTCACAGCCCCCGAGGCATAAATTTTGGACGCTATGGTCTTGTAATTTGGTATTCAGGAGATCTTGAATGATAGAGTTATAAACTATAAACTGTCCAAAGCAGCTGGAGAGATGGCTCAGCAGTTAAGAGCTCTTGTCACTCTTGCAGAGGATCTGGGTTCATTTCCCAGGATGCACATGGTGCTTTACTCCTCTGGTTCCATCTTCTGCTCTCTGTGAGTACCAACCATGTACATGGTACGTACACATACGTGCATCTAAAGCACTAACACAGAAAAATAAAGTAAATAAATACATAAAATACACAAGAATTCAGGCACAGCGGTACACATCTGTAATCCTTTCGGAGACAGAGGTGGGAAGATTGGAGAACTGAAGCCAGTCTGTGCTACACAGAGATTTGTCTGAAAGAGAGGAGGAATGGTGAGGGAGAGCGAAGGGAGGGAGGGCAGCATGAGGAAGGAGCGGGGCTTTTTACTTTTGAAAACTTTCACAGTCCTCAGGAAAGTTTTGAGGCACTCTGCACAACTGTTAAACCCATGCCATGAAGCATCCTAATTGACAAGCTGTCTGACATTTCTAGTGTTCCACTTGAAGTCTTGGGCTTTATCATTGGCCACCATGCTGTCAGCTGGCATGCTTAAAAGCAAGAGGCTCGTTTTGTTCATTTTTGAGACGCTGCCTGCCAAAGACCCACTCTGAAGTCTGTCAGTCACTCTTTGGTGACAAATGCTGTTCCAAGAAAAAATAAATGGCCATTTGGTTTGCAGCTCCAAGAATGGCATGCTTGTTTTTTCTCAAGTCCGGTGCCAGCTCTCAGCGTGAAAAAGAAGTGGTTTATTAATTCTTCCTGTCTTATTGCATACGATGATGCCCTGCTCTCCAGAGTCAAGGGGATTCTGCAGTGACGTTGGCTCTGTGTCAGTGTCTGTGCAGAGCACAGCTCTGGAGATGACACCTGCTACAAGTAGGACTTTCCCTGAGTCTTGCTGTCACCTTTGTTGACAGGAGCACAATTGTCAACTCAAGAAAAAAAGCAACTCCCATCTCAGCATGGTTCTAGAATTATTTCTTACTCTGAAGTTTCCCTGAAAGGATGCCAGGGACCCAGTGGCTCACAAACCATGCTTCAGGTGGTTGGTTGTCCTGGAGGCAGCCGAACCCTTGCTCTAATATCAACTCAAGTTGGCCACTGCTACCTATTACCAATTTCCCATGTTAAAAAGCTCATTGTTCACAGCTGTTTGAATCAAAGTGCTTTAGGGACTGTAATATGGGGCAATTTATAAGTGAGCTTTAATTAGGAAGAATGAAAGATCCTAAAGTTTCACCTTACTAAGATAGTTTAACATTTATACCTTCTGTATTCTTGGTGTTTGTTAAGTCAATGTCAAATAATCACATCTATAGCTCATCATTTGTGGCAATAGGAAAGAATGCTAATTATTATTATTATTATCATTTTCATTATCATTTATGTATGCCTGCTTCTCGGGATGTATACCACCTATGTGCAGTGCCTGGGGAGGCCGTAAGAGGGCACTGGAGCACCTGGAACTACAGTTAGTTGTGAGCCACCTGATGTGGGTGCTAGGAACCGGACCAAGATCCTTTGCAGCTCCCTTTCTCTAGCCCCCTTCTTATGGATGCTCTAAGTGACCTTATTATGCTTGGCACTGTTACTCTTACTTTAGATGTTAAAGCCTGCTAGTCACCAATTAAATCTTTACTGGCCAAGGTCACTCAGTGGTCAACTTCCATCCTGGTAGAGAGTTTTTGGTTTGTTTTTTGTTTTTTGGTTTTTGGAGACAAGGTTTCTCTGTGTACCCTTGACTGTCCAGGACTCGCTCTGTAGGCCAGGCTGGCCTTGAACTCATAGAGATCCACCTGCCTCTGCCTCCCAAATGCTGGGATTAAAGGTGTGCACCACCACTGCTTGGTAGAGAGGTTTTTAACTTGGGAACACCTTTGTTCTACTACACAGGACTTTTCTCTAACTAAGAAATTACAAGGCTGTGTGGCATCTGAATCTTGTTTTAGAGAAGCAGGCTGGGGAATTATGGACCTCACAGCCAGATCTTTAAGGAATTCTCTGTGTATATTCTGATATGAAAACAAAACAAAACAAAACAAAACAAAAACTCTCCATCAAAACAAAAACTTTCCATAAGCTGGAAAACCTTAACTATATGATTTAAATTTTTTTCCTTTGGGGTGTGTACCTCTGGCTGTCTAGGAACTCACTATGTTGAGCACGATGGCACTGTACTTGTCTACATCTGCTTGCCTCTGTCTCCTCAGTGCTGGCATTAAAGGTGTGTGCCATCACGGCTTGCAAACACCCGTTACACACAGCTCTTGGTGGGCAATGACTTCTGGGAATCTGAATGTTGTTCACCCTTCCCCCCCAATAAAAATTCATCACGCAGTATATGGCACACAGCTGTTAGGTGGCCCCAGTGCTCCCAGCTTCCTGTTGTTTATAGCACCGTGCAGTCACGAGTGGTAACGAGAGCTGAGGCATGCTTCTTATGAACTGGTTCAGGAAAAAGTGTGGGGATGTCACATCTGCGATTAAGGTTTATAGAACTGTCTTCTGCCTTGCTCACTGACTTTACTGCTAATTGGGCCTGAATACTTTGAAGATGAAAAAAAAAAACTCTGTTAGAAAGTCTCCCGTGAGAGAACTCAGGACAGCTTCCGACAGACAGAATGGCGGCTCTGTTTTCACAGCTGTATCAGCCAGGAGAAGCCAATTGAGCCTAGAAACGGCTCCTCTCCCCCATGTGAACTTTTGGAGGCGATCTGGAGGGGTGTCAGTTTGAGCTTAGATTTAACAAGAATACAGTGAAACCACAGAACCCAGATAGGCTGAGTCTTATATAACATATGTGGGTTGTTGTGACCCACTAAGTTTTGGGTAATTTATTATGGAAGTTTGGTTATGCAGCTATAGACGATGAACGCGCCGTTTGTCTGCCTCTGTAGCAGGACCAGAAATAAGCGGTTCAGTCTCTTGGTCCTTGCTCTCTATGTTTAGCTATTTACCAATCCCTAGGGAGTGCCTTCCAGATCACCCTGGGGTCTGTAACTGTTGCTCCAGGATCTCACTCAGCACTGTATCAATTCCAGGGCTCCCAGCAGAATGTCCACAGCTGTCCTCCCCCCCCCCCAACCCCCCACGCCAGCATCATTTAGTTTATATACCAGAGACGCACTACAATCAATTACTCCTAGGAGTTTGAAACTTCAGGGTGGTCTGGAGAACCTGTTAATACTTCCAAAGGTGGGAACGCAGAAAACTAGTTTACCGGCAGCAGAGCAAAGTGCTTATAAGCTCCAGGTGGGAAACCTGGATTGCAGTGAGCTGACTCTCTGCGTGCTAAATCAACAAACGAGGGCGAGTACCTGTTTCCAGAGGGGGCTGGTGGATTGATTGAATGAGATAAGTCACTCATCACACTGCCTGTCAGAATTAGCCAAGCAGTTAGGATTCTTCTGGAGGTGTCTCAGGTCCTGATCTGCCTGGGGCCACCCAGGGGCGGAGCGCAGCGGGGACCCATGCGAGGTCTGCCCCGCCCACGCGGGGCCGAAGCCCGTCGAATGACTCGGTGCAACGTGTTGGTGGCTGCCGCGGCGGCGCGGGTTCTTCCGGGCTCTGCAGCTTCCTGCCGAGCACCGCGCAGCCGCTTCGACCGCGGGAACCCCCCCCCCCCACGGCGCAGGCCTCCGGGGTGCAAGCCTCCGGGGCTCAGGTCTCCGGGACGCAGACCGCCGCACCGTGCGCGTAGCGCACCATGAGCGCCCTGCCATCGCCGCCGCCACTGCTGCTGCTGCTTGCCCTCCTGGCCGCGCCCTCTGTCCTCGCTCGCAGAGCTGAGTCCTCCTCGGCTTCACAGCCCGAAGAGGACCACCAGCTTCCGCCCGATCCGAGGAATGGCACCCGCCTGGGTTCTGGCGTGGCGGGCGGGGGAGGCTCTAACAGCAGCGGCAACGCAGTGGTGACACGCATCTCCAGCCTGCTTCGCGACCTGCCCACACTGAAGGCGACAGTGATCGTGGCGTGCACCTTCAGCGCACTGCTCATCGCCTGCCTTCTGCTGCGGGTCTTCAGGTGGGTCGTGTCGCCCCGCTTCTTGCTCAGTTGGCTCCGCGGGTGGCGTCGCCATGCTGCTGCCCACCTCCCCCCGCGCACAGGTGCTTGGTCTCGGCGCGCTCCCGCCTGACGTGTACCCTACTGCCTACTGCCTTCTCTGCCTGGGCGGGATCCGGAGGGTGGGCGCGTGCATTTGGTTCTTCCAGGGGCACATTTCAGGAACCCTTTCCCCCTTAAGGCTGTTTGGTGTGTTCCAAGTCGTGATTCTACTGTTTTACTCTACTCACAGTTAACACCAATGTTAGCCCTGGCCACCTTCTCCGGAATTTATTTTTATGTCCACTCCACAGGCGGAAACATTCAAAGAGAAGTGGCTTACTCAGGTACTCAGCCGTGGAGGGACAATTTGGACTAGGGTTCTCCTAACAAGAACATTGCTCAAGCTCTCTCACCTGTAGCTTCTCCTGACAGGAACATTGCTCAAGCTCTCTCACCTGCAGCTCTCCTGTGCCCCACCTGTTCTTGCCCTCGTTCACTTACAGAAAGCCAGGGGCGGGGCGGGGGGGGGGGGGGAGACAGACAGACACCGAGAGAGGAACCCGGGGACACTTGTTTTTTGGTTATAGGCTTCAGATTTTGTGACATTCCATTGCTGAGACTAGGCTGTCCCAGTGTACATTTACAGGGACTCGAGAGGGATCTCAGGGAGGTTTTGTAGGTTGTTAAGGCCAAAGAGGAAGTGTCCAGGAAATTTAGACCATCCCTGAGACACTGAGGTGGACAGGCTCACAGAGAGGCCAGCTGGACATTTCTGTAGAATGCTGGGGGAAATACTGGTTTGTAGGAAAAAGCTAAATATGTCTGTCACGTTATTCACACTAGCCAGCCGGTATGTGTGTGTGTGTGTGTGTGTGTGTGTGTGTGTGTGTGTGTTTGATGTTTGAGGGCTATTGAAGACAGGGCCAGGGACTTGTTCCTCTGGAGGGCTTTTACAGGGCAAGAGCAGAAATTAGACGGGGAAAGTCAGGGTTGGGAGCTATGTGTAGAGGGGTGGTCTCAGTTTTGTACGATGCTAAGTCTAGGTGTTACCTTTGGGGCCCGTAAGATGAAATGCCAGTTCTCTGAGAACATAGGAGAGGGATTGTGGTCCTGCGTTCCCCGCCTCCCCAACACTTCCTGCTTTGGCTCACCCCAGCCTTCCCACTTCCCTCACTCCTGTGGATGAGCTTCAGTGGCTCTGTGTAGCCACAGCTCCAGTCCCTCTTGCCCTCCTCAGCCAGCCCCTCTGAGGCTTGTCTTTTTTTTTTTCTCCTGCTTTTTCCTTTACATCCATGGCCCTGGCTTGTTCTTTTCTTTCTCAAGTTGGATTTGTTCTCTACATCTTCCAAGACTGGCATGACCGTGAGTGCTTTTTTTTTTTTTTAAGACAATCAAACAGGGTCATTGCTTTC
This sequence comes from Acomys minous, assembly GCF_964271855.1. Lineage (NCBI taxonomy): Eukaryota > Metazoa > Chordata > Mammalia > Rodentia > Muridae > Acomys > Acomys minous. Next base: position 109,495,730 of record NC_140484.1, read on the forward strand.
TTCTCTGGCATTTTCAGCTCTAAGCTGTGTATCCTTCAGTACACCTTATATCCCACCAAGTGGGGTCACCAAGTTCCTGTCGTCAGCAAAGAGCCCCAGAGGGTGAGATGCCCAGTGTGTCTTAGTGTTTCTGTGCGGAATGGGACTCCGCATCCAGCAGAGGCAGCGTTGTCATTTACTGACTACCTCATTGTTCACTGGGAGTCAGCGGACGCCACAGAGCAGCTCTGAGCCTGGAGGTTTGAAGCATTTAGCTCAAAATAGTCCCAGCCCACACAGCTGTGCACTTTTAAAAGCAGGCATTTGAACTATTTTGCCAGTCTGTTCCTTATTACCCAAGAGTTGGGGAGAAGACAAGGCATCATGTGGCCAGATGTGAGGGGACAGGGTTGTGTGTTTAAGTAGGACATGTGGTGCTCAGGGAAGGGAGAGTCTCTGGCTTGGGTGTGGAAGGAAGGAGACTAACTTCATAAGATAAACTGCTTCCGGCCGTGATCCGTGTCTTCTTCCTGGGAAGTGGTACTTATTAGTTGAGTCTCTAAGGTGGACAGCTGCCAACCTTGACTCTGATTTAGATAGGATTTGGAGCATTCTCTGGCCGGGAAGGGCTTTGCTGGTACCCATTCCGCTAGTGTTCCTTTGGAAAACTTGTTCCTCAGAGTGTGGAACTGAGTGTAGAACATCCAGTAGGTCTGTGTAGCTAACGGCGAAGGCTGCACCTTGACTCTGTCCCTTGGTTCTGTGGCTGCTGCCCTAGTCATGTTCCCCTGTGGACTTAACTAGGCTTCCAAGCATCTTGGCTGTCAGCCAGCGGTCCTTTGCACCTGCTTGCTTTCCATCTTCTTAGCTTGTAGACCCTGACCCCTGGTCATCTAATCACCCAGGGCTCCCGAGATCATTTGCCTCCTGCTTATACTTTCCCTGGTGAAGTGCTCCCACTCACTACCACATTTGATGGGTCGCACCTTCCCCATCTGTCCTGGGTCACAGTGATGGTCTTTAGACTGGGGCTCCTGGCTGCTCCTGGCTGACCCTTGTCCCTCTGCTCTCCGTCCTCCCTCTTCTGCTGGAGTGCCGGTCTCAGTCTTCCATCAAATTCCACATCGAATTCTTGGACCTGGGGGAAAGGCCGGCTCTTCATGGTTGGCATTCTGCCTTGTTCTTGTCCCGTCGTCCAGTGCTCCTCTGCCCTTAGCTGTGGCGGACTCCAGGGGCTCTCCAGCACCATTGTGTGGTCCTTTATGCGTTTATTTATTTTTGCTTTGGCTTTTCCGATCCCACAAAGCCTCCTGTGCTGTGCAGTCTGGTAGCCATTAGCCACCCGTGGCTATGGAGCACTGGAAGTGCAACTTGCTGAACTGGGAGGCGCTGTAACCATGAGATACACATGGGATTTATTAAGGGATATTTGACTCTTTTTTTTTTCCTTTTGCTAAGTCTTTGAAGTGACATTATTTTTTCTAATTATGCAATTTTGATGTATTGGGTTAAATATATTAAAATTAGGGCTGCGGATGCCACTCGGCAATCTCAATCTGAGACTAGTAATGATTCAATTTCAGCTTGTCACATCTGTGACTGATTCCCAATTCAAAACACTGAAAAGGAATAAATAACTATGATCTCTCTCTCTCCAAGCCCTCTCCCCAGGCATACACACACACTCACACATGTTTACTCACGCACACGTTCGCTAACACATACACACTCACACTCACTCACACACTCACATACACACTCACGCACACACTCACACACTCATACACATTCACACACAAGCATACATACACGCACAAGTGCCTGGCAGGTATCACCATGCCGTCAGGCCTCTGTTTCTCTTGTTGAGCCTAGCAGGCTGTTCTCAAGATCAAACAATCTTCCTGTCTCAGCCTCCCAAGGGCTGAGAATACAGGCATGAGCCACCGTGTCTGGCTCTAGGGCTTCAAATCTTTATGAAAGTTCTGGTGTCATGCGACACGTACCACAGGCTCAAGAAGTTAGAGGAAAAGATACTGTGTTGGTTTTCCTGCTGCTGTGACAAGAAATCTCTGATAAAAACAGGACTGAGCATGAAAGGTTGATCTGAGCTGATGGTTTCAGAGGTTTCTGGGCCCCAGCGCTGTGGTCCTGTGGTGAGGCAGGAGGATGCCATGGCCAGGAGGTTGGGATGGAACAAAGCTGCTTGCTTACTGGTCACTGGGAAGGAGAGAGAGAGAGAGAGCGAGAGAGCACCCAAAGTTAACCCAGCAGGTTGTTGCTGACCTTCTTGTGTTGATACATGGAAAAACTGCTTGTTAAGCACCCTGCACCACCAATTCTCGAGCTCCCATGGCACACTCGAGCCTTGGTTTTCCTGTCCCTCTGCATTACTAGGCTGGGGGCTGCGAAGGGTGGGACTTCTGTGTCTCTCTAGCACCTAGTGTCATTCCAGGAATAGGCTGGCATTTAATAAAGATATTTTTAGCAAAAGAATGTTGAACTCCTGAGTGGTTTACATTGTTGATGACTCTCCAAGTGTCGCCTGTGACTAGATGGGTGGTCATTGTGGGATGCCTTGGGAGGGAATTTGGGTGGTACCTGTTCGTTGCCTTAGCAATGTAGACAAACTGGAGAGTGTGGTATCATTCCTTTTCAATTCACACTCCAGCCATTTGTTTTTCCTGAAGGTGTCACCTTCCAGACAACAGAAGAAACACGGATTCAAGGAAAGGGTTTAAAAAAGGGAAGATCCATGTAGTGAAAACCAGGAACTTTTACTTAGGCAGCCACGTTGCTAGGGCTCCCATACTTTTCCCTTTGATACTCTGAAGTTAATGACTAGACAAGGGAGGAAGAGGAACTGTGTGTGTGTGTTGAGATATTCAGAGCAGTTCTATTTTATAGAGAAAAAAAATTGAATACCTTATGTAGAGCTGAGTGTGTTGGTGCACTCCGGTAATCTCAGTACTGAGGAGGCTGAGAGAGGGAGAGCTAGCTGGTCCACAGCATGATCATATTAAGACAAAACACGAACTGTCAAGCACATCCGGAAATTGACACTGTTTAAATAAATGATGGCCATCTGTGGTGGGTTAATACTGTCAACTGGACGGACCTAGAATCATCTAGAGGATGGACCTCTAGGCCTGTCTATGGCCAGGTCCGTAGATTGAGTCTCTCGAGGGGAGTGGATATGTCTTAAGTGTGGTCAGCACCGTGGCAGGGCTGGGGTCTCAGTGAAAAGGGGAGGGTGAGCTGAGTGGTAGTGCTCATATCTCTCTTGTTTCCACGTGGCCTCATGCCCCTCCTACCATGACAGCCTTGCCAGGTTGGGTTGTACCTTCAGCATGTGAGCTGTAAGAAACCCTTCCTCCGTCAAGTTGCTATTTCAGGTCTTTGGTAACAGCAAGAAGACAAGTACAGGATGTGTAATCCTCAAACGCTGTTCAAAGTAATGACATGGGTGTTGTGAATTAAGTAAGACTCAGACTGTGGGAAAAAATAATGGCAGTGACATTGGCCTTGTATTGTTGAATGCAGCAGATTATAAAATGGCATGACAGTATGGGTTCATTTCACTCAATTATAAATATATGTATATATTAATGTGCAAAGAAACATATTGGTATGTGCACATAGTTGTATGAGTAGACGATTCTTCCTTTAAGTATTTATAATCATGGCATGATTCCGTGTCATCTGGACTCCTTTACAGCTCTGAGTCATGTAGTCATGCATGCACACTGTATCTTAGGATATGTCTGAAGATCAGTGGGAAAACATCTGGGGGACCCCTAGCTATGGGATTCCTATATCCCTCATACTTGGTGTTTGTAGTTGGGTACCAGAGTATGCTCTGTGCAGCCCTGCCTGTGAGGGCCTCTACTTGTACCTGACACTTAGGACTACATGGATTTTTGATACTCTTTCCCTTGTGTTGGGTATACTGTAGTGTCTCCTTGCTTTGTTCTCCATTTCTTTTTTAATTAATTGGTTAAAAAATCTCAGGGAAGGGGGCTGGAGAGATGGCTCAGTGGTTAAGAGCGCCACCTGTTCTTCAAGAGGTCCTGAGTTCAATTCCCAGCAACCACATGGTAGCTAACAACCATCTATAATGAGATCTTCTGACCTCCTCTGTAAAGCACTCATATGCAATAAATAAAATAAATAAATCTTAAAAAAAATTTCAGGGGAAAGGGTCCCAAAGGCAGGCAACCGAGTCAGAGACATCCCTGCTTCTGCTGTCAGGAGCCCCACATGAAGACCAATTCACACAACCATTACACAGGTAGCGAGGGCCTGGGTCAGCTCCTTGCACGCTGTCTGGTTGGTGGTTCAGTCTCTGTGAGTCCCTATGGGCCCACATGAGTTGATTACGTGGGCTTTCTTGTGGTGTCCTTGACCCCTCTGGCTCCTACAATCCTTCTTTCCCCTCTTCTGCAGGATTCCCTAAGTTCTGCCTAATGTTTGGCTTTGGGTCTCTGCATCTGTTTTCATCAGTTGCTGGGTGAAGTCTCTCTGATGACATACTAGGCTCCTGTGTGCAAGCATAGCAGCATATCATTAATAGTGTCAGGGGTAGGCTTTCTCTCATGGCATGGGTCTCAAGCTGGACCAGTCATGGTTGGCCATTCTCTCAATTTCTGCTCCATGTTTATCCCAGTACATCTTGTAGGCAGGAAAAAATTGTATAGGTAGAATGTTTTGTGGCTGGGTTGGTGTCCCAGTCCCTTTATTGGAAGTCTTGTCTGGTTGTAGGAGATGGCTGGTTGAGGCTCCATAGTCCCAATTGCTAGGAGTCTTAGCTAGGCTCACATCCTCGTAGATTCCTGGGATTTTCTATTGCCCTATGCTTCTAGCTTGTCCCAGAGATTTCCCCCTCCCCACCCCCAACCCAGTTGTCTCTCCCAGTACTCTCTTTCTCTATCCTCACCCGACCTTGTCTCTCTTGTTCCTATCCCCCCTCCCTTCTAGTCCTATCCCCCTTCCATCCATGATGTCTGTTCTATTTCACCTTCTTAGAGAGATTCCAGCGTTCCCCCCTTGAGCCCTCCTTGTTACTTAGCCTCATTGGATCTGTAGATTATCCTTTAGTCTACTGGGCCTGAATGGCTCTCTCTTGCTCTTTCCATGCTGCTTTTGTGTGTGTGTGTGCCAATGTGCACACACACATGGAGGCCCAAGGATGATTTTGGGTGTCCTCCTCTACGGCGCTCCACTCTATTCCCTTGAGACAGGACCTCTCATTGTACTTGGAGCTCACCATGTGTTCAATTAGGGATGGTGGTCAGCAAACCCCATTGATCCTCCTGTCTCCACCTTCCCAGTATTAGCTACTAGACACCCCCAGACATGCACAGTTTTTTAGTGGGTTCTGGGAATCCAAACTCTGGCTCTCATGCTTCTGCAACAAATGCTTTTACCCACCCACTGAGCCCCAGGACCCATATTTAACCTGACTTCCCCATCTGTTTTAGTTGCTTTTCTATACCTGTGATAAAATGCTGCAACCACGACAACTTATAAAAGTTTAATTGGGCTTGGATTTTAGAGGGTTAGAGTCCAGGATGCTTCTATGTTAATTTATATCTTGAATTTTACTTTGTATTACATTTTCATTATTTATTTATTTATCAGGGCCAGCAGTCTACAAATCGAGTCTAGGCTACACAGAAAAACCCTGTCTCAAAACACCAAAAAACAAACCAAACCAAACCAAACCAAACCAACAAACAAGCAAAAGCAAAACCACACACACACACACACACACAAAACCAAAACAAACCCCCAGGATCAATGTGTGGGAGTACAAAATGGGCTTTCCTACTTATTTTGACCTTGGGAGATTCTGATGGTCTTGTGTAGACTCAGGGACAACACTCAGGACGAGACTGCTCCATCAGCAACCATTACCCGAGGGGCTCTCTTACCCCATGTCTCTCTTTGAGCTTTAGGAGTTGGAATCTCCTCTCTTGTGATGGCTGCAAGCCTGGGAAACTTTACACCTTGAAACCACAGCTTCCCCTCTCTGGCTTGGCCGGTGTCCCACTTTTTACCATGCAGGAACCGTTTCTCTCCCATCTCTGGTGGCTGCATGCTCAACCACTCTTTATTTCAAAATCTCTGTGAAATCCTCTTATCTGAAAGGATTTGTTGCCCTGCTTCCCCAGGGATTGGAAAGACAAAGGCTAGGTTAGGTGGTTTAGCGTTGCCTGATGTGGTGGTAAGGGAGTAGCCACCATGTCCTGGAGACAGTGATACCTCATGTATACCCAATCCACTCACTAGGTCTTTGAAAAGGGGATAACGTTTTTGACTTACCCCACATTTACTGATGTTCTATTATTATTATTATTATTATTATTATTATTATTATTATTATTGTCATCGTCGTCATCATCATCATCATCATCATCATCATCATTATTACTACTATTATTATTAATGATGAGGAGAAACGTTAAATATAAGTAGTAACTCCAGAGCTGGGCTGCAGCGTGTCTGTGGCATCCCTCCAGACAGCCTAGTTGAATTGATGAACTCTAGCCTCTCTGAGAGAACCTGTTTCCAAAATGAAGATTGAGAGTAACTGAGGAAGACACTCTTGTCAACACACACACACACACACACACACACACACACACACACACACACACACGCTTGGACACGCACATGCAACACATACAGTCATCATCACCATCATGCAATCACAAACATGAAGGCACTGCTGGGACCGAACGATTCTCAATCTTTCTTTCTGGTCTTCTGGTTTGCAATGCGAGCAGTGTTCCGAACTGAGCCAGGTAGTCATTCCCCATTATTAATTACAGTGCGTGCTTCTAAGGGCTGGCAGGATATTTAGAATAACATCGTGTCAAACACGTCTTGGTTTCTCCTTCAAGTGGCCAAGTGGCCTGTGGAATTGAAAAATATGATTCTGAAGACGGAGGTAGTTTCTACTCGACCCTTCGGTCTTGCTCCCGCTTGTGAGCAGGGCAGCCATCTGGTCAAACTAATCAGGCAGGGGCATGCATCTGCGAGCATGTTTCTAACTAAATTGGTAACTGTCTCAGCTGAGTCCCTTTGACTACTCACCTTCCAGCCAGGGAGGTATCTTGTGGCTACCCTTATGAATAGGCCTTTTAGGCATGGGCACCTGCTGCGGCTTCTTTCTGTCAAATTGAAAAGGGAAGAACAAATCCCTCTTTAATTTAACCCTGAGCCGCTGGCTTACATGGTGCTACCATAGACTCCCAGGCACACATGCTTTGGCTCACTGTAGGCTCTCGTGCTACCAGATATGTGTAAGGCTAAGTGGACGTGGGGATGGCTAGGGGTGGGGGTGGGGGTGGGTTGGTCCCACCAGAAAGGAAACCCTCCTGGATTTGAGCAGAAGCTTCTTGAATTGTGTGTTTCGTTTCTGGTGCATGCCTGAGTCTAAACGTTTGCAAGGGGACGTTCTGGCAGCAGGCATTTAAAGCCACACAGTCTTAAGGTTTCACTTGTCTTCTGATCTGAGGGCGATCTGCCGGGAATCCAGACTTCGTGTTTATTTTCTGGGGTGCAGGGAGGAGGAAGCCCATTCTGGCTGGGCGAGGTTTTGACATACAGAACTCTGATAGGGTTCTCCCAGATCTGGGAGGCCTTGGGCCCTGTAATCTCTCAGGCATGAGTTTTTGTCACGTTCTGGGCTCTGCTGACCTTCCTCTTTCTGCCTTCTGCTTTGTTCACTGGAATCCAAGGCCCGTAGCTGGGAGGGATGTAACCCCGGGTGCTTGTATGCTCAGCTGGGCCCTTTCTGGGCCCCCAGGATGTGGCAGGCTGCTCCTCAGCCTCGTTAAGTGGTTCTCCCTAGCACTCAGCCCAGCAGCTAGGAGAAAGCGCATTCTTCCTAGTGTTTCAGGAGTGCCTCCGTGAACACAGGGTGCTGTGCTGAGTGGGGAGCACCTCCGAGCGCCAAGATAACACCCTCCCATGCAGTTCAACAGGGGAGCCACAAATCCTAAGTGCCTTTGGCTGGAGATAGAGTGGCCTGGGGAAGGTGCTGTAGGAGAGGAGGAGGATTATGATTTAGCAGTGGGGAAGAGAAGGGCTTCTTCCAGGGTTTGATAGACAAAACAAATGTGATAGTTAGTTCTAATTGTCAGCACTATGTTGAATCACTCGGGAAGAGAGTCTCAAGGAGTCATTGTCTAGGTGAGACTGGCCCGTTGGCGTGTCTGTAAGGGACTGCCTTGATTACGTTAGCTAATGTGGGAACATCCAGCCTGCTGTGGGTCTTGGACTATGTATGGGTTGAAAAGGTGAGCTGAGCAGGAGGAGGCATGCGTGCACTCCCTCTTTGCTCTTGACTATGGATGCGAGCAGCTTCTTCCGATTCCTGCCTTCACTTTCTCAAGTCAGTGATGGATTATAACCTGGAGTTGTGAACTAAAGTAAGCCTTTCTCCTTTGAATTTTGTACACAGTTCTGTGATGACTAGTTTATGTTGCCTGCTCTGGCAAGGGGCACTTCCCAGTCTATAGATGAGCAAATTAAGTTACTGACTGTGCATCTTCCTGCAAGGCCTATTGTTGAACGGGGAAGATGAAGGGTCCAACTCGTGCTTCTTCTGTTGAGATATATTTGGAAGATACCCTCTTCTTCCCAGAGGATTTGACGTGCTGGAGGAAGCTGAGGGGAAAATTGAGTATAGAGTTAAAAATTAAAGGGCTGCTTTCAAAAGGCTGATCCAAATGAGGTCTTCCTAGGTGCCGAATGAGTGATTGAATGATTGGTTGCAGTGGGGGTGGGGTGCGTGGTGGGTAGGGAGGACCCGGAAAAGGTGCTGGAAGAACCAGTTGGCAGGGCTGGAGGTCTGAGTGATGAAGAAGAAGAAGAAGAAGAGGAAGAAGAAGAAGAAGAAGAGGAAGAAGAAGAAGAAGAGGAAGAAGAAGAAGAGGAAGAGGAAGAGGAAGAGGAAGAGGAAGAAGAGGAAATGAAAGTCTCTGAAGGGAGTGGGTGATGCAGAAGGTAGAAGGGAGGTTAGGTAGGGAGAAGGCTTGATGAGGATAGAGATGAAACATAGGGGAGAACAGTCAGTAAGCCCTGCCCCTTCCTGTGCCATGGACCACAGATGTCATATTACCAGCTATCTCTGTCTCTCAGGTGTCCCCATCTGTTGGAAGTTAAGAGGATGCCCCCCTTCCCCCCGCATCTTCACATGAAGACTCCTAACTCTTAAGTGTTCTCAACTCTCTTAGTACTTAAGATCAATTTACAGGCAAAACTAAACAGAAAAATTTCCAGTTCCTGGGCCTGTGATTGGCCAGCTCTGACTTGGGATGAAACACAAGCAACATTTGCGACGGGAGATGCTTGTAAGCATCTGGGTACCTGGTCTGGAGCTCAGGGCTTTTCTCCTGCCAAGGAGACTTGGGCTCTTGAAATACGGGGTAGTGAAGACTGACCTTGCCCGCACCTGGGCAAGAATGTGTGGACACTGATGGCTAATTACTATATGTCCTAAAGCATGGTGACTCCAGGCTTTCAGGCTCCCTTGGGCCACCAAATGATCCCTCCTAGTGTTCTCAAAACAGTGAAGTCTAGAGGTTACTTTCTTTTCTTTCTGCTTGTCTCCCCTGCCTCCAGCCTTCTATACAAACAAAATAGACCCAGCCCTTTGTAAACACACCTGGCAGCTGCAAGAACAGTACTGGGGCATTGGCTGTGGTTATGTTTCACATGGGTCCCTGCGAAAGGTCAAACCCAGGGTGTGCTGTATTTGTCTCAGAGGACAAGTGAGATCACCCTTCAGAGTATGAGGGTGACAGGTGAAGGGGACAGCCGGATCTATAGCTCCTTTATCTGTGGTTGAGCTCTTAGGCATTGTTTGGTTCATGTTATCTAACCCCGTGGCCTCGGTCCTGGGTGCCAGTGTTGGGTTCTATCTATAGTTGGTACCATTTGGCCAACCCCCAGGGAGTGGAGACAGGAAGCAGATTGGTTTGTTGATCATGGTGGCATTGCCAGGGAAGAGGGAGAAGGAGGGGATCTTGGTTGAAGTGTGTGTGTGTATCATTACATCTTTCCAGGCTCAGAGGCTTTTAGTAGAATTATTAAATATCACTCGTGCTTGCCACTCATGACCATGTAAACCACTGCCGAGAAACTGAGACAGATTTTGCCAACAGGCCTGGGGGTTGGAAATTTAGACTACGGACAGGCATGCTATTCTGCCTGGTTTTGATCTGGTACTGGTTTTGAAGACTGGGAGAGTTGAGAACACTTGATGTAAAGATTTGGGCCTCTTATCTCTTGCCAGGTCAGGACACCTGGTGGTACAGTGCCCATGGGCCTCAGCTCAGGAAGGAACAGGAGCTAGCTGCTGCTGCCCCCTTTAGACTAAGAATGGCAATGCTCCTTTTATTTTTATTGTTTACATTTATGTATTTATTGCATGGGGCACAGATATGTATTTTTATATATTTTTAGTGTGTTTGTTTGTGCATGTATGGGAGCATACGCTGCAGTGTGTGTATAGGAAATTTATGGGAGTTGATATTTAGTGTCTACCATGTGAGTCCTAGAGATCAAACTCAGGTGATGAGGCATTTCAGCAAGCACCGGTATGCACTGAGCTGTTCCAACACCTCCAGGCACCACTCTTTGGGTCTTCGATGTGAAGGCAGTGCTTGTTTACTATCTGCATTCATGCTTGCTATATTTATGTCACACCAAGGGTTCCTTGTATCTACAGGGCACTGTAGCAGTTGAGTCATTGCCCTGCTTCCTTGAGTCGCTGGGCTGGGTCAATGTTGGTATACTGGGGTAGCAACATGGGGTGGGGCAGCACCATGACTGTGTGAGGAGTGGGTGTCTGTGAAGAATCTCAACACAGCATCAGGAGGTCCGGGCAGACCAACTGAGGCAGAGCCCACTGCTGGAGAGCGAATGTTCCTGCTGTCCTAAAGGGACATGCCCTTCTTACAGGTGACTCTGTTTAATTGAAGTTGACCATTCGTAGTGGAGCAAGATGAGATTCAAATCATACTGGCTCATTGAGACTGCCATACAGGGCACTTGAAGATGGAGCTCAGTGGGCTGTGCTCAGGGCAGGCTGCTGGGGGAAGGAGGCATTGGTAACAGGCTGTGGTTGCTTTTCTGTAGTGATCTTGGCTAAGGTGGGATTCAGACACCTCTTCTTCTGTATGGTGTATGGCAGAGGCCAGGACTGGAAAGGGTGGTATGTGGTCATGATCTACCATTCTTCAAGTTTAATTGCTTTTCTAGGGGAGGCCCAGTTATTTATTGCTCATGTTCTGAGGAGAAGGTACAGAAGGGAGCTCAGACATGATGATGATGATGATGATACCAATAGCAATATAATAATAATAATAATAATAATAATAATAATAATAATAATAATAATAATAATAATCAGACATGTCTTCAGAACCTCGGACCCAACCTTCAGGCTCATCTGCAGGGTGCGTTCCCATCTGTGCTCAGCAGCTGCTTGCCGGGTCTTCCCAATTCCCACATTCTGTTTTCGTTTCCTCTGCTGAGGTATCCTTGAGTCAGAGGTGATGCCATACTTAGCCTTAAGCTGCAGTAGGGCTTTAAGGGCTTGACACGAGACAGTTGAGTTGCTGCATGTGAGTCCTAAAGCCACTAGGTCAGGAGAACACACAGCCACTTGGAGCAGGCATGGCAGCTCCTGGGTGGGTTCTGGGAGGGACAACCTGGTCCATTTCAAATTTAATGATGTACTTGGAAATTTTGAAATTTATTTACTTTAAAACACAGAACTTGGTCTGGGGTACGTAGGTATCTCAGTTGGTAGAATGCTTGCTTGGCATGCACGAATGCCCAGGTTCATAGAATTAGTCAGGGTGGCCTGTGCCTGTTATATCAGCACTCAAGACACGGAAATAGGAGACAGAAGTTCTGGGTCATCCTTGGCTATATAGCAAGTTGGAGGTCTGTCTGAGCCCCCATTGCAAAACAACAACAACAACAACAACAACAACAACAACAACAACAACAAAATCCAAAACAATTTATATCTGTGCACAAGGAGTAGGAGTAGATAGTAAACAAAAGTCACACGTGTCCCTCAGTTGTTTCCTTCCTTCACTAGATGTTGTCAATTTCTTGTGACTATTTTCAGAGAGATTATAAGTATAGAGATGAGTTAATGTAATAATCACATGCATATAACTTTACTGAAATTTACTTCACATGCTACACAGTTTACCTCTCTCTTTTTTTTTTTTTGAGACAGGGTCTCTCTGTGTTAGCTTTGGACTCACTTTATACACCAGGCTGGCTTCGAACTCACAGCAGTCCACCTGCCTCTGCCTCCTGAGTGCTCAGTTCACCTCTTTAAAGCATCCAACATTATGTTTTTTTAAAAAAGGTTATTCATAGACTTATACATCCATCACAAAGATCAATTTTAGAACATGTTCATCACTCCAGGCTGAAACCCTGCCTCCGTTATGGCTCACTCTCCATATGCCTTTCCCCAGTGCTGGGCGACCACTAATTCTGCATCGATTTTGAACTATCATATGACTAGGATCACACAGCATGTGGTCTGTTTTACTTGACATTGTTTTCTCAGGATTTATCTGTATCAAAGCATGAACCATTGCTTCAGTTCTGCCCCCTCCCCCCCCAAACAGTAGCATTCTATTTAGTTAATGTATCATTTTATTTTTTCCAAGATTAATCTTCATTTAAAAATCATGGGTATGTGGGGGTGCCTGTGTATGGATATTTACACGTGAGTGCAGAGGTCAGAGGTGTTGGCTTTCCCCCTACAGCTGGAGTTACAGGTGGTTTTAAGCTGCCCAATGTGTGTGCTGGAGACCAAACCTGGGTCCTCTGCAAGAACCTTAGATGCACTTAACTGTCGAGCCGTCTCTCCAGCTCTGTATTTCACCTGTCATTGATCCATACGTAGCGGTCTGAATGAGAGTGGCTCCCATAGGCTCGTATATTCGAGTGCTTCGTCTCCGGTTGCTGGAACTGTTTGGGAAGGATTAGGAGGCGTGGCCTTGTTAGAGGAGGTGTGTCATGGGCGTGGTCCTTGAGGGTTCAGAAGTCCACACCATTCCCAGGTTGCTCTCTGTCCGCCTCATGCTTGTACACCAGGATGGAAGCTCGCAGTTACTGCTCTAGCACCGCGGCTGCCTGCTTCCTGCTGTGCTTCTTGCCGCGATGGTCATGGACTCACCTGCTGACACTGTAAGCCCCCAATAATCCTTCTCTTTATTAGTTGCTTTGGTTATGGGTGTCTTACAGTAGCAACAGAAAAGTAACTAAGACTATATTCTCAGTGGATACATATTTGAATTGTTTCTGCCTTCTGGCTTTTATGAACAATGCTGTACTGAACGTTTGCATCTAAGTGTGTGTACAAACACAGGGTTCTAGGGTATGGAGCTAAGAGTGGACCTGCTGTGCCATTTGGTAAGTTCTGTGCTTAACTTTTAAAAAGGCCGATGACTGCTTAGCAAGCCACCATATTGTTCTGTGTCTCACCGGAAGCACACGGAGGACACAGTTGCTTCATATCCCTGCTAACATTGGCTGCTGTCTGGCCTTTTGACCCTAGAGCAGTGGTTCTCAACCTCCCTGACGCTGCGATACTTTAATACACTTCTTCATGTTGTGGTGACCCCAGCGATAAAACGATTTCCTTTGTACTTCCTCATAACTCTGATTTTTGATACTGTTATGAGTGGTAATGTAAATACCAGATCAACCTGAAATGTGACCCCCAAAGGGGGTTGCGACCCACAGGTTGAGAACCACGGTGACTCTAGAGAGTATGAAGTGGTACCTCACCGTGTTTCTCTTTGCACTGTGCTGATTGGTAATGGTGTGACCTTCGCTGTACGTATTTATTGGCCGCTTGCACGTTGGCTTTAGGGAACTGTGGTGATCTTTTGCCTAGGGACTGGGGAAGATGCCTCAGGGAGTAAGAGCACTTGCTGGTAAAGCATTAGGGCCTGGATTTGAGCCACCAGCACCCGTGTAAAGAACCAAGTGTGGTCCCTTGGCCATGTGCTGTACACGTATGTGAGGGCCCAGGGCAGAGGATAGGAGCATCCCTGGTTTGCTGGATGAAGCTTACTTCTAGGTTCAGCAACAGACCCTGTCTTGAGGAAATTAGGTGGCAAAAGATAGAGCAGGACACCCAGTGTCCTCTTCTGGACTCTGAATGTGCTTGGGTGCATGCACTGGCTGGCGCGCATGCGCACACACATGTATATATTACACATCTACTCAACCATGCTGTGCTGGTGGTTTGTGTCAAGTTGACATAAACTAGAGTTATCTGTTTAGAGAGGACCCCAGCTGAGGAACTTCCTCCTCTAGACTGGCCTGTGGGCAAGCCTGCGGGGCATTTTCTTGATTAATGATTGATGTAGGAGGATCCAGCCCCTTCTGGGTGGTGCTAGGCTTGGGAAGATGGCCCTGGGTTCTATCAATAAGCTAGCTGAATTAGCCACAGAGAGAAAGCCAGCCAGCAGCACTCCCCCATGGCGCCCTTCTCCACCCTTGCTTGAGTGCCTGCCCTGACTGTCCTCAGCAATGGACTGCGATCAGGATGCAAAAGCCAAAGACATCTTTTCATCCCTGCGTTGCTTTTGGTCAGCGTTTTATCACAACATTACAAAAACTAGTGGAAAACACACACACACACACACACACACACACACACACACACACACACACACTAAAGACCCTCTGCCTATTTTTAAATGGGATCGCCATTTCGTTATTGAGATGCAAGACTATTTTTATACTGTAAACGAAGTCTCATCCCAATCTGCTTTACTTTCTTAATGGGGTTCTTTGAAGCACAATATTTTTTAGTTTAATGAAGTTCAATTTATCCTTTTTTTTTTCTGCCTTAGCTTCTGATGTTCTGCTTAAAGGTCGGTGCCTAATCCAAGGCCACAAAGGCTTATCCTACGCTTGCTTCTGTGAACTCGGTAGCTTTAGCTCTTCTACAGAAATACTCTATGGGGCAGTTGTTGTGAATGATGGCTTAATGTGGTACATTTTCTATGGGGGACGTGACTTCCAAATTTGTTTTTGCATGTGGGTATCTTCTCTCCCTTTTACACACATACTGTGTGTCTCATATTAAATATTTATATATCTGTAATTAATGTCTTTATATACATATTAATCTTGCATGTATGAGAGATGTTCCTTGTCCATGTAGGGACAGCAGTTCTGTGTCGATGATGTGGAGGTGGTTGGTGTCTTACAAATGGGCGCTTGTGTGTCATACTATGTAAGTGGAAGCATATGATTAAGACAAAATCCCCAAAAGGAAATTCTTTTTTTTTAAAAAAATTAATTTATTCAGATTACATCTAAATTGTTATCCCCTCACTTGTATCCTTCCATTCCTCCCTCTCTCCCTCTTTCATCCTATTCCCCTCCCATAGGTCTGTGACAGAAGAAGACCTCCTTCCCCCACCGTATGGTCACAGCCTATCAAGTCTCATTCTTCCTCTGAGTGCCACCAGGCCACCCCACCAAGGGGAAGTGGTCAAATATGGGGCGTCAGAGTTCATGTCAGAGTCAGTCCCCGCTCTCCACACAACTGTGGAGAATGTCCTGTCCATTGGCTAGATCTGAGTAGGGGTTCAATGTTTACTGATTGGGGTAGATGCGGGGACCCCCTATTGCGACTCTAGGTGAGAGAAGTACGGGAAAATGGGGAAATAGAAGGATCCAGAGGGTCCTAGAAACCTACAAGAAGAACATCATGATGAGTGGATCTGGACCCAGGGGGGGTCTGCTCAAACTACTGCACCAACAAAAAAGGAAATTCTTTTTTTTTAATTTTTAAAAAAAATTTAAAATTAATTTATTCCTGTTACATCTCAATGGTTATCCCATCCCTTGTATCCTCCCATTCTTCCCTCCCTCCCATTTTCCCCTTACTCCCCTCCCCTATGACTGTTCCTGAGTGGGATTACCTCCCCCTCTATATGCTCATAGGGTATCAAGTCTCTTCTTGGTAACCTGCTGTCCTTCCTCTGAGTGCCACCAGGTCTCCCCCTCCAGGGGACATGGTCAAATATGAGGCACCAGAGTACATGAGAAAGTCACATCCCACTCTCCACTGAACTGTGGAGACTGTTCTGACCATTGGCTAGATCTGGGTAGGGGTTTGAAGTTTACCGCCTGTATTGTCCTTGGCTGGTGCCTTAGTTTGAGCAGGACCCCTGGGCCCAAATCTGCCTACCATAATGTTCTACTTGTAGGTTTCTAGGACCCTCTGGATCCTTCTACTTTGCTATTCTCCCATGCTTCTCTCATCCAGAGTCTCAATGGGATGTCTTCCCCTCTGTCCCAGTTTCCTGGTAAGTGAAGGCTTTCATGCGACATGCCCCTTGGGCTAGTATGCAGATATAAGTGAGTATATACCATTTGAGTCTTTCTGCTTCTGGCTTAACTCACTCATTATGATCATTTCTAGCTCAATCCATTTGTCCACAAATTTCGGGAATTAAAAAAGGAAATTCTTGATGAGGTTTGTACCATTGTAACTGACAGACAGTGCTGAACTGCTTCCTGTGCGTGTGTGACAGTGTGTGTATTCAGCAGGGTAATGAGAGAACCCATGTCCCGTGCCCCTGTCCATTGTGCATCGTTAGTCATTTTGATGTTTGTTAAACTTACAAGTGGATGATAGGATCCCTTTAAAGGCTGAATTTGCATTTATCTTACTGTGGGGCTGCAGAATGCAAAGCCATTTATTTGCTTTTTCTCTGTTTGTGACCTGCCTGTTTTTATACTCTTTGACAAATTTTTTCAATTATATGATTGGTCTTTTTTTTTTTTTTTTTGATTTGTAGATACTGCTTACATCCATTAACGAGGCTAGTTTACACCTGTACTGCAAATTGGGTAATTTCCACAAGCTTATCATTATCGTGACTTAAATTATTATTATTATTTTTCCTCATGCTCCCCACTGGCTTAAATTATTTTCCTATGTTTGAATTCACCATTCTTTTCTTTTTATGGCTTTTGGATCTCTTCCATGTTTTCAACGAATACTGTTATTTCCTACCTTTAAGTCTATCTGTCTCATTTATTGCGATAGAAAGTGGGTGGTTACAAACAAAACACTGGATAGGGAGCCTTTCCCCAAGTCATTTAAAGGCCATTTTTAATCCTGTGTTGGGTTTTGGGATGCTGTAGGGTCTGTCTTTGGGTGCTCTGGTCCACTACGGTGCCTGGTGCCTCTTTGCTGATGAGGAAGCCTAGCTCAGTATTGTGATTGTGGCTTTACTGTCTGGAGGAACCAGCTCTCTTCATTGCTCCTTCTTTGCAGAAGACTCCTGGCTCTGGGCCCACTTCCTCTGTTTTGTGTTCTTTGGAGGCGGTGTCTCCCTGGGCAGCCCAGGCTAGCCTTCACAACTGTAACTAGGCAACTGTTATGGATCGTAATGTAAATATCTGCTATGCAGGATGTCTGATATATGACTCCCAAAAGGGTAGTGGCCCACAGGTTGAGAACCGCTGGTGTAGAAGGTAAGGTGTGCATGCTTAAAATCACAGGGGGACTGTGTCCCACAGCAGAGCTATTGGCAGGAGTCAGAATACAGATTGGGTGTCCTTAATGACCTCAGGAAAAAAAAATGAGGAAAACGTAAGGTCCTGTGGAGTAGGTTGGCAGGGAGATCGGCCACTGGAACCCTCGAACCGCCTGGAAAGAAGCAGACATGGAATGAAAACGTTTGCGTTGAGGGTGAGCGGCGTACTTACTCACAGGCACCGGGGCAAGGGCCAGGATTCGCACCTCCATCTCTGGATGCCTTGGTCTGTCTCTGACTGACGTACTCCAAACTGAGCCTACCCACTGGGCCTCGGTGTTGCTTTGCTCTGTGTCTCGTCAGGGAGGGCAAGTCTGGACAGTTGCTTTCCCAGCTTCCCTGTTTATCTCAGTGGGGGCCTGAATCCTCACTGGAAATGCGCTTCTGGCCAGCGTTTAGGGAGCCTTCTGAGTAAATAAACCCTTAACCTGGGCATGACATTCCAAGTGGAAGAAATAAAAATCAAACGTTTATTTTGTAATACCCCCTCTTGCCTTTTCATTATTTTTCTTTATTCTTGCGAATTTCATATATATATACAATCATGAGAACATATATGCTCCCTACTTCTTCTCTCCAACTCTCCTCATATTTTTAGCATGTCCCCCTACCATCTTTATGTCTTAAAACATGTTTTCTTTTTTCTTTTTTTTTTTCCTAGACAGGGTCTATCTGTGTAGCCTTGACTATCCTGGACTCACTTTGTAGACCAGGCTGGCCTTGAACTCACAGCGATCTGCGTGCCTCTGCCTCCCGAGTGCTGAGATTAAAGACCTGCGCCACCACACCCTGCTAAAAATATTTTTTAAAAAATAACCTACTAAGTCCAGCTAGTGCCACCCCATGTGTGCATGTGTGTGGGGCCATCCGCTGGAGGATGGGAATCCTGTCAATGCCCACATTCTCAAAAAGAATCATTTCCTGCCAGCAGCTGCCTACTGCCGAGGAAGTGCCTCAGGAAGGGGTGGGGTCTGGAAGTCACCTGTCACATCTGTACTGGACTTTTGGCTCTCTCGGGCTTGTGTTAGTTGTTGTGCAGGCAGCCGCAGCTGCTGTAAGTCCGTGAATGAGATGGTCACCTGTGCCCGGAAGTGCCCGGGTTTTATAGCACTCCCCCACGTCCTCTAGCTGCTTGTATTCTCTCTGCTTCCTCTTCCATGGAGTTAGGTAGGGTTTATAGCGATGCCCCAGTTAGGCCTGAGTACTCAGTCTCTTGTTCTTAGTACTGTGACTGGTAATGTATCTCTCTGTGGACTGCCCACTGCAAAAGGAAGATTCTCTGACCAAGACTGAGAGCAGCCCAGGGCTATGGATGTAAGTGACAACAGATGCCAAAGGGGCTGTGGCGAAAAGGGGAGCTTTTGCCTACTGTTGGCGAGAATGAAGTCCAGTTTAACTGTTCTGGAAATCGGCCTGGAAGTTTCTCAAAACACTAGAAACACCGCTGCCACATGACCCAGGAGCACTGCTTCTGGGCATATGCCCAGTGGACTTAATGTCCTACCACAGAGGCACTAACACATAAACGTTCATGGCTGTGATAGTCACAATAGCTGTGAAATGGGATCAGCCTAGGTGTCCATCACCAGATGAGTGCATAAAAAGAATTTGGAGTTTATATACAATGGGCTAATGCTAGTCAGCCATGACAAAGAAGAAAATCATGAAAATTTCAGATAAATGGATAGAACTGGGGGAAAAAATCCCATACTGAATGATGTAACTCAGGCCGAGTAAGACAAACACCTTACCTTCTCTCTTATATGCAAATCCTACCGTCTAATCTTGTGATTTGTGTTTAATTGAGAGCACAAATGGAAGCCAAGAAATGAAAAGGTGCTTTTCGGGCTTGGGCACATGAGGGAAGTGGATAACAGGCTATAGGCAAAACAGACTCAGAGAGCAGGAATGCTGGAAGCAGAAAGGCTTAAGTAGGGAGGGCGCAGGGATCTGGGAGAAGCCAGGGGGAGAGGGGGTGGCTAACCCAAGGAAGGGGACATGAAAACTCACATGGCATCCTTCTATCTCCCAACGCAATTGAAAGAAAAAAAAATAATTGGAGGGATAGTAGAATGCACGGGAGAGGAGGAGAAGGAGGAGGAGGAGGAGGAGGAACATCAGAGGTTAAAGGATTAAGCATGAATGGGGCAGGGACCATAGGGGAGAGGAAAAGGAAGTGGTAGGTTAAGGATGTATTAAAAAAGGCCATGGAAACCTACTAGTAAACGAATCGGGAAGATACAAGTGAGGGGATAACAATTGGGATGTAATCTGAATAAATTAAAAAAAAAAAAGGAAAGTTAGAAAGGAATTACCCTGCATGGATGGACAGTGTTACTCCTAGTATACATAGGTTATTAAATGAAAATCTCAGTGCAAGGGAAAATGGAAGAGTTTTCCTTTGTCTTCCTGGAAATACATGTTAAAGGACGCGGGAGATGGCTTAGTGTGTAACATGCTTGCTGTGCAAACATGAAGACCTGAAGGTATTCAGAACTCTAGCACGTGAATAAAGGTCTGGCGTGGTGGGCTATACCCTGTAATCTCAGTTCTGAGATGAGGGAGGGGTGAGTGGAGGCAGGTGGTTCCTGGAACTCACTATCTAGTCAGTCTGGTTAACGGGTGAGCTCTGGGCTCAGTGAGAGATCCTGTCTAAAAGAATACAGTGGAGAGTGATTGAGGAAGCAGTGATGTAGACCGCTGGCCCCCATGGATGCACACACATGCACCACACAACAGATACACACAAACACGCATAAAACAAGCAGTGGGCTTTGGTTTGAATGGAAGAGTGATATGTCTTCTCTGGCCCTCACACTCTCACAGGGATATGCTCTTTGCTTTTCTCTCAGGCTACTGAGCTTGCTAACAGCCCTGTGAGGAGTCACTGTGTGCTTACCTTCTGGAAAACCTGCACTCGGGTAATACCTGAGCAGAAAGTGTCAAGTTGTTGTCACTGAGTGGTTCTCTCCCTGTCACTGTCCCTGTCCCTCCTTCCCACTTCTGTCTGGTTTTTTGAGACAGGGTTTCTCTGTGTAATAGCCCTGGCTGTCCTGGAGGAACTCTCTTTGTACACCAAGCTGGCCTTGAACTCACAGAGATCCACCTGCCTCTGCCTCCCAAGTGCTGGATTAATGGCGTGCGCCACCATGCCTGGCCACTGAGTGGTTCTTTAGAATTTAAAAGGGTTATAGCAAACAAGAAAATTACACAGCTTGTGGAACCCTTACTATTAAAATATCTCAAGGTGGCATTTATTATGATATTAGTTTCAGTTCATGCTGTGCCTTCCTTTTGAGGCCCTCTGGCATTAGGACTCTAGGTTATGTGGTACAGAAAACCCAGGCTGAACCAGCTCTGTTGAGAGAGCAGCGCTGTAGTGTTCATGGAGAGCTGGCTTCAAAGAAGATTTAAGACTTGATCTCTTTCCCTCTGGAATCTTCCTCTCTCTCTTCAGCCCCTTTCTGTCAGATAATAAGACAGCTTATACCATCCAGGCCTCTCAGACTAGTGAGCAGGGGCCCTATTGTTCAGCTCTGCTTGGTCGTGCCCTCCTCCTCTCTGCCCAGCTATTGGTGGGCTAGAGGATTGTTACATATTGATTGGCTCACGCCTAATCTTGTGCCTAATCTTAGAGCTGGAGGTGTGGCCAGGTGTGGAGGATAGAGAAGCCAAAAAGAGGTCAGTGGTGGATGCTGGCCTGCCTCAAAGCAGCACGTCCTATGGAGTCTCACTTGGGTAAAGAGTTAGTTAGAGGCTTGTTTGGATCCCTGTCAAGTAGGAATGTGTGAGTTGTATTCCAGAAAGTGAAGGGAACAATGAGGCTTTTGTTTGGGGTATTGAAGTTAAGGGGAGGTAAAGGTCTCTCCCTCCCCCTCCTCTCTCCCCTACCCCCATGCCATCCCCCCTCCGGCGCGCGCGCGCGCGCGTGTGTGTTTGTGTGTGTGTGTGTGTGTGTGTGTGTGTGTGTGTGTGTGTATAATGGGGCTCTTTGTTGGGAGTGGAACGCACTGATATGTGGAGTGGCAATTCAAGGTGGCTTTCTGGGGATATCAGCATCAAGGTAGCCTTCGTCCCTCTGGGGTAGGTAGGCGCTCACTGTGCTCTGAGACCTTCCTGAGCTATCCATGTTCTTGAGAACCCCCCTTCTTTCTTTGTGGCATGTTTCAAACTCTAAGTATCATGTGGGGAGGAGGCAGCAGTGTAGTTCTGAGGTCTTTGGTCACTTGACTTTCAAACCCAACCCTACTTCTAATTAGCCACGTGACTGTGGGCAAAGTGACCTCTTGGACTTCAGTCTCTGGAGGACAGAATTATCGGTGACATTGCTTTATAGACTGTTTAGATGCTGTACCCATGGGAGCTGGGGAGATGGTTTGGTCAACAAAATGCCTCCCATGAAAGCATGAGAACCTGAGTTTGCATCCCCAGCAGCCACATACAAAGCTAGGTGTGGGACTGGAGAGATGGCTCAAAGAGTTAAGAACACTGGGTGCTCTTCCAGAGGACTGTGGTTAGTTCCCAGCCCTCACATGGCAGCTCAAAGCTGTATGTAACTCTACTTCCAGGGGAGCCAACACCCTCTTCGGGCCTCCACTGGCACCAGGCACACATATGGTACACAGACATACATGCAGGCAAATTCACCCAGACATGTGAAATGATAATGATAATAATAATAATTAATAATAAAGCTAGTTGAGCAGTGTAGAGCCAACTGGATCCTTGGCCAACCAATCTAGCCAATCAGTGAGCTCTAGGGTGTATGAAAAACCCCATCTCAAAACATAAGGTGGAGGGAGACAGAGGAAGATACACAGTGCATACACAGCCTACTTACCCACACGCATGTGAACACATACCATACACGCAAGTGCAAGAAAAAGAAGTGAAGTTGCATGTGTGAACACACTTGTGAGTTCTCTAACATCATCACATATAAGTGCAGCATGTAGGACTGCTACTTTCCGAGTTTCTCGCGTTCCCTCTTGCTGATACAGGATGCCCTGGTTCTCTGCACCCAGGGCAGTTAGACTCTAGAATGTGAAGGCCTGTGAGAAACACTCATCTGTTCTATTTCTAAAATCTCCTGCTTCTGCCTGGTGCATAGCTGGTAAAGGACAGGTCCTTTGGAAGAAGTGTGAGACTCCCACTCTCTGCCCACTCTGTCCCCACACTGCACAGTGTCCCTCCAGCAGTGGATGTCCTTTCCGATGCATGATGTGATATGAGCTCTGCCTAGAGTGGACCCAAGTATATAAACTTCTCTGCGGTCTCAGCTCTGTCTGATTAACATGCCTGACAATGGCACAGCGGGCTTGTGCTTCCCTGGCAAAGGGTATTCTGTGTCAGAGGGTTGATTGTTTGAAATGCAGTTTCTCTAGCTCCTAATGTCAGAGCTGGTGTTTGAAGTACACACGAGGACCCTTACTGATGGCCTTCTGTATTTGTGAGGGCTCTCCACAGAAACAGCGGAGTCCACTTGCTCTCTTTATCTGGCGTGTGTGTGTGTGTGTGTGTGTGTGTGTGTGTGTGTGAGAGAGAGAGAGAGAGAGAGAGAGAGAGAGAGAGAGAGAGAGAGAGAGAGAGAGAAAGGGGGGGAGGTATAGGTTCTGGTCTTTTTTTTTTTTAACTTTTTATTCTTTGTCAACTTCACACCATACATCCCAATCCCACTCACTTTCCAGTCCTTCCATATCTATTTTCCAGCCTTGCCTCCTCCGTCCACCAACCCAACCAACCTAAAAACATCTAGCCATGGAAGCTGCGGTGTGTCACACAGTATACTCTTTGCTTGAACAGCTTTACTTGCAAATGTTCATTGCAATGACTGGTCTGGTTCTAGGCCTCTGGCTTCTGCTACACTATTGGCACTGGATCTTTACCAGGACTCTTCTCGGATACCTGCTGTTGCCTGCGTCATGATGATCCTGCAGCTTTGGTTCTGCGGGATTGGGCCCTTCACGTGTTCTAGCAGCTCATAGGTGGTAGATGTTGGGATGGGCCAACTTAAAGCTCTGGGTTTGGGCTTGGGTGGTAGCTGACTTGGTCAGCACACCAGCTCTCCTATGCCCAAGCTAGCTCTCCTGCATGCCTCAGCTGGGTGAGGGGTGGGGCCAGCTCAGCTTAGCCCTTGGACATCAACATGGCCCCAAGGCAGCCCAGACTACTGGACATCTGCATGGTTTTGGTGGTAACATGGGACACAGACTCCTGCAGTATGGGCCTGGATATCACCATGGCCTCTGGTGTCAGTGCCTGGTGACACTGACTGGTCTCCAGTTCCACCTCCCATCATAGTGCAGAAAGGGCTCCACTTCTTTCTCTCTCATCTCTTCACCACATACTTGCTCATTGTAGGGGTACCCGCCTGCCAACCCCATGAGGTGGCAGGTATTTATGCTTGTGTGAGGGTGCTGGATCTCCTGGAATTGAAGTTACAGACGGTTGTGAGCTGCCTTGTGGGTGCTTGGGAATTGAACCCAGGTCCTCTGTGGGAGCAATTGGTGCTCTTAACCACTGAGCCATCTCTCTAGCCCCTAGGTTCTGGTCTGAAGGCAGATGTGCTTAAGGTCGAGAAGCAGCCATTGTTTCAGCAGGAGTCCAGAGAGCATATATGGGGCTGGTGGAGTAGTACACACGCGTGAAGTGGATGTGAGTCTTGAGGCAGGTCTGGGATACATAGCAAGACTGCCTCAAAAACCCAAACTAACAGAACAAACGAAGAAACAACCTCTGTTCCAAGCTGATGTCCAGTGGATAGGAAGACATCTCACTATTCCTCAAGGGAAAGCCAGCCCTTTGTTCCACTCAGGTGAGAGTGGACAAGGCCCACCCATGCTGGGGAGGACAGTGGGCTCTACCTACTTCAGATGTTAAGTCCATTCAGGAACACCCAGGCCAATGTGTGGCCATGTGTCTCAGGGCCCATAGTCCCATCATTTTACACACAATGTTCCCCGTTACATCCTCGGTATCATCTTGGGATTCCTGATCCTTTTCTAAGTTTGTGTAGCTGAGGAGGCTGGCATTAAAAGCATCACCGACCATGGGAGGTCTCGAGGTTGGTGCTGCTTCCCTGAGTCGTCCTCGGATACATAGAAGGCCTTAATTTTAGCCTAGCAGGCTAATTTTGTCAACATGAACAATCAGGAAGATGGAGAGCAAGTTAACAGGTGTTAGAGACGAGCCGTCCGAATACGGGGTCAGGTCGGAGCCTCCCCAGACTCAGGGGTCGATAACTGATAGGTACACCACATGCACTTGGATGTTTGTACATTAGATTTTGCACTTTATACAGAGTTTATGATACCTGAGAAAGACAGACAGAACTGTGACCCCTCAGCCCAAAGCCATTTGGGTATGGCCATTTTGCGGGTACACAGGTGGCTTTCTCTAGTCCTCAGGTTCAGGGACATTTCCTATTCTTAAACATTTCAGATGCTTCTTTAGCCCAGGCCCATGTCATGTGAGCAGAGCAGGGGCTTCACTGTCACAGCCAGATGCACCCCCAAACAGCAATGGATTGGCTAAGGGGAGATGTTGGGCTGGCTTCCTGAGAAAAAGGTGTGTGGGTCTGCATGGACTGCCCTCGACCTTCATCCTGAGGGCTTGGGGGGTGGGGTGGGAGGGGGGTATGGGGGGACGGGGGATTGGGGCCTGGGGCCCGGCAAGGGTGGCCTTCCCTGTGAGTTGTTCTTGGGTGGCTTGTGGCCTTTGAGCCATGGCTGAGCTTAAGTTTCCCCATCCAGTACTGGAGCTGGAGCTGGCACGGATGAGGAAGCATGAAAACACAATGGAAAGATTGTCTTCCATCTGGGTAGGAGGGTGGAGAGAGGAGGTTCCTTTTGCTGGAGAGAATGTGGGGCCAGCAGTGTTGATATGCTTAGCACTTTTGTTTCTGAGCAGAGTCTGCTTCCAGTCACTGTGGAGATTGGGGCGGATAGGAGAACACAGCGCTCCCCAAGGGTATTTGGCTGGGAGTTAGCAGGGTTACGTACTGTTAAGACTGTTCATGTGGTTATATAAAGCACCTTTTGGTGTTTATTTTTCTTCAAAATGAACTAAACTACTGAGGGTCGGCCCCATGGTGCCCTTAAAGCAGTGGTTCTCAGTCTGTAGGTTGTGACTCCTTTGGGGGAGTGTTGAGTGACCCTTTCACAGGGGCTGCATGTCAGATGTTTATATTATGATTTATAACATTAGCAAAATTACTGTTATGAAGTAGCAATGAAAGTTTTATGTGTTGGACTGTATTGAAGGACCATAGGTTAGGCGGGTTGCAAACCACTGCCTTAGAGGGATTTCTGTCAGAATCTTCCCTTGTGCCTGACTGCCTTGGTCAAGGAACCGCTGATGGAGTAGGCCCCTCCTACCTCCACCCACTTTGAGTTAGGTTCTTAGGTAGTACAGGGCTAACCTTTAACTTGTACAGCCAAGGCTGGCCTTCAAATCCTGGTCCATCTGCCCCTGTCTCCGTCATATGCCACTGTGCCTGGCTGGAGCAGTGTTTCTGTGCGCCGTCATCGTGGTACCCCAGCTGTGTTGAGTAACTTGAAGCCACAGAGCTTTGGTTCAGGAAGTCTCCCTCCAGCCGAGACCGTTCTGGGCCATGTGCATCATGTTTGGAAGACTCCACCCCAGGCATGGCTACCCTGGGTGGACTCTGGAAGCCGCTGCCCACCTTGCAGTCATTCTCACTCAGGGTAGGAGGGGAAAGTGCCCTCCCAACCGTTCAGCCAGAAGTCTACAAGTGGGCTTATAATCTGCGCACAAGCATGCCATTCTTTTCCTCTGGCTATATGAGCAGGCTGTTTTCCACTGCTTTTTGGGCTGTGTTTTTCTCCTGGATGACCCCCATCACATTACAACCTTAGTTAGGTCTGATAGGGCTTCTCTCAAATGGTCTTTTATTTCCTAGCTGTGACATGTCATGGCTAGAGTGGGCCAGGCTGGTTAACCTACCTACCCAGAGGCAGCAAGAAGGCAGTTGTGGAATTATAGGGTGGTGGCCTGGGGCAGACACTGTAGAAAGCCAAGGCTACTGAAGGTGAGAAGATAAGAAGGCTGAAACTCTTACTTTCCCTGAGACCTATGCAGGGTTAAAAGCTGAAGGTCCCAACACCTGGTACTCAGGAGTGGTAACATCAGCTGCTGGAAACTAGGCTGCTGCCAATCAAAGCTCAGAGCACCTGCATCTATACCCTGTGGCTTTGAATGCTTGGGAGCCATACTCTATAGTTCTAGGGGGCTGGAGCTATAAGTTAAGCCCCCTTATAAGCCCCCCTTGCAAGCCCAGCATATAAACCTCTGTTACTCAAGATGCCATTTGTGACAGGGTGGCTAGCTGTGTCTCTGGATAAATGTCTTGCCCCCAGGCTTGGCGTTTGCATCATTCTTCATCCTAATTTTGGAATCCAGGTGGACTGACACCTGTCCCTGTGCTCATACCCGTAAGGAGAAATCACTCTGCAATGAGGTGTTAGGTTTTGTTACTGGGTTCTTATTTGCCATGGTCTTCCCTCTGTCTGGACTGTTGCATGACTTCTTAGGAAGAGGAGACATGGACAGCTGCCAGCTGTTCAGCCCAGATAGGGCCCCAGCAACAGACCAAAGGTATTATTTCATGTGAGTCTATCTTGGTGACCAGTGAGTTTTTTAGTGTTACTTATAGGGACTTGGGTGACTTAGAGGCAGTGTGTCTTTTTTTATTTTTTTTTTAAAGATTTTATTTACTATGTATACTATGTTGTGTCTGCATGTACACCTGAACACCAGAAGAGGGCACCAGATCTCACT
Source organism: Acomys minous (assembly GCF_964271855.1). Lineage (NCBI taxonomy): Eukaryota > Metazoa > Chordata > Mammalia > Rodentia > Muridae > Acomys > Acomys minous. The sequence continues at coordinate 109,523,125 of NC_140484.1, forward strand.
ATAGATGGTTGTGAGCCACCATGTGGTTGCTGGGAATTGAACTCAGGACCTCTGGAAGAACAGCCAGTGCTCTTAACCTCTGAGCCATCTCTCCAGCCCGAGGCAGTATGTCTTACTTAGGGTTTCCATTACTGTGAGGAGACACCATGACTGCAGCGACGCTTATAAGGGACAATATTTAGCTGGCTTACAGTGTGGGAGGTTTAGTCCATTATCATCATGGTGGGAAACATGGTGACGTGCAGGCAGACATGGTGCTGGAGGAGCCGAGAGTTCTCCATCTTGATCCGCAGGCAGCAGAAGGGAATTGTGGGCCAGGCTGGGAGTAGCTTGAGCCAGCCCCCCCCCCCCATGACACGCTTCCTGTACCAAGACCACACCTACTCCAACAAGGCCACGCCTCCTCACAGTGCTACTCCCTTTGGGACAGGCATTGAAACATGGGAGTCTGCGGGGGATCATTACCTGTTCAGATCACTACACAGCGGCACCGTGGAAGAGCCCATTCCACTCTGCACATCTGGTGCAGCCTGTAGGCATTGGCACCACAGAAGTGTCCCCTACCGCCAACTACTTTTCACTGCTCGCGTACTTTTGGGGAGGAACCTCAGGAGTCTTTTACCTCTCCTGTGTCTGTGAGTTCTGAGTCTAGAGAAAACAAGCTTCATACCTGAGAGGCCTGGAAAAGCATAGAGGTTTATTTATGCTCGAGACATCTCGGTGCTTAAATTTGCAATGTAAATGGCATGGCTGTTTGTTGAGTCCTATTTTCGGCAGTTGAGAGTTTGGAAGCCAAGAGCATGTTGCTGTTCCTAAGACATTTTTAGAGGACCTAAAAGTGAGGTTCTGTTTTGTTGCTCCTTGAGAACTTAAGAGTTTCTTTTGGTAAGAGGCAAAAAGATCTGCCAGTGTCTTTGACAAGTGGTCTGGGAGAGAGGTTGGTGCGGTGGCTGGGACGGGGCGGGGGGGGGGGGGGCGGGCAGCTTGCCATCTGCAGGAAGCCTCCTCACCACCCCACTTAGTGGCGTTTGGATTGGCTGCTTTTTCATAGAGAGCATCGGTCTTCTTAAGAGGAGGCTGGCAGAGAATACAAAGCAATTGGGAACAGATCTTAGACCACAGAGGGACAAGTTTTTAGGGTGCTCACAGCAAAAGTCAGTGGTCATCAGAAGATCCCTTTCCCTGGGTGGCATCAGGCGTTTTCCAGACACCGCCCCCCCCCCCCCCCCCCCCCCCCCCCCCCCGCCAAAAACCATTGCAGTCTCCATGCAGGGAGCCATATGCTATGGGCTTGTGTCACCTCTCTTCCTGTGTCCCACAGTATCCCTCTGCCAGGTCATAGGTTACAGTGTAGTATTGTAACCCTCACCATGGAGACAATACCTTTCACACAGGAGAGAGGCTGGAGCACATGTGATTTCTGTATTTGTTATTGCCAAGTCAGAATGACTTCTTCTGAGAGCCTCCTGTGTGTGGCTTCAGCCATCATGCCTCACCGTCAAAGAAGACTGCTCCTATCCCACTGTACTTATGAGGAAACTGAGGGAACCTCACTTAAGTAGAACTTTGTTGGACTTTGACCCAGATCCTACAAGGTGGTACCTCCAACCAGGCTGTCCTTGTCCTCAGAGGACAATTTGGTCTTTTGTTCATGTGCATTATTTCACATGCATTTTACCTTACTGAACTGTTGTGTTTGACTATTATCTCTGTCAGGTATTGAGTTGTTGGTGCTCAGGTGGCTTTGCTTTGGGAAGATAGAAAAGATTAGGAAGTTGGTAACTCAGTCCTGTGGCTGCCTGGGCCCCTCTCCCCCATATTCATGTATGTATGTGTCTGTGGGGTGTGTGTGAGTGTGTGTGTGTGCATGTGTCTGGGATGTGTGAGTGTGTGTGTGTGCATGTGTCTGTGGAGTGTGTGTGTGTATGCATATGTCTGTGGGGGGGGTGAGTGTGTGTGTATGCATGTGTCTAGGGTGTGTGATTGTGTGTGTGTATGTGTCTGTGGGGTGTGTGTGTGCATGCTTGTGTCTGTGGGGGTTTGTGAGTATGTGTGCATGTGCATGTGTGTGGGGGGGGTATATGTGAGGGTGTGCATACATCTGTGGGGTGTGAGTGTGTGTGTGTGTGTATGCATGTGTCTGTGGGTTGTGTGTGAATGTGTCTGTGTGTGTGTTTGCATAGAATGTCCATTGTGGGTTCTAGCTTGATTGATTTCTACTTTATGCTGAACTGGAAGCTTACCTATTGGGCTAGTTTAGCTAGCCATCTGGCTCCATGGACCCCCTGTCTCTGTTTTGGGAGTGCCAAGATTACAAAAGGACCATCATAGCCATCTTACGTTTGTTCTTTCTCTTGGAGACTCATACTCCAGGCTTTGTGATTACAGCATCCTGGCTGGAGGTGGTAGCAAACTTTGCCTAAAGATATCAGGACGTGAACTAAACTTGGAACAGGCTGCTCCATCTGTGTGAAGGCTTGGCCTCATTGCTCCCTCAGGCGTGTTCTCATGAGTGTGCTTTTCCTCCTCTAGGTCAGGAAAAAGGTTGAAGAAGACCCGCAAGTATGACATCATCACCACTCCTGCTGAGCGTGTGGAAATGGCCCCCCTGAATGAAGAGGATGATGAGGATGAGGATGCCACAGTATTTGACATCAAATATAGGTATGGGCTGGGAGCAGAGGTTTCCTCCTGGGCTGAGTAGGATGGTTTTTGTTCTCTTGTTCGTATCACGGTGGAGCCTGTTTCTATCAGTACTGGTAACAGGATTCAGGAATCCAGGAGAGCAGGGCTGGTAGGTATATGCTTATTTGGGGTTCGAGGAAAGAAAAAATAATCTGCATTATCTTGGTTGTTTTCTGCCATATTAGCTTTAGAAACTGTTAATGAATCACTTTAAAATTTTATTTACGTGTGTGTGTGTGTGTGTGTGTGTGTGTGTGTGTGTGTGTTTTTTCTGGAACTTACTTTGTAGACTAGGATGGTCTTGAACTTAGGTCCACCTGCCTCTGCCTCCTGAGTGCTGGGATTTAAAGGCATGTGCCACCACACCTGGCACATTTAAATTTTATGAGGAACAGCCACACACTGAAACTGGCAGATTCTAGATACCAGAGGTGGTAGGAAAGCCATGACCTGTATTTTGTCAGAGAAAGAATGAAATCAACTAGCAATATTCAGTTATACCACAAAATAATACACACATAGCATTATTAGTAATTTTATTGGTTTTATTGTTAAGCCATTTTGTTTATCTCACATTCAGTGCATAGAAACAAAAAAAGGCATGAAGAGAATTACCTCACTTTAAAAGACAGTCTCATTTCGATTTCAAAATGTGTATAGATTGTGTGTGTGTGTGTGTGTGTGTATATGCATACATACGTGCAGAGGACAACTTTGTAGAGTTTGTTATGGGTCAAACTCAGGTCATCGGGCTTGCTTAGCAAGCTCCTCTACATCTACCAGGCCGTCTTGCCAGTCCTCACTTTAATTAATTCATTATTGTTTTGTTTGAGACACGTCTCATAACCTGGGCTGGCTGGAGCTTTCTGTGTAGAACTCATGGCAGTTCTCTTGCCTCAGTCTCCTGAGTGTTGGGATTACATACATGTACCACACCATACTGTGCTTGCAAGGTTTCATTATTATTCACAATAAAAAGGGTCTCTGTTCTTCTGCAGGCCTGTGCCACATTGTGCAGCATAGAACCGTAATGGAGTGGATCAGTTGTACTACGTATGTATGTATGTATGTATGTATGTATGTATGTATGTATGTATGTATATAAATTGTGGTGACTTCCTTTGTGACCTTATCTCTGATAGCCTTACTTTATTTAAAAATTATTTGTGTATGTGTGTGTGTGCACGCACATGCATGTGTACATATGAGCATGTAAACATACATGCTGTGGTATGTATGTGGAGGTTGGTATGGCAACTGGCAGGAGTCAGTTCTTTTCATTCTACTATGTGGGTCAGCTTGGCTTGAATGAGAATGGTCCTCCATAGGCTCACAGGTGCGAATACTTAGTTCCCAGGTGGTGGAACTGTTTGGAAAGGATGAGACGATGTGGCCTGGCTGGAGGAGGTTTTTCACTGGGGGTCAGCTTTGAGGTTTCAAAAGCCTACACCAGGCCCAGTCAGATCTCTTCCTGCCTCTGTTTGTGGAGCAGAAGCAATGGTGGCAGGCTGTTGTCTTAACCGCTGGTTTTAAAGGGTGTGCATTTAATATCTGACCACCGAGTGGAATTTGCTGTTGGCTTTTGCCACATGGAGTTTATATAGGAACCTGGTTTAAAGGCTGTTCCCAAAAGTGACAACATAGAGAGAGAGAGAGTCAGGCTGTCCAAAAGCAGGTACTCGCCATGGAGAACGAGCTCACTATGGCTGACAGCCTAGAGTACAGGATTAATACAAGTGGATTTGCTGGGTCCTGGGTTTCTGCCTAGAAGAGGTGAAGACCACTAAGGGCCTGGAGGGAACAAACTCACACCTTATGTCAGGCATCACCAGATGCAAAGGGGCTCCATGCCGCTGCTGTGCCAGGCGGGGAGTGCCTGCCAAGTGCCAGGACGTGTGGCTGCCTGGTCTCTCTCATCCTTGATTCTTACTCTTGCATCAGGCCATGGAGGGGAACTTGGCCTTTCAAAACACACATGTACTTCAGAGCTAGCAGCCCTGCCAGTCTACTCCAGCCCAGAAAGGGAGCTCATTCCAGCTTGAAGAACTAGGGCAGGCTTGGAAATCTGTTAGGCTCTGTCAACCCTGGCACCCAGGCCTTCAGGGAACAGACCCCTTTTCTCATCTCATGTTCTAGACAGCATGTCTAAGAAGACCAGTGTCTCAGACATAGAGTTTTCCTCCATCTCTGTGTGGAAACTTTGGATTTGACGTCTTTTTCTAGCTCTGTTGAGCAGGTCATACCTTTTCCTTTACCCTATTAGAGTGTCAAATCTCTGTTTAGTCAATTTCTTTTTTTAATAGTTTAATTACTTTATTCAGATTACAACTCAATTGTTATCCCATCACTTGTATCCTCCCATTCCCCGCCCCCTCCTGCTTTCACTCTATTCCCCTCCCCTAGGTCTATGACCGAGGGGGACCTCCTCCCCCACTATATGATCACAAGCTATCACGTCTCATCTTGGTAGCCTGCCTATTCTTTCTCTGAGTGCCACCTGGCCTCCCCATCACCGGGAAGTAGTCAGATATGGAGCACCAGAGTTCATGTCCGAGTCAGTCCCTGCTCTCCACACAACTGTGGAGAATGTCCTGTCCATTGGCTAGATCTGGGTAGGGGTTTGATGTTTACTGCTTGTATTGTCCTTGGTTGGTGCAATAGGTTGAGCAGAACCCCCTGGACCCAGATCCACCCATCGTGATGTTTTTCTTGTAGGTTTCTGAGGACCCTCTGGATCCTTCTATTTCCTCATCTACTTTTCTCTCACCTAGAGTCCCAGTAGGATGTTCTCACCTCTATCCCAATCTCTAATATTACAGCCAGTTCAGGATTCTGGAGGTAAGAGAGCCTGCTCACATGTTACCTTTCCACATGCAGTGTATTGTACAGGCGTTCTCTGTCTCTAGGGAGTGGTGACTGCTCTGTTGTTTTTCTGATTTGTTCTTCGTCTCTTCGTCAGGCTCTGGTAAAAGTTACACTGGCCTCATAAAACGAGTAGGGCGCGGCTCCTTATTTTCCTTCTCTGGACTCATTTGAATCAAGATTGGAATTCCTTGTTTTCTGAGTGTTTAGTAGAGCATATAAAAAACTGGCTGCACCGGAGGCAGTCTGTGTGCAGCTTTTAGGATCAGTGACATTCATTTCCTTGAATAGTTCTAAGAATATTCAGTATTTCTTCCTGGGTCAGTTTTGATCAGAAGTAGTTTTGAGGCATTTTGTTGATTTCCTGTAAGTTTCCAAACATGTTGTTCTATAGTTGTTCCCGGTAATCTTCTTTAATTCTGTAAACGTTTGTACTATATGTAGCTATGGTCTTTCGGCTGACCTTTGAGCTTACAGAGATCCACCTGCCTCTGCCTCCCAAACACTGGGATTAAATGTGTGTGCCGCCACGCCTCGATCTTTTGTGTTCTTACTTTTTTTTTCCTTCTCCCCCCTTGCTCAGTCTTGCAGGAAGTTTCACTTTATCACTCTGCACTTAAGAGTCGCTCTTGGGCTTCTTTGGTACCCTCTGTGGTGATCAGTTCTCAGCTGGTGTCTGTATCCCATCCCTTAGCTCCCTTTGCTAGCATGCCGTTTCTGCCGCTTCTCAGACCCTTAGTCACTGTCCAGCGGCCTTCCCAGCTGGAATCGGCATTTGTTTTGTGGCGGCCTGTGTCAGAGCCTTCCTGCAGACATTCAGGATGGCTGCCAGGCCCTGCTCTACCTCCCCTGGTGACTTGAAGAACTGAACTTCAGGGAGCTCCCCACGCAGTGGTGGCTCCTGCTGTTTGTGGTTGAAATAAAAGCGAGGATGTGAATGAACTTGTAGGTGAGCCAGCCAGACAGCAGGCCACTCCGGTCCAGAGAAGACTGACCGGTGGGAGGCTAAGTGGCTTCATCTCATGTACAGGTGTGTAGGAGCTGCAGGTGAAGGTGAAGGGGGTGGGGCTGTCATCTTACTACTTAGCAGCAGCCACTAGAGAGTGTGTGAGAGAGTACACGTCTGTGGGGTCTGCTTTTCCCTTTTGAAGTAGGCTCCTTTGTTACAAAGGCTGATCTGTGGCCCTTTTCCCCCCTGGATGGTATATTGTGAACTGCTTTTTGTGTCGATAGGGATGAAAGAATGAAGGTTTTCAAGGTTACCTTTCTGTCCTATGGAGTGTTTTTGAGGACTTGCACACTCATAACCTGTCCAGAGAGACTTGCTTTTCCTGTCCACCAAATGTTTCTGGTTTCTCTGCAGGAAGCGTGCACAGTGAAATCGGATGCAGATGGCTTACGGCTTTGGGTTACTTACTCTATGATGGGAAGAGAGGAGCATTGTGCTTGGTATCAGGGTAGTGAGGTGGGTCGGATGCCTCTCACTGGGTGTGTGACTTTCTGATCAAGTCAGAGCCCATGTGCTGCAGGCTTGTTTCCCCCACGTTTCCAGTCAGGTAGGGGCCACAGGCCAGGGAGGCTTCTGTGGACAGCATCCCCAACCCCAGTGCTGGGTAGCAAAGCTAGGACCCCACACACGCTAGCACTAGCGGAGCTACACCCCAGCTCAGCCCTCTTCCTGTGTTTCACACAGCTGGGGACGCTGTGGTTTGGGGAAAAGAACTGAATGGAGCACAGAGGGCCCTGGGGTTTTGGAATGGTTCCATAATTCAGGAGGCATTTGGATTTGACTTGTGTTTTGAGCTTGGTTGGCCTGGAGCACAGTTGCAGCCAGTTTTGGGTCTCTGCAAATCCCTAGTTTGTCGCAGGAGATGCTTGTTACACCCTCTAGGCATCCCTGGAGGACAAGCGCGTGTGAGCTCTTCTGCTTGTATTGTGGACAGCTGTGTTGAGTGCAGTCCAAGGTACCCGGCTGCTGGGAAAAGCAACCAAGATACCGGGCTGCCGGTGTCCCTGCCAGCCCTGCTGCTGAGGTGGGCTCCCTGTGTGTGGAAACAGGGTGGCTTCTCAGGGACACACACACACACACACACACACACACACACACACACACACACACACACCAACCTTCTAAGCAGGCTTGCTTGGCCCCTTTTGTGGCGAGAGATTTCTGTAGGAATATTAGACGCCAGTGACATCACCATGGCGTAGGACACTATCTATGCCTAGTTGAATTCTGAGACAGACTTATGGAGGGTATGTCTGAAGTGGAAGCAGAGCTCACCCCCTCATCCAAGGCTGAGGTCTGCACTCTGAGAGATTAATTGGAGGTGTTAAATACCTTTCCGGTGGTGGCAGCGTCTTATGGCTGCTTCTCCTTCTTAAGGGTGGACGGCTTGGGATGCATGAGTTCACCTTCTCTGTCCGCCCGTCCTCAGGGTTTAGTTGTCCTGTGAAAGGAGCTGATGGGGGAGACCTGGGGTCACCTCCTCATGCTCTGCAGCTCTCCTGTGGGTACATGTGGCTTTTTTCCCCTACAGGTATGGGGGTTGGGTATAAACAGCTCATGGGATGAAGGTACAGGATCTGGCAGAGGTTCCCTGCTGATGGTTCTATGACACATGTGAGATGAGGGGGTCACCTGGGCAACGGAACTTGAGCATCCAGGCAGGTGATGGGGCCATGTGTTGTTCAGAATGCATCCCTGTGTTGTGCTCTTCCCAGCCACCAGCTCTTCCTGGGGGTCAGCAGGTCATGGCCATTGGCTGTCATTCGTAGACATTTGCTTTGGAGTAGCTGTGGAAGGTGGCCCTCGTTCTTGGTTTGCACTTGGAAGCCGTCACCCGACTTTGCATGTCATGCTTTGGTTTTTCCATGTATGAGTATGTAAGGCCTATTCTCCAGTACTGATGGAGGAAGCAGCTTTAATGGGTCTAATTTCCTGCCCTCTCCTACACCCCCGCCCCATTTCCCAACCTCCTTTGATGCAGCTTGTAAACTTTCACTCATGGTAGAAATATTTCTTGTACTCCTGGTGTTGTCTGCACTGTGTTAGAGCTGCAGTTTTAAGATGAACAGGCTCATACATGGACCCTGACTGTTCAAACACCCAGTCTTAGCAGGGGACAGACACTGGTCTTATGCTTACACAGGCCCAATTCATCAAACTCTGGCCAGTGGGCCAAATTCTTATTGCACTTGTCAAGTCTACTACATTACTATAACAAACCACCCGAGACAACGACTTTTTAAAATTTTTTTATTAATTTATTCTTATTACATCTCAATGGTTATCCCATCCCTTGTATCCTCTCATTCTTCCCTCCCTCCTATTTTCCCCTTATTTCCCTCCCCTATGAGTGTTCCTGAGGGGGATTTCCTCCCCCTGTATATGCTCATAGGGTATCAAGTCTCTTCTTGGTAACCTGCTGTCCTTCCTCTGAGTGCCACCAGGTCTCCCCCTCCAGGGGACATGGTCAAAGGTGAGGCACCAGAGTACGTGAGAAAGTCATATCCCACTCTCCACTCTACTGTAGAGAATGTTCTGACCCTTGGCTAGATCTGGGTAGGGGAGACAATGACTTAAAGGTTTGCTTTGGCTCACAGAATTGGAGGTTTCAGTCCGTGGTCATTTTGCCCCATGGTAGGGTAACACTTCTCAGCAGGTGTAGTAGAGCCAAGCCTCTTACCACATTATGAGCCACAGAACAAAAGGAGAGATTGGAGTCCCATAGCTCTTGATCATGGTGCGTCTGCAGTTGACCTGGAGGCCTTCCATTGCACCTGGCTTCTGAAGGTCCTGTAACTCCACAACAGTGCCAATCCTTCTAATTCAGTGGGCTGAGCGGAGGCAATATGGATCCCAGGCTGTCACAATAGCTCAAGAACCGATGATGACTTCGAGCTTTTGTTTTATTTGTGCCCAGGTCTCCTCTGTGCGGCCCAGGCTTTTCTCAGACTTACCTTCTTGTCTGCACCTCCCAACTGCTGGGATTACAGGTCTATGCTAACAGGCCCAGCTCTGATTTCTACATTTTAATGTTTAAAAAAATGACCCAAAAGCAGAGTAACATTTCAAGAGTTATCAAAGCTGCTGGAAATTCAGATTTCAGTGCCCATAAATAAAGTTTTATCGGAACACAGCCATCCTCATGCATTCTGTACTGTCTCTGTTTTTTGGTTTTGGTTTTTTTTTTTTTTTTTTTTTTTTTTTTGTCATAGTTGACAAAGAGAGAGCAGGATCTCCAAGGTTTAAAATAGTTACCCTTCGGTTCTTTGGCCTAAAAATCTGTAGGAAAGAGGGATTTGAGAAGAGAGGAGCTCGTGTTCCAAGGGTGTGTGTGTGGGGTGGTGGTGGCGGCTGTGTGTGGAGGGAGGGACCCTGGGAGCCCTGGGTGGGAGCCGAAGGACAGAGTGACATGGGAGAGTGGAATGTGCCTTTCGGACAGCACATTCAGATGCCCCATGGTTGAGGAGCACGTCAAGGCCTGTAGAAGGCAGTGATGACAATGATGAAGAACACTGCTCACATGGGAGGAATAGGAAAAGCGATGGAGAATGTGACGGTGTGGTCCAAGGGGTGGAAACTGCCAGGGAGGAGTCAGATGGCCTTGGTGATCTCCCAGAAGTGACAGTTCTCCTCCTTCCTTTTCTTACAGGTAAAGCTTTTCTGGCATGTCAGGATCCTGTGGGAAGCTGGTCAGCTGCAGCCTGGGATGTGAAGATCTGGGCACCGCCTCTCATTGGCATTAGACCCAAGCCCATGCTGTTTATGAAGCTCTGGCTCTATTTTACATGTCCAGCTTAGAATGCCACCATCAAACATGTTCCCAGTCGCCAGCTGAGAGTCACCTCGGTCACCTTTGGATGCCCCTTTGAAGTGCGCTTTCCATTCCTTTCTTTAGGGGTTTTCAGCCTTCCTAAGAGATTAAGAGGGAAACATCGATTTCAAAGAATTTCCCAGAACATCTGTAGATAACAGTAAAGCTACAATTAGGAGGGACCAAGAGTTTTGAAAAACAGGGCTGGGCAGATAGCTTAGCTCATAACCTGACTACAAGCAGGGGACATGAGTTTGATCCCTGGCGCTCATATTAAAACAAAACTAGTATGGTGGTCCACACCTCTAAATCCTAGCTCCGAGAGACAGTTGAAGACAGCTCGTCACAGAAAAGTTGGTTGGCTCCAGAGGAACAACGCCCAAGGCCTCTCCATACAAGCCGGTTTACCAACACACACACCTCAAAAGCCCTAAGGGGCCTTCAGATGTACCTGGGAGAATCCTGCCATTTTGTTCTCTCACATCTTTCCACCTTCATCAGGCCTGGCTTTATTGGGGGAGAGCTGTACGGTATTTCCGAATGGACATCTACGGTCCGTCCCCGCCCAAACCCTCTAAGAGGTTTAAGCGCAATAGGTATGGCCACTCCACAAAAGAATTTCAAATCATCAGGGATCAGACCATATGGATGAGTGTGCGGATGGCTGTGTCCACCTGTCAAGTGATTTCTCTTCTCATGGGAATGCCAAGTGCCAGGCAGCCTTCAGTGATTTTTCTTGTGTGTGCTGTCAAAACGTTTCTCTGCCCTGCCTCAGTGCTGTGTTGTCTTAGGAATATAATGCTAAGAAGTCACTGTGGTAATTTAAATGATTGGTAGTTTGTTTGGATGAAAAAGATTAAGGAGGGGGGGAGGGAAGGACAGGGGTAGGGATGATGTGGAAGTCAGTCCAGGCTAGGTTGGACTGGTCTGGACTGGAAACTCTCCTGGGCCCACTGCTGCCTGTGAGGTACTCAAGTGGGCACCGAGCCTGGGAGCTGGGTACCCAGGGATGCCCTGGAAACAGGCCCTGGACTATCTGCTCAGGTTAATTGATGCAGGCCTTTGAGTTGGCCTTCTCCGATATTGCTGTAGCTGGTATGCTTCGGTGCAAATCTTTTCGCAGTGCCTTTGGGACCCCGGGAGTGGGCTGCATCTGGAAAGGTGGCTCTTCTTATCTCCTCTTTTCCTTCCCTGTCTTTGTTCTAGGGTTTTGTGTATTTGTCTATTTAATGCCCTGCTCCATTGCTTTGGATGAACGCTCCCACCTCGGCCAGCTCTGCTCATCGCCAGGCTCTCCAGTTCCTGCCTGGGGCTGTGGCGGTGGCCGTTGGTAGGAAGGGCCACCCTTGCTTTGCAGCCCTCACTCACCATGAGGTGTGCTGTTCTCCTGGGCTCCCTTTATTTTGCCTTCACAGTTGACTTCTCTTGTCCTTCCACCCTGTTAGCTAGAGGGGTGGGGCTGGAAGCAGAGCAGGTGCCCCCCGCCCCCCACCATGTACTCATAGCTCAGTGGTGACTCAGCTGGCCACCTTGAATCTGTACACCCTCTCCGCCTTGGAGCCGAGGCTGCCGCCTTCCATTCAAGGGTCCCAGGACTGCAGCTGAACCATCTGGAAAAGCTGGATTCTCCTGCCTTATGTATGAACACCATGGATCCAGCTGTCAGCCACTCATTACTGACTGGCAAGGATGGTGGGGACAGTGACTTTCCAAGTCCCTGGTGGTACTTCAACACCACAGGCACTTAAATAAAGATCCTTAAAACAACCTTTAAATTGAGTCATGCCTGTCTGTGGTTAGGAATGCGGACAGAGGTTGCAGGGGGTGGGGCGAGCTGGGACTTCTTGGGGTTTGTGTGTCTGTGTCCTAGTGATTTAGAAAGGGGCGTATGAATGTCATGCACCCCAGCACATTATGTTTGTTCATGTTCTAGATGTTGTTTCAGGTTGGGAGAAGTACTGATCCCTCATTTATTTGGAGACTCTCGAGGGGTCCAGAGGCTGTAGACCCCACCATTCAAGTCTGCTGTCTGATCCTTGACTCGTACCTGGTTCGCCATAAGATTTCTATGACAGCTAGGTGTGGTGGCACACACTTGTCACCCCAGCACCGGAGAGGCCAGCCTGGGATACAGAGCAAGACTTTGTCTCAATAAACAGAAAACCACCCCCAAATTTGTATAAAATTTGTGAGTTAAACATGTCTAGGCTGGATCAGTCCCTTAGTGGATAAAAGCCCGAGAGAATGGCTCACTTAACATTCACTTGGACATGCAGCCTTGAACATCAAGCCAGGAGCTTGGTGGGTGTGGCCTACTTGACTCTCACAGTGGTTTATTTGGGCCAAGCACTTTCCTGCCGCTCTTGTTCATCCCTGATAGCCAGCAATGAGCCAACCCCAGAAGGAAGAGGTACTCTCAACCCAGCAGTGCCCCCTTTTGGGGGAGGATTGGCCATGAGTGCTGCCTGTTCTTTAGTTTTAGGGGTTCATTTGTGTGTATGGGGCATCTAAATCTTGGCCCCTTCTTTATGAAGAAAGTCCCCCCCCCCGCCCCCCGTAACTGCATTTCCTACCAAATGTCCTGACCCTGAGTGAGGAAGAAGGATAGGGCTGGGTAATTACTCAAAATGGTACTTTGTAAGGTTGTGAGACACCCACCCCCGCCCTGCCACTGCAGTCTCAAGTCCACTGTGGATGCCTTGCCTGCCTTGGAGGACTTTTTGAATAGAATTGGGAAATAAGCAGAAGAGAAATGCCCAGTGTGTGGGTACACAGGTGTCTTGTGCTTGCTGATGAGACTTTGACTACCAAAGTTATTTCAGGAGATTGATGGACTCCTTGGTACTGCTAGCTCCGGGAGCGGGGGGTGGGCTACACTACGAGCATCAGCGAAGAAGAGTCTGGCTCAACCTAGAGGAAGACTGTGGGGTGGGGGCGGGGGGTGGGGGCCAGTGTGTGTGTGTGTGTGTGTGTGGAGTCAGGCGAATACTCTATCCACTTTGCAGGAGCACAGGATCTGCCCCACAAAGCCTGCAAATTGCTCCCCATCACAGGTGGGCACTGTCTCTAGCTCAGCCGTGGTAGAATTCTTGTGATTTTTATCTGAGGATTCAGGAAGCCTTCGTGTGGACTCGGCGTGAAATACACAGCAAACAACTCGTGAGATCACTGTTCTCTGTCCTTGTTGGGAACCAGATACCGGTAAGCATTTCAGGCAATTGGTGTGAACTGCTACCTGCACTGCAGCCTATTTGGTCTGCAGACTGTCTTTCCCCGTGGTAACTGCCTCAGAATTTCTTGCTGTCGTTAGGCTCAGCGGGCTAGACTATACCTGAGCACGCTCCACCTTCCTGGAGATGGGACGCTTTTTGATGATGTGGAGGGGCCACGGTGAGTTTACATGTATCTGTTAGCAAAGCAGATGCCCCACCCACCTCTATTTTAGATGTTTGAATGGCTCATCTGACCCCAGGCTTAGGGGACCCCAGACCATTGTGAAAACAGTTTGTAGGAAGCCAGCAGGTTGGTGCTGGGTGTGGTGGGAAGAGGTGAAAGATGGAACACTGGTGTGACTCTTGCTTTGCTGATCATAGCTTCTTCCACTAGCCATGGGGGCAGGGAGGGGGCCGCAAGTTTCCTGTACCAGCCTCTGCTCATATTAACGGTGGCGGGGGTGGGGTGGGGGGGTGTCAAGCTTCCTGTACCAGCCTCTGCTCATATTAATGGTGTGTGTGCCGGGGGTGGGGTGTCAAGCTTCCTGTACCAGCCTCTGCTCATATTAATGGTGTGTGTGCCGGGGGGGGGGGGCAAGCTTCCTGTACCAGCCTCTGTTCATATTAACAGGAGACAAGTTTCCTTTACTAGCCATTGCATGATTTAAAGGCTAAATCTAGATTAGTGTCGCTCAGTGAGGAGAATCTGACAGACACCAAACCACAGAACTTCCCTGTTAAGACCCTGTAGCTTCCACTTGAAAGTCATTTTCCGCAACGGGAACCAGAACCACTTGTCCCTAAGCTCCTCCTTCAGCTTGCAAAAGCTTTAGGCGCCAGATAATAGCGTGCTTACGGCTTCCGTAGTCCCAGGCACCTCACCGGACACAAAGTCATTGGGAAGATCAACAAAACTCCATGCGTGGGTGATGTTGCCAAAGTTCAGCATAGGCTTCTGTTTCGGAATAACAGAAGTGATAGGTAATTGGGCCTGGGAGTAAAGGCCTAGTGATGACAGGGTGGGGCTTTGGGGTATGGGAGAAGGCCACATGCCTGGAGTCAGACCAGGCAGGGAGAAAAAAAAAAAAAAAAAAAAAGAAAGAAAGAAAAAAGGGGGATACTTGGAGTACGGGCTACAGGTGTCTGGGGATAATTTTTGGGGTCCTTCCATGTGTCTGGAGCCTTGGCATACAATTTCTTGCTAAGTTTCGCAGCCGGCCGTTTACGGGGGTCTCACTCCTGGAATAGGCTCCGGGATCATTTCCACAGACAGGATCTGTTTCTTCTCAACCATGTCTCTCTTCCCCCGCCCCGTTCCCCCATAGCTCTCCATCAGAAAACCAACTTACTGCTTGCCTGGCATTTTCACGTTCTCTGAGTCCCAGCACCACATGATAGAGTTGGCAATTGTCTATGCTTTGTCTTCGTGGGAACTGGCCTAGGAAAGTCAGTTACCACACAGGCTCACAGGTTTGTAAGCGACAGGTCTTGGGCTGTGAGCCTCTTGCCCCTCTCCAACGTGCTTCCTTGGAGGGGAGAGATGGGAGACACCTTTTTAAGACCCTAAAAGCTCACATTTGGGGTGGCAAAGGATGTCTGAGCTGTGGTTGAATGGGGATTAAGGTCACATATCCCAAGAGGCACCCTATTTAGGTGGTAGCCCCCATGATGGGCAAAAGGGTCTATTTGCAAGACTAGGAGTTTGTATGCCCAGGAGCCCTTGGCCTTTTACTTTTTAAATTATACCAGTGCACCTGGGGCTTTGGAGTACCCTGTCCAGATACACCAAGCTGGGTTCAGGGCTATGCTGGGCTTGCCTTCCCTAGGAACACTTGTGTGTCTATGTTGTTGGGGGAACTCTGTCCTTTGAGCATATAGCATGGCCGTTACCGTGGAAATCAGAATAGCTCTGACTACCCGCACGAGATGTGCACAAGACTGGGCCTGTGGCTAGTCCCTTGTTGAAAAGTGGTGTTGGCAAAGTCATTAGACCTTTACCTTAGACTCTAGTCACTTCCTTCTGCATCTCTTTCCCCGAGCTGTGTGCAGTTGTGTCATTTCTCTGTAACTGTGCCTCAGCTGCATGCGTGCGGTAAATGCTGTGCTCCATTTGTGGTGTGAGGCTGGGCCCGGCCCTGCGCACAGCAAATACTAGGAGTGACTGGGTGGACCAGGACCTGCCCTGGGCTGTGCTCTGGGAAGACAGTTCCCTTTCATTTCTCATCTCATCATTGTGTCAATGACTAAGCAAGACAAGCTTCTTCAGGGGCAGGATCCTGGTTAACGCCTTCAGAGAAGCATCTGTCTCGAAATGTGGGTTGACAGGGCTTCTCCCCAAACCCACAGACTGGCAAGCTCCAACAGTATGCATGAGAACCCCCCCCCCCACACTTTTGAGTTTTTGTCAGGGCTCCCCAAGAGACTCCCCCCAAAACATTGTTGTTTTCCTTGCTTGTCCCTCAGAGGTAGAAGGTAAGCCCCTATTGCTGAAGACGCCATGAGCTTCAGACAGGACCCAGAGGACCTGGCCTCAAGGTCTGACACAAAAGCACCAAGCATACCATTTTCCAAGGAAAGGGAAGCAGTCAGTAGTCTACTTAGCTATCATGCGCACAAGCAACAACAGTGACCAGTGTGGCACGGTAACCTTAAAGATGCAACAGGGACACACATACTTTGGTGGTAACTCAAAGTTCTCTACTTGGACTTAAGGCTCACTCAGCAAGAGGGAAAACATGCCTGGTAAGGGAAGCCTAGCCAACTCTCTGGGGCTAGGAAAGTCACGGATCTTGGAGGAGAAGCAACAACCACTGCTAAACCATCAGAACCCCTAGTCACATTCTAAGTATTTTTACTTGCCCCCATGGATAAGTATAGTTCTCATTGCTTATCAAGGAAACGTCTCTTTTCAATAGCCCACTACAAAAAAAATCACAACTGGTCAAAATGCAGAGAAGAGATGGTGTGGAGCCCAGCTCCAACTGATAGATCCGTGATGACTCCTGCACCAAAGGCACAGGTATCCTCATGGACCAGAGGTGGAAAGACTGGAAGAGCCAGAGGGCCAGGCAGTTATCGGGAGACCATGTCTTCTAGAAATGTCAGCAAAGCAATGCTCATGAAGTTTCATCAACATGGCTGCCCACACAGGACTCGGACAAGGACCACAACAACAGACATGCTGACATCTTATGGGGCCCCGCCCCTAGACAAAAATCTACATGTAACCAAGGAAGGCTGTGATTGGAAGGAACTCTGCCAATTGTTCATTCACCTCAGCCCTGAAATCATATACATACAAGTAACATTATATGGACTGATCAGATTGTATTTCTATGGTTAGGTATATATGTATGTGTGTGTGTGTGTGTGTGTGTGTGTGTGTGTGTGTGTATGTATATCCACATATACATACACACAAGAAGAGGCCATGAATTTTGAGGAGGGGGGATAGATGTAAGGGGTTGGAAGAAGGAAAGGGATATAATTTTAAAAAGAAAAGTGATAGAAATTAAAAAGGTAAGTCAGTTGAACCTCTTGTAGGCTATCTATCAGCGAAGACTGCTTGGATGTGGGTTTAAACCAATGCAGGGTCTTTATTAGCTAGCCAGCGGCTACCCTGAGTGTTCAGGATCCCAGCGTAGCCCTCAGCCCTTCTCAGGGTAAAATTTTATTTTTTTTGGTTTTTTTTTTAATCTTAGAAGGAATAAAGGTTTATTGACATATTCCTGGAAGAATATAAAGCAGGAAGCATTATCATTACAGATGAGAATACTGGGACACAGAAAGGTAAAACCATTTTCTAGGACTGTGCAGATGAGCAGCCATGGGGCTTGGCATGTGAACACAGAGGGACCGATCTCCCCAGTCATGTTCTTCATCCTGTGACGTCCTACTACTTGGCCCAGGGAGCAGGCCTATATTTGAAGCCCTGTGAGAAACATTCATTTGATCCCCTTTCAATTTTCTTTTCAATCCATTTTTGTAGGGTTGATGAGCTACCAGAGATGTTTCTAAGTATCTCAGGGTAAAAATTTTAAAGCACAAAACTATATGGTGGGTTGACACCCCTCAGTTAGCAAGAACAGTTAGCCAGAAGTGGAACCATAGAAGCCAAAAAGCAAGTTTAGTACGTTTAGAGACTTTCCCAGAACTATGGACCTCTTTGATAAATGGATATATATATATATATATATATATATATATATTTTGTTTGTTTGTTTTTGTTCTTGTTTTGGCAGGTACCTATGTGTTAGGTTCCATGGTTTGAACGATACTTAATGTCGTCAGTTGTTGTTAAGGTCTGGGACCTAGTGAAAAACAACAACAAAACTTTATTGTGCAAGCTGAGTATGGCCAGAGACATCCCTGTTTCTCTCTCTCTCTCTCTTTTTTTAAAAATATATGTACTATATGCACTCCATGACTTTGGCCTAAGCATGCCTCCAAATGTTTGCCTACTTTTATTGTACAAATTTGATTTTAAACTGAGCACATTCAAGAATGGGCTGACCCCTACGCGACTATATATAGCCGCTCCATAGTAAAATCCTATGCATCCCCTGAGGAAGGCATGCCTCTCGAAATCATTGCTGTGCTCGCTCTTCTCTTTCACGTCTTGTATGTGCTTATTTTGGCTTTGCACTCACCAAGATGCAAACCCATTGTGTTGGCTTAAAATAGTAAGCCTGCTTGGTGCTTATAATCTGTGTGACCCAAGGCCTTTTGCCCAATCAGTTAGGCTGGCTCATGGGGCCTATCTGTATCTCCCTGTTCCGCAATGGAGGAGGATGTGCAGATGGGTGTCGGATTGCCGCTGCTTCAAAATTGCATGCTTTCCTTCCTAATGATCATTTCTCCATGTTATAAGAGCTCGAGACTGTTACTGGTTCTGTCGGCCTTGACATCCATGCCGTTATCTGATGGTCTTGCCCTCCCCTCCTGATCCTCGCCCCCGCCCTCCCCCCTTCCCCGCCCCAAGGCCTTGCTAAGCACCCGGGTCTCCTTCTCGCCTCACTGTAGCTGGAATCATTTACGCATGGAAAATAATGACTGGAAATGCTGTGGAATCGAAAAGTGAAGAACAGCCGACCTGTATAAGCACCGCATAAAGCAGCTAATGGAACGGAATAATCTCCTTTTCACTTGGAAGCCGGAGCCAGGGGCTGGGAATACTGTTGGGAATTATGTCTCCCTCCAGACTGTCTGCCCGACACTCTACTGAGATACTGAAATTCTCAGCTCTCACAAGGCAGGGAGTGACTGGACCACGTCGTGGGGGAGGTCAGGGCCATTAGCGCACCCTACAGGTGTCCCCAGGGCTGCAGGGACCATGTGGGGGCCTCCTGGGCTCTCTATTCATTCATATCTGGATTGAAGGGTATTGGAGGTGGAGGAGGGTGAACGCCACGCAAGTGCCCTGCCACGCCTGGGTCTGCTTTACTCAGGCACCTGCCTCCTGGCATGTGCCAGCCTCTGTTTATTGAACTTCTGTGTCTCATTCAGGCAATGCAGGAAGAACTTTACTCAGATTATAGAGAGACTTACTTGCACTGTGAAGAGACTGTGAAGCCAGACTCCCTGGGTAAGATTTATATAGTGTCTAAGGCTTGCTGCCACCTTGTGTGACCTTAGATGCACCCCTTGAGCTCTGTGAGCCTCCCACCTTGTCTGTAACAGACGCAAGAGTTTGTGTTGCCCAGGCATTGTGAACTCGTATGGTTCACATACATACTTTTAAGGTACTTCGCTCACGACTTTGCCAGGCACTTAATGCATCATTGGGTACGGCATCCAGTGCAAAGTAACATCTGTATCATCATTTCCGCTTCCAAGTGAGAAAGCCTAGGCTTTGGTCCTGAGTTTGCCCAGATCTCCTGCAAGCAGAGTTAGATGCCTGAATGCTAGGCATAGTTTCGTGCCCCTACCCAGGATGAGATTCTGTCCAAGGCAGGATCCAGACATGCAGAGCGGTGGCTGATGATCTCAGCCAGGCCCCATGGAGCAATCCCAGATATGCAGAGAGTGCTGCGTAAGTAGGGGGGTGGGCGGTGGCCTGGGGTTTTTCCCGGGCACTTCTCTTTCTCTGGAGCAAGAAGTTTCAAATTGGTGGTCAATGTTGCTTGGGAGAGTGGTGGCCCTGGGCAAAGAGAAAGCGGGGAGCTAGAGGTAGAGCTGATGCTGCACTTTATATCCTGCTTCTAGAAGGAGCAGAGAGGGCCCAGGCCCAGAGGAGCAAAGCTGGGTTGGAAGGAACATTGCACAGGTCAAGTGTCTTTCTCTTGCACACGCCGCCTGTCTTCCTTATTGTAGGCACGCTCAGAATACTGCCTTTGCAGGGAAACAGCTCGCCACCAGCTCTGCCATCTTCTCCCCACAGACAGGAGGGAATTGGATGTGGGAATCTTGTCTAGATTTGAGAGGCACAGCATTTTAAACACTAAGGCTCATTAAAAAAAAAAAAAGAGCCTTTAAAGACTTACCGGTCAGCATGCCCTACCCAGCATTATGCTGGAAGTTGTGTAGTGAGCACCATTGCAGACACCATCGAGTCATGCTGCTCTTGGGATTAGTAACATAGAAGTCAGCTTGAAGTTAGAAGAAAAAAAAACTGAGGCTAATTTATATAGAAATTTTTTGGCGAAACCATTCTGATAGAAGTAATTTTTGGACAATGGATAATTATAAAGATGGTAAAAAAAAAAGTTATCCAGACAGTAACAATGCTCAGTGGTATGTGGGTGTCTCTCAGTCTGATGGCATGCCTTCATCTTCCTCTTATCCATCATTTTAAAACACCAGGCGATGCCATTCCAGTGGGCAGGCTCAAGGAACTGATTTGGCCCGGGGAAGCGGTAGAGAAGACACACCAAATATTTCTATGCCAGAGACAACAGAGAATAAAGTGCTAGGATAGAAAGAGAAAAAAGGGCTTCAGGGCCTTCCCAGGAGAGTGATCAGCTCTACCTGGACGAGCCATCTTCTGGCTTTTTCTATTTTTGCCTTGGCATTGTTTTCTCTTGAGAATTAGATCACGCGACCTGTTTTTTGTTTTTTGTTTTTGTTTTCTTTTCCCTCCCCACCCCACACAGCGTGCATTCTTCTGTGTCCATACATATTTAAGGGGGAGCCTTTCAACTTGTACTTTGAAGGCCGGGCCTAACCTGTGTCCCCAAAAGCTAAGGATGAGGGAGAACTTTTGTAGAAGTAAGAGGGGTGAGAACCTCGGGTATGGCTCTCAGGAAGAGTGCCTGCTGAGTCGCCCCCTTTCACCCCGCACCCACCCCTTACCATTTCCGGTCTGAAAAATGAAAGAGGTATGATAATTACAGGCTAGTGATCCATCTTTCAGTTCACACAACTGGGGACCATGGACTTCCTCCCAAGGCCAACCGTCAGGGTGCACAGTGAGCCACCTCTGAATCTGTCGGCTCTCCACCCCTGGCAGAGAGCAGCTCTGTACTTTGACCTTGGGAAAGGACCCCACCCTCACCCCCACCCTCACCCCCAGAGGCAGCTGCTGCCCATGTGGAACCTGTCAGATGAGGACTCCAAGAGGAGAGTGAGCTGGAGACCTGTCTTGCTTATGCCCCACCTGTCAACCCCATCACCTGCTTTTCTCTTCTCCATAATAATCCCCTCCCTGGCAACCCTGTGCGCCTTAGCCTGTTTCCAAAACAGGAGAGTTCTGAACCCAATTTGGTTTGTGCTCAGGTGTCTGGGCTATCCACTATTCATGGCCACAGACCACATTCTATCAGAGGTCTGTGTTTAAGGCCGCTGTATCTTTTCTCTAACATGTTAATAGTTATCCCAGGGATGAGGTCCTAGAACGCAGAAAGATCCACCTTGCAGTGTCTGCCTGCAGGCTGCACCCCACTGGGCAGAATAACATCCTGGGAATTTGTAGTGTAGGGGTTTGAGATGTAAGCGCTACGGAGACTTCAGAGTCCTGTGTACTCATTCTGCCCCAGTGGACACTGGGACTTGGAGAGTTTATATGAATTCCAACTGTTCCTGCCACAGGAAAGAAAACCTTCTCTGCACCTGGGCCGTCTGGACTGCTGCGCAAGCCTCGCCTGGGGATCTGTGCTCCTCTTCGCTCTCCCTGGGGTAGCTGGGTCTTAGGGCTCCCCCTCTGATACAGAGGAGGATGTGAGGTGGGTTTGCAGCCACTCATCTGTGTACTCACCGAAAGAGTGCGTAATGAACTGCATGCATCAGGAAGGAAAACGGGTTTCACAGGTATACAAACCTTTTAAGTTCACAGCACACTGAACTTTGAAATGAATGAATGCATCTTTGGCTCAGTGAGCAAGAGTTGGCAGAGTCTGAAAGCCTTGAACTTCACCCTTAATGGGGCCAGGGAACACTGTTCGTGGTGGGGCAGTTGACCCAACTAGATGGTCAGGCCAGATGCAGCTTCTGCTGAGGTTAAGGGTGGGAGATTTCTATGGCACGTTTCTCAGTCTAGGGAGCCTGGGAAGGCACTCTGGAGCTGGGAGAAGAGGCCACTGTGTCATATGTCCAATGAGTGGGTATGAGAAGCCATTGGGAGAGGAGCTAGGTCCATGGACACCAACATTCAGCTTAGTGGGGCTTCCAGGAGCTGCCCTCTTCACCCTGGCCAGAGCAAGGCCACACAGCATAGGAAGATTCCTCAACACCAGCCACAGGAGCCTTCCCTGTCATGCGGTATGCTGTTTCAGCGCGTGTGCTGTCCCAAAGAGTATTCTATCAAACTCCCAGGAGGCCCTGGGGGGGTTCGAGGCCCCATCTTGAAAGGGGATATTTTTAGGTGGAGTTTTTTTCCAGGACTGTGCTTCAATTGCCTTCTTGCCTTTCTGTGCTCTGTTCTTGGAAGCCTGGGCTACACCCTGCTATCACCAATGTCTTCCCTACTTCCTCCCCCTTCCTTCTTCCTCCCCCCATGGCCCCCCCCACTGAGTCACTGGCACTCTCAGGTACCATGACACTTTCTGAAATCAAAATCATGGGGACCAGACAAAAGATGTCATGGCTGGAGAGTCACACATGTGACTCCAAATACCATCCCAGAGACCTGAGGCCAGAAGGTGTTGTTGGAGTGTATCTTCCACATTGGAGAGCAGTAGGCGCTTGAGTGAAGAGCAGATGCCACGCCTGCCTCAGGAGACCTACTTTGTCTTGAGAAGCTACATTTTTTTTTTTCAGAATATATAGTCCTGACATCTGAGGAAGGGTTAACTAACCTGGTAGGATGACAGTTAACCCCTCCCCTGCCAGGCAGATGTTTGGCTGAGCTTTTCTGAGGAGTAGAAAAGACTTCAAAAAGTACTACAGACTTTCCTTTCCTTTGTCCCCAATCTATAGTCAGGGAGGGTGTGTGTGTGGAGAGGAACTGATTAAGAAAAAGGGGAGTAAATCTCTAGACCTTGGAGAAGGCCACGTATCCCGCTGCAGGGCCCACTTGCCTTGGCAGGTGGGACCTGTGAAAAGGAGCCTTGCCTTAGAATCCTTCCCACTAAGTGTGACCTAGGCCAGGAGCCAAGTCACAAGGAAAGCAGCTCCCTGTTGGCTCTGGGCTGAACAGACCAGGCTTGGCACAGAAGGCATGTCTGAAAGCTCTGCGGCTGGTGCCCCAGGAGGAGAGGTCAGCTGGTGTTAAGAGAAAGTGGGGACCCAGGGTCAGTCACTGTCTAGAGAAAACGAATACAGCCAAGCATTTGGAAACTAGCCAAGCGGCAACACGTGGAGTTGGTCCCAGGAAGAAATAGATGCAGAGGAGAGACAGAGAAGCATTCAACTGCAATATCAGAAAGCAGCAGGTTCAAACTTTACAAGTTGAGGGGAAGAATTAGGAGGCCTGACCAAAAGGGTGAGGACAGACTTGTGTGCGTGTGTTGAGAAATTAAAATGTGCCTGGAGCTTCACACTGTTGCACTCGGGGATAGTGACTAAACTGCCAAAGGGCTGCTTTTGTAGGTGAGAGACTAACTTGTACAAGTACAAAGGAAAATAGTAGTCAGGAAGCTGGTAGAATCTGAACAGAATCACGACAGCAGGCTGGTGAACCTGGCAGAGCTAGTGGGCGTGGCTAGGCAGAGGCTCCCTCTTGGAAGGGGGTGGGGCTTAAAATCCTGACTCCTGAATGTCACACTTCTGTGTCCAAACCAGACAAGATTCTTCCGTTAGCCTAAGCCCAGGGAGAGGGAGGAAGCTAGCATTTCAGAAGAGCACTGCAAAGGTCAAGAAAGCCACCACTGATGCCCATTGCTGAATGCAGCCCCAGTATTTGTGCCCCTGTGATGACTGTCAAGCCCGCTGCTGCTCTGCAGCTGCTCAGAGGCTGTGTACTGCCTTCCAGTCTGGTACCCGGCCACTTACTGAGGCAAGGACAGACTAGACATACTCCAACATCTGGATGACACAGCTCTGAAGCAGTTACAGTGGCCACCATAGGCCCGAGAGGGCTGGGGGCGGAAAAAAAAAAAAGAGTTTACACCACTTGACTGTGCTGAGGTTTTTCTTTTGGAGCTGGGAAAACACCTGCCCAAATACTACTGAGCCTGGTCTGGTCTCCTCTGACTCCACTGAACAGCAGGTAACTAAAATTGAAAGACGTGACCCATGCGTTAAATGAGGCCTGCATAACAGATAAGGCAGAAGAGCTAGGATCCCCTCTTTTTTTCTCCTCAGAGACAACTGAGCAGCCGCTCAGCAAGCATCCCTGCGGATGGAGAGGACCTGGTTTCCTGGTGCTGCGCTTACTCTAGTTGCTATGAGATACAAACCCAGAACTATGGAAGAAACGAAAGAAACTCTGTAGAAGGCCAGTGTCTCCCAAGCTTTTCTATAATGGATCTGGCTTAAGAAAAGATGCAATTGCCTCCGGGATTCCAAAGATTGAGAAGATTCTCCAGTGGTTTACAAATTACAAGCACCCTAACTCTGAGGCAAATTCATCATTCTTGGTTAGGAAAATCCATCTCTGCCAACTACTAAAAAGCCCGGGAGGGGGGTGGGATAGGGTGGTGATGGGCTGGCGGCCCATGCCTTTCAGCCCAGTACGAGGGAGGCAGAAGCAGGCAGATCTCTTGAGTTCAAGGCCAGCCTGGTGTACAGAGGAAGTCCTAGGACAGCCAGAGCTACACAAAGAAACCCTGTCTCAACCTGTCCTGTAGGCACCTGTCTGGAGTAGAGGTTATTGACAACCTTAACCTGCTCAGCTCCCCAGCAAGCCTGCTAGGCCGATCCGCAGGCAAAAACTTATCTGCTGTGTGAGTGTCGCACAACACGTTAAACTTTTAAATAAGTACCACGCTCAGACTTTATTGAAAGTTGAAACTCCGCAGCAATACAACGGGTGGAAAAAAAAAACCACGCTCTAGGAACATTTAAAATGGAAATGTACTTTCCTAGCTGGAAAAAAAAAAGGCGTTGTGCTACCTTCCTGCCAGTGGGCAGGAGCTCGCGAAATAGTAGGAGTGCGGTGATAGCCTTAGCCCAGTGTTCCCTAGCTACACAGCAGATGAGGGATATGTTTAGGGTCCGAAGCGTTTAACTGCAGTTCTTAGACAAATCTTGCTGTAGTCTGGCCAATCACCATGGAGCTGCAGGCATCAGCTGTGCGCCTGTGATGCTATGTAAAACATTTGTATCATAAGTCTATGTTTTTTCTTTATGCTTTTGGTAGAAGGTTACTTTTTTCTTTTTTAAAAATATTCTTACTCAGGGATATATATATATATGTGTGTGTGTGTGTGTATATATATATGTATATATATACATATATACATATATATATACACATACACATCTGGTCTTTAGAAAACTATAAAGCCACAGGACTGTCCAGCAGGAAAGGCGTGGGGGCAGGGAGTAGAACAGCTGCAATGCTTTTGCAAAGCGAAAACTATTACTCAGTTATTGACGGATTTCGCTTCTCAGTTCCTAGGAAATCCCTGTCCACTGAACCTTGCCAGTGAGGAGTATCGAAAGCGTTACATCTCAGACCAACTCAAGATCTGGAAGACACACGTGGACCTCCTCAGCGCTACTCTGTAGGAGTTCTCTAAGACTGGAGAAAGTTCTAGACAGAAATGAGGCTGCAGGCTCTATATGAAGACTGACACCAGTGCACGAAAAGGTGCTTTCTATAGCTGCCCTCCATGAACAAGTCCGCCCGCCTGCCCCCCCATTCCCCTCTCCCCGCCCCCCCCCCAATTCCTTCTCTATACACTCCTCCTGTGCTTCATGGGAAGGGCCCTCCCTCAGCAGCAACGAAAGCCTTGAGATTAAGGGCACAAGGGGGGTTTGTTTTTTGTTTTTTGTTTTTTTTTGTTTTTTCTTTCCCTGGGTTCAGGGGAAGAGAGATTATTTCTCTCTCAAAAATTTCAGCTGTAGAAAAAGTCTTCATTTATTATGCTAGGAAAACTGTTACAAATGGATACTTTTTAATTCTCAAACTGGTACTTTAGAAAGGCCTAAACTTTGTTTTATTTCTTTAAGTTTTTGAGAGTCTTTTCCATTTAAAACTCGATGGAAGTATGCTGTCACCCGTCCCCTTTTGCCCTCAAGCCTTAGCCTGAACCTGTTTCTCAGAATTTGCTTAGGCACTACACCCACTGCCCACAGGGTTTGCTGTAGACTGGAGTCTTGCTTTAGTTTCACTCTCATGACACTAGACAGAGAAATCGTTTAATTTCACCTAAAACAGGGCAGTACCACTTGTCCGTGAAAAATAGATTTGTGTCATTTTTGTTACAGCTATCATCTTTTTCAAAGTAGTTAATTGTCACTAAAGCATTTTAAAAATTGAAGTTAAACTTGCTCTTTGCTGTCCTTGCTGTCACTTTGACTCACTCTTGTGTGTAAATGAACCAGCTTGCCATATTTCTGCAAAATATTTTCAGTTATAATGTGCACTTTTTTTTTATCCGCCCCCCCCTTTACAAATACAAAAATAAATCCCAAGTGCCATTTTCTGTAATGTGGAAGGAATTTCAACATCACAGATCTTCTCAATGGGTAATTTTCAAAAGCCTGTGTCTAAACTTCAACACAAAGTAAATGGGCCAGTAAACTCAAGGGACATGTCTGTTTTACTTTTTTTCTTTTTTCTTTTCTTTCTTTCTTTCTTTTTTTTTTTTTTTTAGTTTTTTGAGGCAGGGTTTCTCTGTGTTATATTGGGTGTCCTGGACTCACTTTGTAGACCAGGCTGGCCTCAAACTCATAGTGATCCGCCTGCCTCTGCCTCCCAAATGCTGGGAATACAGGCATGGACACGTCTATTTTTCAACCTCTCACTGGGGAGGCTATAGGCGGTCTTCCAAATGACTTGATTTTCCCTGCCCAAGTGAGTACTGGCAACAGATGGGTTTGTTTCTTCCACTTTGTGGAAATGAGTTTCAAGTTTTTAAAGAAAACTTTCAGTGTTTTCATTTCTTCTTATAATATTGACTGTTTTTTTACTACCTAGATGTAGTTCGGTAACTCCTAAGCTCATTTGCTATTTTGAATCTTTTTTTTTTTTAAATTTTTAATTGCTCACCACAGAATTCTTGAACCCTTTGACTATTTTGAATCTTAAGAGGCATTTCAGGAGGCAGTGTGGGGGCGCACACTTTTAATCTCAGCACTCTGGAAGGCAGAGGCAGGTGGATCCCTGTGAGTTTGAGGCCTGCCTGGTTTACAAAGCCAGTCCAGGACAGCCAAGGCCACCCAGAAAAACCCTGTCTCAGAAGAAAAACAAACAAACAAACAAACAAGAGGCATTTGAAGATGGTGTCAGCTCCGTGTGATGATGCAGTGCACTCAAATACACGCAGGCTCTTGGCACATTTTGGCTCAGGAAAGCCGGGCCTAGATTCCCTTCACTCATGGCCACTTTGAGCACAGTTTGTAAAACCAGTAGCCTGTCTGTCTGGCAGGCTGGGTTTTTGTTTTAATAAGATAGGAAGTAATTCTTCTCTTGGCTTTTAAGGACAGGATTAATAGTGACTTCTTTTTGTTTACATATTTAGCGCTGTCGCTCACTTCACGTGGCTGTTCGATTGTGCTTTAGCATGGTCAGCGTGCTTACATAGTCAGCAGGTGGCCCTCTGCCCATCTGTCCCATCTTTTAAGGTAATGCTGAGATTTGCCGCTTTGGGCGTCAGGCGTCCATCACTAGCCAGGCCTATGTGGATACATAAGCGCTAAGAAATAAACACTTCAGACAGGAAGGAACACTAGTCCCCCCGCCCCCCAGCATAGCTTTAGTGTATTTCTTATGGAATGATTCATAGAAAGGACTTATACATGCGAATACATTTCTGAAACAAACATTTAAATTTTAAAATAGTTTTATAATACTATATTAGGCTCGTCTGAGATTTTTTTTTTTTAACTTCCAGTGGAGGCAATCCTAGCTTCTTCTGAGAATCTCTGGGTTCCTGCTTTTCCCACATTGTCTAAAAATTCAGCCCCTGCCTTATCCTTTCGAGGGCCATGTACCTGCTTTCTGACTCTTGTGACTTTTCTAGCCATTGTCCGAGGGCTGCCCTTCCTTCTCACCCACCCGTCTCCCGGTCAGCTCCTTGATGCATAAGCTTGCTTCTGCAGAGTCCTTTAATGGGGCTCTCAGCTCTGGGGGGGGGGGCCCAGGCACCACCTCAGGGGGCACATTCCCAGAAATATTCTGAATAGGTAGTCTGTTTGGTTTATAAATATCCAATGGCTCCCCGCTGCCAACAGATTACAAGTTTAAACTATATATTGTAGCTTGGGAGACTCTAGCTTGCTTCCAGCTAACACCTGTCTCATCGCCAGCCCTTCGGTTTCCGTGGAGAGTCATTTTACAGATTCCTGAACGTGCCACATGCCCTCTGCATGGGTTTCTCCAAGGCCACTGTTCAGGGCAAGTGCGGCTTTGAAGGGATGTTTGACACTTTGGGTTATGTTTCCTTGGGATTTGCAGTTTGGTGGAACTCAGAGGGCCTGGAATCACGGGGTCCTTTGAATTGCCAGGATCAGGCCTGCTCACTGCGTTGTTCTGGGCTTAAGATGCAATGTTTGGGGATTAGTAATTTGATTTTGTGGAAGAGTTTGGCAGGGTGTTCTGGAGTGAGCCAAACTGTGTACGACACACACACACATGCTTACAAGGATGACTTACGCCTTTGATGCCTCTTTCTTCCTGTCCAGTTGCTCTCTCTATTCTACGTCAGTTCCCATCCTCCTGTGTGTGCCCACTCTGCTGTTTTTGCTTGCCTTTATTTTGCTTTCTTCAATTACTTCTAGAACCCCCTTCTCCCCCACAAAGAGATTTAAAAAGTCCTATCCTCCTCTTTACTATGTGTGGTTATTTTCTTTTCTCACAGACCCATCATGGGACCGTCCCTAACCCCTGGTCAGATCCCCACTGCCTGCCCTAAGCAAACAGCACTGTTTCTCTGAGAAGGGCTCCGCAACTCACATAACTCTCACATGCTTGGTTATAGTCCTGCAGTGGCCACTCACTCAATGCAGGTTTGGAACAGGAAAAGAAATTTTCTTTTTTTTTCTTTTTCCCCTGCCTGGATCCTGCCCTTGAGCAGCAAGCCACGGTTCACTTCTGATGGCGACAGTTGGTAGTTGTAGTGAAAGGTTTGCCTCGATGGGACTTTGGGAATATTTTTAGAGAGGTGGATCAAATCTAGTTACTCATTGCTTTGCTGTAAGAGGGGAAGTCTCGTAAAAAAGGAGGAGACAAAAGAAGAGGAGAATGAAGCAAGGAAAGGGGGCCCAGCATTCTAGAAGGAACAGGAGCCAAACAACTGTGGGAAAAGCACAGGAGGGGATGTGATCGCATCCACTCCCCCGGGCCCTACTCCATGCCAGGAACTGTTCTCTCTAGAAACCGAGAACACCTGGGAGCATAAAGCAAGTCTTGGTTTCTGCTCTTGTAGGGATTTTGGTAAGCAAAACATAGACATTAACCCGCCGAGAGGCAAATGAAGGAAACACTTAAAATCTGCTCTCGTGCTGAGAGTTCCAGGAAAGATGTTGGGGTGGTCACTTCCTGTCCCGTGTAGAACAGAAGCTCAAGAGGTGGTCAGCCTTGACGCTAATTAGAGGAGATGAAAAAGACAACCGCATGAGGAAGGAAGCACCAGACCATGGCTCAGAACAGTGGCTGAGAAACGGGGTATGGTCTGAGTACATCGCAGGGGACAACATCTGAGTGGAGGAGGAGCCTGGAGCGAGTTTTCCAGTGTTCGCTTCCCTCCTGGAAAAAGGGCTCCCCAGAGGCTAAGGGAATATCGTAGCTCCTTACAATGAAAAGTGTGTGTGTGGGGGGGGGGGGGCAGGGGTGTGCGGTGGGGCTTGAATGGGCCCAACTAGAATATTTCTTATTTACTTCACTTAGCTAAGAAGCAGCCTCTAGGGCAGACATAACTGGTTCCATGGAGTCTTCATCTGGATCCAGGTTCATCCCAGGAAAGTGGAGAGTGGGGGCGGGGGCAGTGAGAACGTGGACAGCTTTACCCCCCCTATATAGTCCAGGCAGCACCAGCACTGCTGTGGGACAACTTTTGTGATTGTTTTTAAAAAAGCATTTTGTAAGTGAGAAAAATGTGCCAGGAGGTTCCTGGTGAGGAAGAGGGCTTGTAGGGTGGTGGTCTCTTGGTGGAATCATTCAAGGCGGCGGGCGATGCTGTCCTCTCTCAGACAAGGTATTTCTCTCTTCTCACAAATAGCTGTAGGGTGGCACTACCACAGCTGGATCCCCACAATACAACGTTACCATCTGATGATTTTTGAGGTGGTGTGAAGGTGAACCGCAAGCCCATCAAAGGTTGGTTTAATTAATTCGGGCTCGCCCTTATTTATTCTGAGAGTCACTCTTCAGGGTGGCTGGGTCCTGGGCTGTGACTCTTGTCTATGATCCAACCAGAAGTTGAGCTCTTGTTCTTTGCTGATCCACCTGGATTGACCAGTGGCCCTGAGACAGAACGCAGCATCGAGAACTGTGTTTATTCATGTGGCTTCTCTGTGACTTGCCTCTGTCCGGAACTACCTTGTTATCTCTTGGATATCTTCTAGGTGACTGTTAATTCTTTAAAAATGTGTAACTCTCTTTTCATTATTGGCTTCAACCTGCCTTGTAAGCCATTTCTACAAGTGGCCATCTTAGCACCTTCTCCTGGTCCAGCCTAACTTAGTGGTGTTTCAACAGCTTCCAAGACCTTCACACAGGCTTGGAAAGTACAGCTGAAGCTCAGGGAAAGGGCTGAGAGCAGTGGGCTCTAAGCCCTGAGCTGAGAGCAGAGGACAGGACGGTGCACTGGTTATCATCCAGGAAAGCCTCCGGAGTCTGTATCTTTAATCACTTTGCAGTCGGTATCAGCCCACGAGAGAAAAAGGTATTTGTGCTGAAGGGGTCTGGAGATTCTAGCAGACCCAAGAAGATCCAAGAAGATAGATCTTGCTGGCTTATGGCCCCTGGCATTGGGGTATTTCTCCTCTTCTTCTTTCTTCTTCTTCTTCTTCTTCTTCTTCTTCTTCTTCTTCTTCTTCTTCTTCTTCTTCTTCTTCTTCTTCTTCTTCTTCTTCTCTTCCTCCTCTTCCTCCTCCTCCTCCTTCTGGCTAAAGATTTCCTTGGCCTTGGCCTTTCATCAGTTTTTGATATGGAGAAAAATTCAGGTTTCTGCCATTGGCAATTGGATGGAGACTTCATGCCTTCTCAGGCCCTCTCCCTACCACCCAGGAGCAGTTTATCCTTTGGGAAGCTCTGCTGGCACGGGCACTTCTCATCTCTATAGTGCCATGGGTCAAGTTTCGGTTTTTAAGAGGCTTATCTATTTACTCATGTATTTATTCATCCACTTCACAAATATTGAGCACCTACTGTATGCCAGCTCTGATGCTGAACACCAAGGACATACTGACACCCTCTCCCAAACAGACAAATATAAAAGCAAAAGCCCTGTTCACAGAGATTTCTCATCACCAGGCTTTTATTTATTTGTGTGAGGATGATTTTGGGAGTCTTTCATTCTCCATGTCATCGGGGTAAGATTTTTATTCTCTTTGTGTTACATGCCACTCCCCGCCCCTCAGCACTTTACTTATTCTTAGGCAAGAATGATTCTCTCCAGTATTTGTTAACAGGTCAGGATATCTGGAGTTTCTTTAGCTCTTATTATTAGCCTTTGGAGCTGTGGGTAGCTCCTACCTACTTTATACCTACAGGATAGAGAAGGTTGCATGGGAGTCAGCCCCATCCTTTATTAAGGATGCTGTTCAGAGTTGAGGGGGGTACAGCAGGCTGTATGGGAATCAGTACCATCTTTCAATCAAGGATGCTGTGCAGAGTTGCGGAAGTAGGATGACTGACAGACAGACAGACAGACAGACAGAGGTAGTCTGGCTTATTGCCAGGAAAGTCTAGGTGCAGCTAAAGTTCATTTAGCTAGACTATTAGAAGCCAAGAGCCCAGTTACCGACATTGCAGGGCTCAGATGTCTGATTTCACTAGAGTACAGACATTGAGAAAGACTTCATTCAGTGTCAACTGGAAATTATTTGTATCTTATTTCCAGTATGTGGATGCAGAAGTGCTATGTGCTATGAATGTATTTGCATTATTGCAACTTAACATTTCTCAAAGTATCTGTGTGGCCGAGCCCACTCATGTCATCAGTGAAGCTGCTCCCAGGATACTGGCGGTCCCCTGCACCAGTCCCACTTGCCATTTCTGGCACTTGTCTTCTGAGGCTGGTGATCCACTTTATCACTTTGTTCCAAGTTACAGATCTTCAAATGCCAAAACACACCTTTGGATTCTGGCCCTTTAAAGAAAGGGGTTCTTACTGTCCCCTGGCCTTAGCCTTCTGCTTGAATTCTTGATATGTG
This sequence comes from Acomys minous, assembly GCF_964271855.1. Lineage (NCBI taxonomy): Eukaryota > Metazoa > Chordata > Mammalia > Rodentia > Muridae > Acomys > Acomys minous. The sequence continues at coordinate 109,555,562 of NC_140484.1, forward strand.
TGGTTAGAAGTGAGATATAACATTGATTTACATTCAGAATTTCCAAGATAGGAAGTATGCTTTCCTCAAGGTTGCCAAATAAAAATAGCCAAAATACTCCTAATGTAACACTTATATAATTTCTGATTGTTTTGTGGTTATTCTTGCTATGTGTAGTTTATTTTTATATATGTGTAATATAAATGTATATGTAAAAATATTTTTAAAAGAATGAGAAATGCATCCCCATAACTTCTCTTCAGGTACCCCATAAAATATTGGATTCTATGCTTGACTATTTTTCTGTTTCAACTCTGTGTGTGTGTGTGTGTGTGTGTGTGTGTGTGTGTGTGTGTGTATAGGCCCATGTGACAAGATGTCATCTGTGCTCTTTTTCTGAATACCCCCACTGCCTTTCTCTTCCATCATCCCCCTAGGATTCATTCTCTCCTTTGTTAGGAAGAACAATACAGGGCCTCTGTCTTACACTTGCACACCTGAACAGATGCTCAGCAGTGTCAGTGCACCTAAATTCACCAAATGCACCCTCCTGAGAAAAGGAGGTTATGGTTAGAACATGGGGGGCAGAAAGGGAGAAAGCTGCCAGGGTAACCTTTTTTATACCCCTAGCTCTTGAATATCTTTTTAATGATGTTTCGCAGCCATGCGTAGTCACCTGCTAAGCCTGACTATGGGGGGGGGGGTGTCCAAGAGTAGCCTTGGTGAGGGGAGGATGAGGCTAGAACACCATCTTCTTGCCACTGAGGACAGTTTCCAGGAAAAAGGGAGAGCCTCTTCAGTTCTGGTGAAGGTCCTGTGTCACAGAGTTGGGGACAGTTTGGAGGGGGTCAGAAATCCTTCTTAGGCAAGATGTCCTCTGTTCAAGGAAGGCAGCTTTAGCTCGTGTGTCTCGAGGGCCGTGTTGCTCCACTGGGAATTCTCAAGGGAGATCTTATTGGGAATTGGGGAAAGACCACACATCAGGTCCCACATGTGCCAGTGTACATGTGTGCTACAGTAGCACGACAGAGGACACCTCCAGGATTCACGAGAGTCTATTCGTGGCTGGCTGAGGGTCAGCCCTTCCCAGTCTAGGCTCTTCCTAGCATTTTACCCACAGAGATATCAGCCACTTCCCCCAGCCATGTCAGTTAACACCAAATAAATGTGTTAGTAGTTGCTGTTTCTGTGAGATTCTCAGAAGGTCCTCGAATGGACTTTGAACTCTAGAGCCATACTTAAAGGGTGGAGGACAGCGTTGTTCCTTCTCGAATCCCCGGCTTTTGCTTGCTCACACATCCCAATACTATTACTCCACCATTTCCCAAGTAGTATGGTGGGCAAGAATCCGTTTAGTCACCAAATTCAACTGCCACCCCCTCTTAAAGACCCCAATACAGGGTACTGTTGTTTCTAGAAGGTTGCCTGTAGCACACACTGGGCTCTGTGCTGAGTACAGCATCAAGGACTGCTCAAGGTTGAACACCTGGAAGCCCTGTACCAAGGTCAGTGAGTTCTGATAATAAGTTCAGTCATGATTAGCTACTAGAGAGCTCAGACACAACTGAACCGCTTGGGACGAAAGGGCAGCATCCTACAGCACACTGCTTGCTAGCTCTCTATTTCCGTGTTCCATGCTCCAGGACAAGGACAGGATCCACACCTTTTATTTTGAATCTAGTTTCATTTTTAGCAGTTGGTCTATCTGGGAGATTCTCAGAAGGTCCTTGAAGGGCAAACTCCAGTGAGAACCTTCCATAGAGTACATTTCATCATTAGTCTTTGGCTTCAAATGGAGGGCTAACTTGGCAGAAGAAGACTTCTCCAGACATTTGTGACTGTGTAATCCTTCATTTAAACATCCACCTGGTTCTCAAGTGTCATAGGTTAGAACTGTAAACAGCTGGGTAGCTAGCTAGTCACGCAGCCGAATGGTTAAGAAAGACTCGGGTCTTTGAGATCCTGCTAGGAGAGGCCAAGCTGATGTAGCAAGTAGACACGGAAGATAATCATTCAGACCCAATATATGCCTATTTCTTAAAACAGCCCAGGGAGCTGTTCTAATTTGTTAAGAGTGTAGGCTTGGGAAAAAGCACTGCTCCATGTTGGCCATCGGGGACTGGCCTGATAAGGCTCTGACACATTCAACAACTGGCTTCCAAAGTTGCTAAGGTTACTGTCACCGTCATTCCAGCTCATAGGACATATAGGAAAGCACATAGTTTTATGGCCATCTAGAAATGGCATGCACCTCTTCCCTTCACTGAATTAAGAAGGTAGTTGCATTCTACCACTAAACGAATGGCCAATCAAACACACTTAGAAACCTTGGAAGTGGAAGATAGACGTGGGTCAGAAGAGGGAGGCTTGTAGGCCCTGGACTTGGGAGAGGGATTAGATGTCTCCTAAGTAAAGGTGCTGAGTTTCCTGTTCCATGCACTTCTTGGCCCCTTGGTATCTCAGCTGTCTCTTTGATTTGGGAAAGGGAAAAACAGCAGGCCCTTGTCTGCTAAGAATATTCTATATTACCCAACAAAGATCAAAGACACAGGTAGAAGGAAGTACAGAGGCAGTTGCTGCCCATTTAGCCTCTGTGACTGAAGGAGGCAGAGATGTTGGCTTCTTCAGGTTTGTGGTGTTCTCAGCCTTACAAAGCAGCACCATATCACCAACAAGGATGTCATAGGATCTCTCAAATTCACTACCACCACTCAAATTTTGATGGTTGTCGTAATGTTTGTATTTCTAGAAGAATAATGTGTGTGTGTGTGTGTGTGTGTGTGTGTGTGTGTGTGTGTGTGTGATTTTGGAGAAAAGCCAACATTAACCCATAGATGTTTTAAAAGGCCCCCATGAATCTTAATTGTTTATTCCATGAATTGTCTTTCCCTCTAGTTTGGCTGAACGTCTTCCTCACATCTCTCCTTTCTCTTTCTTGTTCAAGTCCTTTGGTCCCAATTTTCTGGTATCTTATGTTCAGCTTGCATGCTCCTGCCACTGCCGTTGACCTGTCATTCCATCTGTCTGTGTAGCTCATTTTGCATTTGGCCCACCCTATCTTGCTCCTTTGAAGGCACTTATACATTGCTTGGATTATTGTATTTTTTTCCCCCACAAGCCATCATGTCTCCCCAGTGAGACACTGGGGGCTTGTGTACATGATGGAAAATGCCTGGCGTCTGTTTATGTTTGGTTTTCTTTGTTTCCCCTGAACACATCTGTAGATGATGGTGGCCCTATGGCAGCTTAGGAGACTGTGGTGTCTTGAGCCTGAGATGTGGCTGAGCATATCACTTGGTTAGTAAAGACTGATAAAAATCCATCTCTTGGATGTGTTTCAGGTAGCTTGGAGCAAAAGGGGAGATCGGGAGAGAGGAAAACAAGAAAAGAAAGGGCTCCCAACCTCTCTGTAATTGAATAGCTACAATGAGCCAGAAGTCCCTGGATCAATCAGAGTCTGGCAATGCCAGGAGTGCTAGGAGCTGTGGTGATATCTTTGGAAACACCCAGCTCAGTTGATAGAACAGTAGCACTCTCAAGACTGCACAGCGAGACAAGGGCAAACAAAGGGCTTCGGACCTACTTTCCCTAACTTGCACCGCTTCATGTCTTACCATGTCTAGGTAAGACTTTTTGCCTTAGGAAAGATAGAAAATGGGCCAGGTAGGGGAGTCAGTTTCCTAGTTCTTGAGTGTCAGAGGGACCCAGCTGGACTCTTTGCAAGTTACGTCTGAAAGGACGCCCAGCTGCCCCTCAATCCCAGAAGTACCCAGTGAGGCCTTTATTTGAAGTGTAGTCACCTCTGTGGTTCCAAGACTCCTTGAATGAATTCCTATGGGGGTAAAATGTGTTTCCTCAACAAGAAGAGAAAGGGACGCATGGGAGAGGCTTAAAGAGTATGTAGTCCCTGCTGGACCATTTGCCTGTGGACCCAGGTGAGACCCAGGGATGAGAAAAGTGTCTGCTTTCCCCCACAACAATTTACCCTGGAAACTTCCCCCTCTCTTAATATCTTTCACATGGACATCACTGCACACACTTCTCACCCAGAAACTCTAACATTTGGCCTCTCTACCTAAAAAGTGACAGAAAGTATGCAGGGGTGAGTGGTAGGGAGACATGGGTGACATTCTGGCGTGGGCTCTGCCAAGGCCTCTCTCAGCTGGGGGCCATCCTACAGTCTACCTGCCCGCAGAAACTTGTCCAGGGTTTGGTCCGTTTTCTATGGGGGCCTCTGTTAGAGGTCTAGGTGTTTGTTATGATGCACCATGGAGAACCAGCTGGAGGGAAGGCTGGATGTACCGCCTCAGGTGATTTCTAACCCTTAATAAGAGGCTGCCAGGATGCTGGGTCACCCAAAGACCACCGCTCACTCATGTCTGTCCTTCTGCAGGTGACTTTTTAATCTGCAACCAGGAGTTGTCAAATAATTTAGTGGGGCTTGGACAATGCTAGGATGATTGTGACCAGAGTAGGCCAAGGAATGCCTTGTGAAACATTGGTTTTTCTTTCATCTCCGGGCATTGCCAAGGGTACAGGATATACTCATACAAGATGCTTCCACCTATTGATGTAAATAATGATTCTCAATATAAAAAAGTTGAGTGATTCTGCCAGGGCATCTAGTGGATCCGATGTCGTCCTGGGTTATGTTGCCTGAGGTGGGAGTAAGGGTCCTAAAGAAAGGCTTGCACCTTTTTGTCTCTGCCTCTACTGGGCGGAGATGGCCTCCTCAACCCCTTGAAGGCTGAGTTTCTTTGATCCAGATTTTAGGTTCTGGAGCTGACCTATGTGCCCTGACCTACTTTTGCAGTTGACCCTATCAAAGGTACCTGAGAAGGCTGCCCTCTGGGAAGTTATCTATAAAAGTGTGAATAAAATGCACAAGACTACCTTCGCCCTCAAGATCTCTGAAGATTCCTGAGGAGCACAGGTGGGAAGAAGCCATGCCTACTGTAGTTATGCAGAAGGGACGTGAATGAGAACCCGGGCCATTCATCTTGTTTCTAACTCTTTGCTGTCCCAAGATGTTTTCCCTGTCCCCTTCAGCCACTCAAAGATGTGAGGGAGATTGGGTTGGGTAACTGTTGGGTGGGACAGTGAGAGAGAGAGAGAGACAGAGAGAGAGAGAGAGAGAGAGAGAGAGAGAGAGAGAGAGAGAGAGAGACAGAGAGAGACAGAGAGAGAGACAGAGAGAGAGACAGAGAGAGAGACAGAGAGAGAGACAGAGAGAGAGACAGAGAAACAGAGATACAGAGAGAGGCAGAGAGAGAGAGAGAGAGAGAGAGAGAGAGAGGGAGACAGAGAGAGACAGAGAGAGACAGAGAGAGACACAGAGACAGAGAGAGAGAGAGAGAGAGAGAGAGAGAGAGAGAGAGAGAGAGAGAGAGAGAGAGAGAATGCCCAGTATCTCATATGCTTTCCTGCATAGGTCAGCACCATCGGCTGGAAGACTTTATGAAGGCGGCTGCCCCTACCCCCTATCCCCTACCCCCCTGCCCTGGCCTCCCAACTCACACAAAACTGGGTCTGGTGTTTCTTGAATGGGTGGAAATGTCCTCTGGAGCAGCAGCTTGGGTCACATGGCTTCATGTGTCCAAGAGTGGCAGGTGTGGTTTGCTTTAAGATACAGAGGTAAAAAGCAAAGGTGTGTGAATATATGCAGGTTTTCAAGGTAATGGGCTTTTCTGGGATTCCCTAAGAGTCAAACTGCAACTCAGGGGAGAGCTGGCAGCATGGAGAGCTCCTAGCACCTAAGTCCCAGGGCGTTGTTATCTTTTCAATGGCAACATCTTTGGAAAGTCACAGTTTCCCAAAATGATAAGGTAAACACCACTGGGTAATGTCCAAAAGTACCTTCTTCCAACTTTTCAAGGTGTTCATCCTTGAGTTGGCAGAGGTCTCTCTAGTTCTTAAGGAGGAGAACTGGTGGGGAGGGCCAGGCGCTTCTTCTGCTTGAGAACCTGAGAGTGCAGTGTGCATGTACCAGACAGACTTCCTTGAAGGGTCACACCTATATAGACTCTTATCACAGTCGTCACCTTTCTGTCCCGTACTCCCCCAAGATATTTCTTATGGCTCCTACGTCACAGAATGAAGTAGACACCTAAACACTGCTAAGTACTTGGTATATGTCACCTTCTTGGACCAACTAATCTGTGTGTACTCCAAGCAAACAGCACATTTTCCAAACATCTCCCTTTGAAATAGGAAAACAGATGGCTCAAAAGAAAAGAGCCACAAATCCATAGAAGTAGCAACTCTATGATACTTTCCTGGATCAGAAGGGTGGGCTAATGGCGCTGTTGGCTGTAGTTGTGTTTGCTGCGACTCTTGGCCAATGGAGCTCTATGGCAGATGTGCATGGGGGAGGCCCAATGTTACAGGGCCCTTAAGAGCTAAAAGGGGAATGGGGACTTCTCTGGGTGAACACTGAACTCAGGAATCAGAGAGGCTATAGGGAAGGTGGTCATTGTCAAACTTCACTGTTCCTTATAAACTTCTTCTGTGACTTTTCTCACAGCCCTTCTTCCTGCTGGCTCTTCAGCTCATGCTCCGCGCATGTCCACTTCCTGCTGATGGGCATGGCAGCTCCACTCACCTAACCACACTCCTCCCCTCCAACCCAGTTGGGGAGACCTCTGTCCTCTTCCGGCTCACTAAGGTCATCTTTCTACACTGGGGTCTCTCTGTATTGCTGCTGCCTCTTGTGACAACAGCTAATAGCTTAGATATTAACCTTCTTTCTTGTTTTTTCAACATTTGAGGAGGAAATAATGTACATTTTTCGCTTACAAAGATTATGAAAAATAAGAGAAAATGAACCCACTATTCTATTGAAGGAGAGAGCCAGCCATCATATGTATGTACATATACCTTGATGGAATGTCATTTTTTTCTGTGTCTATCTATTGTATTTGACAGTTTACAAAAACTGATACCATGCTGTTGATGTGCTTTGTCTTTCATTATCTACTTAAGATTGTAATGCATGTGTTTTCCTAGCTGAGGCTCTTCCCAGACCACATAAATGTTCTATTGAATGATGGAGTATCATACTTCAATTATTTATAGCTTTCCAAGTGGTTTGCTCTTTTTTTTTTTTATCCCCACTGGCAGCCTTCAAGCATGGCTGTATCTCACAGGAGATGGATGGAGGGGACACGCGAGTGAGAAATCCAGATGAGAGCACAGAGGAGAGGATGGGGGTGAGGAAACTCTCCATAGCTGTGCAATGCTAAGTGTTGAGCACAGAAGGTGTGGTGAGTCCCAAGAGCAATGCTTTCCCTAAGAAGCATTCTTAGTACAGCAAGGGTGGGCTGGTTTAGGGCTTGGATGATGCTGGAGCTGCCAGACAAGTCTGCTTCTCTGGGCCAGGCTCTCTAGAAGGAACAGATTCCTTCTCCCCAGTGGCCATCCCACTTATCCTGGTCAACAGTGAATATATAATTATTAGCTATAGAATGTTCTCACTTCCAGAACTCTGAAGCTGCTAGCGGAAAGGGTAGAAGAACAGCAGTTCACGATTGTGATGGCTAGTGAGGGTTTTCAGTTTGGCAGGGTCTAGAATCATCTAGGAGGGATGATTTAGATTAGCCTCCAGGCAGGCCTGAGAGAAATTATTTTGATTAAATAAGTGGTAAAACCTACCCCAAACTAGGGCAGCACCATTCTCTGGGCTCAGGTCCCAGACTGCGCGCAAGGAGGAAGCTAGGCGGAGTGCCAGCACCCAGTGGCTCTGCTTCCTGATTGCAGATGCAATGTGACCGACCAGCTGGCTCAAACTCCAGGTCTTCCCACAGTGACGGACCCTCCCTCCCGTTTCTTTTGTTAGGGTATTTTATCACAGCAACAGAAAAAAAAAACCCGAAACTAGCGCCTAGTCCCAATTGATCAATCTACAACATAACTCCTGCACCCAAAGCACAGGTATCCTTATGTAAGAGGGGGTGGAGATACTGTTAAGAGTCAGAAGATCATGGAGTTTGCTGTGAGGTTGTGTCCCCTAGAAATGTTAGAGAAGCTACACTCACCAACATAGCTGCCTAAACAAGACCTAAACAAGGCGAACACCAATAGATATGACCCCAACCCCAGACAAAGAGCTACAGGCAACTAACCAATGACGGGATTGGGAGAAACAGTGCTCTCCAAGGGAAGGGACCCCAATTGGTACTCAACCAATACAAAGTGGCCAGGCTCCAAATCGTTCACACAATAACGTTACGCCGACTGAGCAGGTTGAATTTATATAGATAAGAATGCATATATGTAATTAAAATACTGATTTTGATATCTTTATTTTGTATCTGACCATAGTCCTGTTCCTAATTCTTTCTTCCCCTTCTCTTCCTCTCACTCATCACACCTCCTTTTTCTTCCTTTATTTTTCCTTCCTTCCTCCTGAGACTGTGTCTTTATAACTCAGGGTGCCTCCTGCCTCTGCCATCTGAGTGCTGTGATTACAGATGTGAGCCTCCACGCTGAGTTTATAATCCTTCCTGCCAGCCAACTTGTAGCATCTCTGTGCATAGCCATAGACTACAGATATCGAAAACTTTTTTTTTTCTCATGGAAATTCGAAACAAGTTACGTGGTTCCATTACCTCAATTCTTTTTGAGCTGTTGGGTTGAACTTGGAAATTCTACACGACTTTAGAGGACTTGTGCTTTTAAAACTATTTCTCAAATTAACAGTGGGTTTGAGAAGTTTGTACACTGCCACTTCGGAGCATCAGATAAACAGAATAGCTTGCATTTCAGGAGCATTTCACTAGTTTTATGACTGGTGAGTACATGGTAGCCGAGTGTAGTCATTCCACAGTGTTCTTATGGCACAGTGCTTGAGCAGGAGGCTCACTTGGAATAGCAGGAAGAATTGGGGTTACAAGAGCTGGGGGCAGAGAAAAACATACATGGGGGAGGTAGGGCGGGTACTTCTGGAACATTGATAGGAAACCACTAGAAACAAATGCCTGTGCAAAAATTCAAAGTCCTTGCCACAGTGCCCTTCACCCAGGAGATGTTGCCTAACTGCTGTATGCATCAACTCTTGAGGCACTTGAAGCGATAGGAGGTAAAGGGGGCAGAAGGGGATCTGTTCAAGCATCTCAAGCATTGAAAAGCAATTACCTTTAAAGCAAAGCACGGGGATCCTGTGTGTCGGGTTGGACAGTTCAGGGATGCTCTGAGCATCTTCAGGACCAACCTCTCGGTGTCTCAGTGTCAGCTGCCACCACAGTTCCCACTCAGTCTTTTGGTCTTATTTGCTTTTGTTCTGTAACAGACTCGGTAGCTGAAAAGAAGCAGCCACAGCAGCCCCTAGGTTGGAGTCCACTGGTGCACGACAGAGGCAAGGAGACAGGACCGTGAGCCATCGTCTTCCCCTTGAGATCCTCATTTAAAAACTCTGAAGGACTTTTAAGAAATCTAGCAGTCCCCAGCGTTCAAAGGGCAAATGAACAAGTATTTCAGCAAAGTCAGGACTGAAAACTTTCTCTGAGCAGTGTGCTGCAAGTAGGGCTGTGGAACAGTCCTCAATTACCTGGAAACATGACACAAAATCATGAAACTACGCTCGTTCAGGTGTTTGACTTTTTGCAATTAAAAGTCTGCTGTGAAAGCAGCATTTAAAAAAATTGGTTTTTGAGACAGGGTCTTGTTGTGTAGTTTCAACTGGTCTGAGACTTCCCTGAGTACTGGGTAGGGACATGCTGTGACATTCCACTTTAGGCATTTACTCCCATACCTGGTCTGATCTAATTTTGAAGTAAATGTAGTTCAGTCTCAATCAACAATATACATACATTGGAGTGGCACCGCGTGCCTCATGGATACATACAATCCATGTTTAAATTTTTTTTTTTTTACCAAAACCCTCCAAATCTAGTACAACAGCTCAAAAACAACCAAAACCAAAACCAAAACCAAACCCTTGCTGACTATGCTTTTCCTGCTAGCCTGGATTATCTGAAAACAGGCACAGCCAGATGTTCTCCTAGCTTACATTTCAAAAAAAAAAAAATCACTGTGAAAAGGAGTTTCCTGTCTCCTTCAAAAATACATATTTTTTGAAATGTCACCCCAAGGAATAACCACTGACATGCTACATGGGAGTAGCGACTGAGTTATGAAACAACTCATTAGAAGCAGGGTCGTCGCTTGCCCCTTCAAGGGTTTCTAACTTGTGGCAGAGAAGTCATGGCACTCTAGTTCCCCTTATTTATGATTTTATTTTTCATGCGTTCCCATTCATTGAGGTCAATGGGCAACCCTGAAGTATTAAATGAGGAATTTATGAACAAGTTCATTATGTGCTGCTCCCAGTCGTGTTACGAAATCTTGTGCTGTTGTGTTCCATGCTGTCCAGGCTGTCAGTCACCACATCGTCTCTCCTACTAGTAGTCACACAAGTGGTACCTAGTGACTTGTTCTTCAGCAGTCATTATAATGAGCTATTGTGATAGCTTATTGCTTGAGTTCAGCTAGCTCATGATAATGATCCCTGTCGGTGAGGGACTAATGATTCTGACATTGCTATAATCATTGTTAATCTCTTACTGGGCCTAATTTCAAGCTAGACTTTATTGTATGTATTAGAAATACGCAGTAAACTTAAGGTTTGATACTGTTCTGGTTTTCAGGCGTCCCTGGGAATCTTGGAACATGTTCCTGCAGGTATTGGGCGAGGGGTGGTGAAGAGGAGATAAACTTGTTTTTGTTTTGATCCCAAGTGTGGGATGGGGAAGAGAGCAGGATATTTACCACTTAGATGTGAGAGAGCAGCATGTTTTTCCACTTAGAAGTCGAACCACTTCGTGAGGGGAGCTTGGTTGTTGCCAGTTGAAAAACATCCTTGAACAGACTGAGAGGATATATATACATGAGCCCAACCAGGAGGCTTGTTGGGCTTTTTGTTGGGCCATGGGTTTTGGCTGTTCATGCCTGCACTTCAAGACACTCCTAAAGAGAACCGCTCCAGGGAAGGCTTCAAGGCTTTGGGCTCCAGCTGAGGCTCTGGGTTCCAATTGCTCCAGGCACCAGCAGCAACTTTGGTGGAATTAATGGTCTGCTGAAACCCTGCTGACTACAAAAGGAGAATTGTTCCTCGGAACTGATACCCAGGTTTCACTCTTGCTTTCCTTAATCTTCTTTCCCTCTCATATAGACCAGTCGGGTTGTAAGGGAGGTATGCTCATTTAATAAGTTCATAGTAAGGTATAATTGTTAAGGTAATTGAGCCTACAAGGGGCCTACCACACCATCAAGAAGGGGCTCAAGGCTCTGTAGATCTGCTTTGTCTCTTTTAAGTCATAAGCTATCAAACAGCTATCAGGCTCACCTTTACCCACAGGAGGTATTATCTGATAAAAGACAGTGCCTGCGTGCCTTGCTTATTGGTGAAGTGAGATTTCCCACCACATTGACAGAGGGTTCTGAACTGATTGCATTTAGCACATCTTAAAGCATACTTGACTATTGTCACTCAGCATAAGCAACACACCCTGATGGTATCCCCAAAAGATTCTCCTCAGACCATGATACTAAATCCTGGTTTCCAGTGTATAATTAATCAACCAAGATGGCTCTATTTCAATTTAACTGAGAAATGGAATTTATCAAAACTTTAAAAACTTTCAAAATTAGAAAAGTGTGAAAATAACTGTTTATGCCAAGTGTATATATTATCAAACCTCGAAAGCTTCAACTGGCCAGTACTCCATCCTTTGCTCTCTCCCCAAAGTACTCTCTGCCCATGTCTAATGCATCAATAAACTAGTTCTAAAGCAAAGATTTGTTTTTATGGCCAAGAGAAATTTATAAACACTAATCTGATAAGAAGTGGCCTTTGAGATTTTTTTTTCCTTTTGGCTGAAGGCTGGTACTCAATAGTTTCTCCAGAAGCCAGCCATAAGACCTGTGATTAGAAGGAGCAGCGACCTGTTAGTACAGCTAGACAAGATTGTGGTTAAGGGTCTGCCACAAGGGAGCACGTGCCAGCATGCCTTGACATATATCTAAGCATCTAACCACACAATGACATATAGCACGAGCATGTAAGAGAGCGATGAACCAGAGGCAAAGCCGAGATGAACTGTATGGCCTTGGCCCCAGGGGAGGGATGAGGTTAGGGTTTCTCAGACTTGTATAGTATATACCACAGTCAACTTCTACAAGTGCTGCTCATCAGAGGGGTGAGGGCTGATGGATTTTCTGCTAAATTGCTGTTTCTAGAATAGTCTTCTTTTCAACTCCGAACGTGGAGGGCTCCATGGCATATGGTAAAGGCTTGTACAAGTTTGGTTTAGATTTGCTTTGATAACCCCTTAGTGAAATATACGGGCTAAACTGAAGATCATCATAGAGTGGTGCACACCCATTGGATAGGGACTCTGATGAGAACTCAAACCAGAAGTACAATGTGTGTCGTGTTTTCACTCCTCCCGGAAGCTTGGGCCAACACACCTGGTTTTACAATGTTTCCATGTCTTCTTTGTCATGGCTGATTGGTTCAGGTGGATGGGAGGGTGGGCAAGAGAGGCTTTGAGTGAGGTAGGTTGAGTGAGAGAACAGTTGCCGTAGCTTATAGAGGGCACCCAAAGATACAGGTTTTGTATGTATCTGGCATGGGAGTTGAATAAGATGAGAAAGGCAAAGAGAAACGTTTGGGAAATTGATATCCTTCAGGAGACCTTGGGTAAAGGGCCAGCACCAACAAATGGACACTTCTGATACCACCTCTCTGATCTCCCCCCGCCAGTTCTCACAAGGTAGAGTGAGTGTCTCACCGCCTACGTTGCCTGGAAGAGATGCTCAGATGAGGTTGGAGCCAAGGTGCAAAAACAGCATGTGCCATCAACTCCCTGAATATAGTTCCCAAACACCCTGGGTCCCAAAATAATCAGAGGAATCTATTGAGCAATCAGTGCAGCCCAGAAGGGTGTGGTGTGTTAGGGTTTGGATCTAAAGTGTCCCTCGAGAGCCGTGTGCAGGATTGGGTTCTGACTCAATAGATTATTCCACTGAGAGGTGGGCTGTTGAGAGGTGAAGGGAACTTGGATGGCATGGCTGAGTTGAAAATGGGTAGGTACTTGAGCACACACCCTGGGGACATGCATGTCTTGGTCCCAGCTTTCCTCTTTCTCTGCTCCCTGGATGCTGTGAGTTGAGCAACTTTGCTCTACCGCATACACTGTGTGCCATAACGTTCTGCCTTAACACCAGCCCACAGTGATTGAGCCAAGTGACCATGGACCAAAACCTTGGAGACTGAGCCAATTAAACCTCTTTTTCTGTAAGCTATTTTTCTCAGGCATATTGTCACAGCAATGGAAAGCTAGCATAGGACAAGATGGAGTTGAGCCAGGACATTCTCTCCCCACTGAGTTTGAGGGTGTTGATGTTCAAGTGGCTATCAGCTTATGATGATGAGGGAAAAAGGCATGGGCCTGGACTTGGTTCTACACCATGAGGGAATGCCACATACTCTAGGTTTGCTCTTGTGCCTGTTTTTTCAACTGGACTGTGTCTGGCAGGGAGACCTGCGCTTTGTTCATTTCGTCGGGACCATATGCCCATTAGCAGCACCAAGCCAATGCTTATGAAATAGAAAGGACTAAGCGTGTTCCTTCATCCCCACTCAGGTGTTGGAACTGGGATGCACTGGGCCTTGGCATTTAAGGTCTAGGACAAAAGGCGCAGGAAGAAAAAGCTGACAGGGCTCCAGATGATGGCTGGCCAGAGCTAGAGACCATCTGCAGCCCACCCTGTCTAAGCCTGCAAGGGCATGTGCATCCCATCCCATCATCTGCCTTTCTGAGATCAAGGCCAGTGACCATCTACACCCAGCTTTGATCCCTGAGCCCAGTTTGTCTTAGGCTCTATTGGTTTCCAGATCCTTAGTAGGGCAAAAGTGAGTTTCGACAGAGATGTCCCAGCAGAAGGGCTGAGTCATTGTATCCCGAACAGGGAAGTGAATCTTTATGAGGACTGCTCTCTGCTATCCTGGAATGTTGGGGAGCCCCAGAGGACAATCTGGATCTCTCTAGGGCTATCCTCTAGAGCCATTCAATGTACTCTCAAACCTGCTAGGGGCCACGAGGCCTATTCATTCCCCCATAGAGGTGGCACTAGGGGTGGCACTAGGGGCCAGAGTGTTGGCCAGGAATTCTTACTGCTTAGCTTGGATGTCACTCCAGAAGCAGAAGGCCCTGAAGTGCTCTGTCAATGTCAAAGAACCTCTCTCTGTGAACAACAACAAGAACAAGACCAACAGAAAACCCCAGTGGCAATGGCTGAGCTAAGGTACCCAGAGAAACTTCTAGATCTCTGGAAAAGGTAGACTAGCTTTGAAGATGAAGAACACTAAGAGTAGGTAGATGACTAGGCCATAGGAAAGTATGGCCAGTCTTACTCCTGGACATAGACGTTTTCAGAGCCATCCCTATTGCTGTCACCAGTGTGCTGACCAAAATGGGGCCAGGCTAAACCTAGAGGGGAGAGAGAGAGAGAGAGGCAGGCAGATAAAGTCAAAGTTGGTTCATGGGCCAACAGGGCTAAAGCTGCCAGTTGCCCTCTGCTAGGCTATGGAATGGACCACACTTCTATTTAGGTGGCCTGGGAGAGATAGTACACGGGGGAAGGGAAGAGTAACACTCAGGAAGGAGATTCTCTGATGACTAAAACTAGAGTCGAGTGTGCGTGCTGGGTAGATGTTAGATAAGCTAACCCATCTTTGGCTGGGACTTCAGCTATGATGATATGGGGGAAGAGTCATACAAACAGCCTCTCTGGGTTTTCCTTTTAAACACGAGCCTCTTCCTCATTGTGATGTGGTATTCAGTTACCCCAAGCTGAGAAACCTGGATGCCACCCTTGACCTGTTCATTATTCAACACATTATAGCAAGCCCTTCTCTTCAGCCCTGTGCTTGCACACTCACTTCTGACTCTCCTCAGTCTCCAGGCTCAACCCTTCCAGTCTTTTCCATGGGCCTGACAATCCATCCTTCCCCACCCCCCCACTACCCCACACCACTTAGTAAGTACCTACTAATTCCCTGCTTATAAAGGCCCAAAGTAGCTTCCCTTTGCCCACAGATTAAAGTCCAAACGCTCTAATTTGGTGTGAAGGGCTGATGCCTTGCGCCTCCTAGCTCTTTATGCAGCCACCTTTCACTCCCCGCCTGAAAGTGTCTGCAAGTTGGTTCTGAGCTCTTCCTGTGCCTTCTCACCTCCTGTTATCTACTTTGGAATGTCGTCTTCATTACCAGAATTGCATTTTGCTCAGATTTCAGCTTGAATCCAACCATGGTTCAGCAACTCCCTTCCTTATCTCACAAACCTGTTTCCTCCCTTGCAAGGTCACCTGCCTCTAGTCACCCTTCTCTCCAAAGACACTGTAAATTCCTTGTGGGCATGGATTGTGTTTTTCATGGCCCTTTGAAGCTTTAGCTTGGGAAAGGGAGCCCAGAGCCTGTGCTTTGCCACCAGCTTGTAGGTTTTGGGGTTTCCCATGACCGTCAGGCACAGACCGGGGGGAATTCTAACAGCCAAGGTGCACCCTGTGTGGCAGTCATCATCTCTGGCCTGGAGAAAAGACCAGGCTGAGAGGACGTGAGCATAGACATTTGGAGAGGGGGAAGAAAACTGCAGACAGGTGTATTTTCTTGTCTGGGTGGAGCATGGGACCTTCTGTACCCAAATACTAAGGAATACCAGGGTAAATGTCCCAGCCCCAGAGTGGCCCGAGTCACTGTGACTGCATCGACTCCAGTTTTAAGGACATCCTGAGTGGCCAGAGCACCCACTTGCAAGTCTGTAGGGAAGAAGATAGGAATACACATGGCCAAGTGCCATGCATTTAAGTGGAGCAACTGTGAGAGCTAATACAGGATTTCCATTCTACAGAGTAGGACGGAGGAAAGAAAGTATGTTTGTGCGTGAGCGCCTGGACACTTTTGGGAAGTAGAGGCAGAGGCCTTTAGTCTTCTCCCTGTTCTGCTCACTCAGATGGCAGCATGGTGCTACGGCAGACCAGAACAAGTAGATTTTCTTGTAGAAGTGATCTTCTGTGGCTATAATTAACTTCGGTCAGTTGGGGTGCATGTGGCAGCCCACTTTTCACACTGGATTCTCAGGGCAAAGGGCAGTCTGGTCCCTCTTGCTCAAAAGGGTTTCTGGGTGAAAAAAAAAAAAAAGAAGGTGGCATGTGATCTGAAAGGTAGTGGGAAGACGAGTGAATGCTATATTCAGATTTGCCTGGGCTTTGGTGCCAGTCCTTTCTCCCTTGTCCTGAGGGAGGAGAATGTTAGCTCCAAAAAGGGGCAGGGTGACTTTCCTTTCCTTCTCCATGCATTGTCTTCTTCCTGCCTGCCTGCTCTCTTCCCACCAGAACTGCTGTGGGTGCCCTGTGCTCTGACCCCAGTCACCTTATATTTCCATCAATGGAAAGAGCTGGGGGCGAGGCAGGGCGGCAGGGCTAAGGACTGAGAAGGAGAGAAGGGATGCAGCCCGTGCTTGCTGTGAGCTTTTTGCTGGGGCCAAGACTCCTCTCACGACAGAGCATCCTTCCCAAAGGCCCTAAAGTGGAGAGAAGAAGGCCTTACGGATCATTTCTCATTTTGGCCTTGGAACTTCCCCCACTTCCCTTGGATAATATAAAAAGGCTGCCTGGGACGCACATCACCTGTTTCATATCATACAGCAGTGTTGTTTATACTGTAGGGCACGAACCATTAGTGGGTTGTGAAATCAATTTAGTGGTTTACAGCCAGCACTAGGAAATGAAGACAAGGACTTTGGTATCAACAAAGAGCATTAGAATGCGCCCCGCCCCGCCCCTTTCCCCCCAAACAGGCCAATTACCTTTCTGCATGTGCACTTACACACATGCCTATATCGTACCAGGCGCCTGCATGGGTGGGGATGTGAAGTTCATATGTTTTTGTTTAAAACGAACAAACAAACATAACTTGCAGTCACTCCTCTTTCAGAAGCACAGGGCCGCACTCTGGGCATGCCTTCTTGAGCACCCCTTTTTCTGTTGTGCTTAGAATCCATACTGAAAACATCTTTTTCATAAACTCTGCTTTTTAAAAATTGAAACTGTTCCAGGCAGAGTGAGATGCTGTCTTCCGAGCCCCGCTGGCTTGAGAGGAGTCGGGAGGAACAAGCACCGCGGGTGAAGTCAGAAGTGACTTACAGGACCTGTTTTAGTCTTCGGGGTCCAAATACACTGTGGGTCCTTCCTAGAATCCCCCAGTGGGTCTGTGGGCAGGACTGATTTAGGAAGCTGCCCCAGAGGACTCTATGTTCTGTGGCTCTTCCTTGCTTTGGGGTGGGGGTGTTGTGTGTTTTATCTTAGCTTTGGAGATGTACAGGCTGGAAAAAGGGCGCCCAGGGGAACTAGAATGGTGAAGCAGACAATTTTTAAGCAGGTCCGTGACCTTCTGGGACATACTGATGCTGATCTTGGGGTTAGGCTAGAGAGACAGCAGGTAGACTTGGAGAGGCAATTGTCTCCCCTTCGAGAGCACCTGGAGGAGCCAGAGGTGCCAAGGTTTGGGATCCTCCTGCCAGAATAAGATCAACACACCCAAGAAAAGGCCATTATAAACAGTCCAAGTGGCTGGATAAAGGGTGTGGTCCAGGAGTCTGTGCTAGCCTCTGCTAGCTGTGAGCGTGTGTCTGAGAAAGAGAAAACAAGGCAAGACCATGTCATTTCTTGCAGGGATGTGCTGCAAATTCCAAGATTAGTGTGCAGCAGCTGAGAGAGAAGGAATACAGGTGTGGTGTGTATACACGTGAAGCCGAGCGTTGATAGCATTTGCCTGGGAAGGCTCACAGGCATTTGAGTCATGTAGGTAGAGATGTGACACAAAGAGCTGACGTACTTCACTAAAGTATCTGAAATGCTGATTTGCATATTGCCATATGCTTACTTTGGCCAGAAAACTGACTTTAGCAAAGATACAGAATTATGCTTGTGAGTTATGGTGGACACCAGAGGGCTATTTAAAGAAGCGTCTGGGTTTAGGCAGCATTTGATTACAACTGATTTGAGACTCTTAAGTAGAAGCCCCAACTACTGAATCTCACATCAGAGTTTCCTGTTCTTTGCTTCTTTCAAAAACGCCCTCTCTGTAATTCCCTTTCCTCTTGTCCCTTCATGACCACCTGTTCCTGGACTCAGGACTATAGCCTCTCTGCCATTCAATACACAAAGTAGGCAGAAAAATGAACCAGACAAATAGAACGGACACATTTTTAGACTTTTGTCCCTATGGCTAAGTTGACAAGTCCTGCCACTTGGGAAATAAGAAGTGATCCAAAGCAAGGGATTCATTGCTAGGCTCAGGCAGTAGCAGGGATTACCTGGCATGTCTCTATAAGCATCTGTGGAACACCGATCTCCACTGGGCAGCACTGTACTCAAGCTGGGGAATATGAGACTGCTGGAGACCTGAGCTGTTGGCCTCTAGCATGTCCTGTGTTGTCAGGAAAATACAAACACAGAATGGAATAGGGATCACACGGAAGCACCTGCAACAGGTCTTTTTAAATGTGCAGAATTTAAACTTCTGGGTGCATGAGTAGAAATGTGGAGGCCTTTGGAGAAAGTCCACCTGCCCCCAGATGCTTCTGTGTTCATGGCAGCCTTTAGTTGGCTAAGCTGCACCATATGGACATCGTCTGGCTGCCCCCTCTGCCTCTTCCAGAGGGCAAGGATTATTGAGCTGGAGAAATAAAGCAACTGACTCAGAATCCACGTCATCAACACAATTGCTTAAAAAAACAAAAAACAAAACGGATCTTACTTTACCAAGATTTGAGACATTGTATCTTGCTTGTTAGTCTGGTAGAAGGTCCTGAAAGACACCCTGTACCCCATGAACCCCAGTCAATGGTTTGGCATCCTTAAATTCTGAGATGAGGTGCCCCAAACCCACAGGAAGGCCACAGAATAATAAACTTTCAAATGGACCCCAGTGACATCTGTTAGCTCCTACATTATCCAGGCACACGGATCTATTGAGGGAACTGCCAGCTGTTTTCTTTAGCCTGGAGGCCTGGCAAGCCTTATGGGACACTGTAGCTCAAACCAAGACTCTTCCACACACTCTTGTATCTGGTATACCGTCGTCAGCATGTACACAGTGGGATGAGGCTATGGCCGTGTATGACCTTCTCGTTCAGTCTTGGTTTTGCCCAGCTTTTTTGAGCCAGCTATTGCCAAGTTGGTTTTTTTTTCCTGATTAAAAAAAATTGCAGGCTTGGCATGAACTTCATCTTGATTTACAGTATTCACTTATAATTCAGCTCCAGAGATAGCTATTATCCCTGTCTGTTGGGTTATAAAAGAGCTGGTTTGTGTAATGGATGGCAAACGAGATTTGCCTCTGAGTCCATGAGATAATGGAGTCACCTCTTTCTGTTTTTTTGACCCCCCCCTCTTTCCTTGCAGGGCCCTGGGGGGCCAGATGAATAATCTGTCTATCCCTTTCCTCCATCACTTCCCTCTAATGGGCACCTGTACTTTGCCTAGCTAGGACTGTAGGCTTTGCTGTCTTGGAGTTTTGCTGTGTGACAGTTGTTTTCAACTGCCATTGGAATGTTCCCAAAATTCTCAGCGGTTGGTACCCTGGTTCTATAGTCAGGTGGAATTTCAGACCCCCAAGGGTCAATGGTCCAGAACATAGTGGGACCCCAGCAGCTGGGTCACTGGAAATGCTGAATCCACTTAATGACAATATCCATCACAGGTTTTAGGGTGGTCTCAGCTCCTCAGATATCCTGTGGTCACTGCCTTATCAAAAGTCTAGCAGAAGATTTTATATATATATGGGAATCCTAGTGTTTTTGGGACTTTGGCCTTGACACAGCCCTTTCCCTGCTCCTGCTCTTGCTTACTCTTTGCTCATGCACTTCCGGGCCGACAGCTGAATGCCTGCTGGCTGCAGAGAAGGAGCAAGGCTCTATGGGGATGTCAGCGCTGGGTTTAACAACTGTCTTCCCTTTTGCCCAGCAACGAGGTAAAGAGACTAATATCCCAGAGGCTGAGGTGCCTATGTGTCCCCCACCTCTAGGGAGCTGACCACTGGCAGATCTTGGCTCTGCCTTGCAGGGCTACTGGATTCTTAGTGTTTTACTCCTGTGTGCTGGGGTCGGGGAGCATCACAGTGGAGGGCTCGGAAGAGGCTGCCATGACCTTTGTCACCCCTAGGAGCCTCTGTAATACCATCTACCCTATATCAAGACCTGCAGAGGGCATCTTAGAGATAGAGGCCCTTCTTTTTAAAAAGCATACATTAAAATACAGTGGCTTCGTAAGGCCTCATTTGGAGATTGAATTTTTTGAGAAAGCCTTTGGCTAAGGGCACTCTGGGAATGAGGTTTAGGACACAGGGCTCACCTGTGCAGGTCACATCCCTCACATGTCCGGTCTGGGCACTTTTGGAGGGGGCCTCCTGCCAGAGGCTTACCTCCCTCTCTCCTGGTAGATCAAGGCCTTACAGCCTATTTTGTGATTTTTGGGGACTAGGTCTCTTTGCTGCCTTGGGCTCAACTGCATGTAGAGGGGACATGCGGGAACAGATGCCTCGTAAGAGAGGGACCATCATCTTCTGCTCAGTTATAGCCTGAGCTAAGAAACATCTACAAAAGCTTTCCACTCAGACCTGCAATGTGTTCAGACTACGAAAGCTCTTTACCAGTGAGCTAGCTTTGAACAGGTTTCCTATCTTGGCAGTAAATGGCCACTGGTTCATGCATAGGCCAAGCCTCGTTCTGAGAGTGCAGGCTACAATGACTGTCTGCTCAGAACAGCTGTCTCTCCATCCCCCAGCCCAGAGAGTTGATTTGGAAGAAAAGCCCAGGTGCAGTTTGTCACTTCAAAATAATTGATCAGTCTATCCTGACAGTGACAGAATGACAGAATGACAGAAAGCCATCTATGCAGCGCCTGTGCTCATCCTAGGCCAGATTCTGGAGAAGAAAGGGCATAGCCCAGGCCAGGGGCTGTGGGAGAGAGGACTCACCAGCTAGGCTGGGGAGCCTGGCTTAGGCTTAGGCACAGGGATGTGAGTCTGCAGAGGTGGAAGAATCTGGAAGAATCTGGGAAACAAGTCAGGGGGCGGGGTGGGGGAGGGGAGATGTTTGCAGAGGAAAGGCAGGGAGGGGAATGGGCTTGCTTCACTCTGTATTTTATCCCATCGACTCTGGTGTGCAGCTGGTCAGACAGAAGGATTTAGGTGGACATATTGGATGCAATTCATTGTTCCCTGGTCTGGGGGGAACAGAACTAAGAGAGGTCAGGGCTGGGCAGAGAGGAGGGAGGGGGAAGGCTTTGACAGTGGAGCAGGCAAGAAGAGAAGCCAGAAGGAGAAGGTGTGTGTATGTGGAGGGAGGTGAGGAAAGCTTCCATCATCTAAGAAATGAAGAACTGAGTTGGCAGGTGGGGACCAGAATTTGATACACGTCTCTTGTGACCTCAGGAAGATGGCCATGGAGGCATTGTGCTCTTCAGGCTAGGCTGGGTTTTGGTGTCCGTATCCAGGGGCTTCCCTAACAAGAGGACAAGAGCAAGGGCAGACTCCTGGGGGACACGTTGTATGTGCATGTGTATGGAGGAGTAGTCAGTTGAGGTGCAAGGCCAGAGCAGAGGGGGAAGGGAGAGGTGGGTAGCCTGGTGGGGAATCTAGGAGATCATGGTCCTGCATAAGACAACTAACCCTCCATACGCCTCAGAAGGGCTGGTACCCTGTCTTTCCGGCCAGCGTGTGAACAAGCTCCTCATCTTCCAAGATGCCTAACAGTATGTCTATCTCACACAGTGGTTGCTAAATTAATGTCTGAACATGGATGTAACAGAGTGGGTGGTAAGGGGAAGTCCTGAGAACCTTATTTCACATTATCTTTCTCACTTGTTACTTAAAAAAAAACCTTTCTGTACTTTATACCATCCCTTACATTTAACCCACCTCCTTCATTGCTAAGATCAAATTGGTTCAAAATGCAATAGCTTCCAAAGAAAATTCTGGGAATGGTGCCCTCCCAGCTTCTGAGTCACTAAGCTTCCTTTCCAGGCTGTAGCTTTTTAGAAGAGAAAGTCCTCCTTGTATGCAGGTAATCCAGGAATGACTAGACATGACCTGCCGTGTGGCATATTTAGGTGTAAGACTTAGTTTCCATTGTATATGAGACTACCACAATTATCCTCCTACTCAAACCTTCGTGTGCGCACACCTTATTTTCTCAAGAGAAGTTTCTAGAAGCAGCATTTCTAGGATAGAAGGGCAAAACAAAAAAAAAAACAAAAAAACAAAAACAAAAACAAAAAAACATTCTTAGAAGCAACGTTTCTGGAAGAGAAGACTTCCAAGGTCATATTTTGCCTCTGAGGAAGTTTATAAATGGCATACTCACAGTGATGTGCAAGGCTGGCTCATACCCCAAACCTGCCCTCCATCCTATTGTCAAAAGTCGCTTCCTCAAACGGTGCCCAACTTAGTTGGTGGGGGGAGGGGAGATGCCAGCAAGCACTGCTAATCCTCACCATGAGCTGTCTTTTAGATGACAAATGAAGAACCAAGCTGGATCTTAGGGCCTAGAAATGATACCTGAGCCAAATCTACATCATAAGTCCCTGAGTGAGCATCTTTTGTGGGGGGTGGGGTGAGGAGGAGATTGTAAATTCTGACTCAAGAGAGCCATATGGAGTGACAGCACTGTGGCTAGAGGTGGCTGCACCATCGAGAAACACAAAACCAGGGGACAAGTTTCCACCCCCCCCCCCAGAAGTCCCTGGGGTGCAAGGGGAGGGACTGTCACTGGCTTGCAGACTGAATGATTGTGGGCTTTTCCTCTTGAAGACACAACATGAAATTTTTTTTCCTGGACTTGTTCAGGATGCTGTTGAGAGGTCTCCCAATGGCGTGCAGGGGTCCAGGGGGTGGATTGCTCTAGGTAGGTAGGTGACTCCAACCATTAACAGACTTTGTCCCTTGTTCAGTCTCTGGGGTGGGGTGGAAGCATTGCCCTGCTGCCCTTGGATGGAGGACAGCTTGAGTCCTGATGGCAGAAAAGAAGCCGAGGGCTACTTCCTCTTGGCCCTCTGAGAGGGCAAAGTAGGAGCCATAGGAAGATGCCACTCTTGTTTCCAGGTGAGCTTGGGCATTGGCTGGGGTTAATTTGTCTTCCCCTCTGCATTCACCTTCCCTTTGGGATACTCTTGAAACTTCCTGCATCCAGCTGGCTGGTTAGTGGGAGAGCTTCCTTTTGGCCTTTCTGTTCTATGAGTGCCTGTCAGTGAGGGAAAGTCTCTTTCCTAAAGAATGCGTGACAGCAAAGGAGAAACAGGCAAAGATGTCTTGGCTTGTAACATGAACTGTCCTTTCTGGGTTAACACTACCAGAGATCTTCATGATGCCTGCAGACTCAAATCTGGGAGGCCGAGCTTCTTCATTCCCCATGAGCACCTGCAAGGTCCAGAGAGTCCTTTGGGTTCATTGATTAGTTGGACTCAAGAGTGAAGTGAGAATTTGTCACTTATAGTTGAATCTGTGAGTTGTGGCTTGCTGGAGCAGCCGGCTTGATCTCCGTTTACTCATCTGGGGGACTTAGGATACAGATTTGGCTCAGGAATGTATCATTTCCAGGCCCTGAACTCCAGCTCCATTCTTCATCTGCTTCTGTATTAGTGTCTTAAACTTGTTGTCAACCGGTTTCTACGAAGTGAGCAGCTCCAGACAGAACTTTTCTCTCCTGGCTCTGGAGATCAAACATCCAAAATCAAGGTACTGGCAGGTCCATACCAAGTCTTGATGGCAGCTGGCAGTCCCTTGAGTCCCTCTTTTGTAGGTGCCTTGCTTTACTCTGCCCCACTGCACACAGTGCTCTCTTCTCTCTGTATTTGTTTTTGTGGTCTTCTCACAGGGACGTCAGCTATTGGGTTTAGAGCCCAACCTAATCCATGTGCTTTCCCCGTCCAGCTGATTATAACAACAATGTCCCAGTTTCCAAATGAAAACCCATTCGGGGCCTCTGGGGGACATAGATTTTTTTTTCAGGTGTTGCTATTTTATTTACACCATTATAGTCTTTCTACCTTGAGACTTTTCCATCTGGCCACTTATCCCACAGATCCCGCTGTTGTTTTTCTCAGACCTCACTTATCAGGAACATTTCACCTTTGTTTCTGAAGCCTTTAATGGCTCCCCACTGTTGACAGAATAAAGTCCTGTCTCTCTAGCTCAGTTTTAGGAGATCCACCATAGTCTGGTCCTAAATGATTTTTAAAAATTATTTTATTATGTTTCTTTTTTAACATATACATTTATATTACTACTCATGAATAAGACAAACTACAAAAAGCAGGAAGAACCACGAGATAATCATGACTTATATGAATGTTACATTCATAGTGATTTGGCCATTTGCATTTGTCAAGCCTGAAACAACCATCCTTCCTACTTTGTTGGGTCCAAATTTCTGAATGAAAATCAATATCATATCTCTATTTTAACTTAAATTATCTATCTTGATCTAAAAAGATCTTATCCCCTAAGCAGTTAAACTTGATTATAAGACTAAACTATCTGGTCTTCAACCTTATCAGAGACTTGAAAAGGAATAAAAGTTAAATGCCTGAGTGAACCGAAAGTGCAGGTTAGCAGCTTCCAAACTGAAAAAAAATGACAGAGACAGTTTACTGCCGAACAGTCACCCAACACTTGTTATAACATTGGAGCATCATCTTCAGACTTCTAGCCCATTATCTCTGCCAGGCATACTTGATAGGCAGGAGTGATTGAGGACTTGCTTACCCTCTCTTGGCAGAGTTTGGCCGCTGACTCTGCCTGCATCTAAACTTGCCCATTTTTAGGCAGAGTTCTGTCTGTGGTAGGAACGAGGACGTTTTTCCCAGTGGCTATTTTGCCACATTTGAACACAACTCCATAAGTAGGTTCTTTGATGTTGATCATCTTCTTTGAGGTAGGCTGGGTGTTGCCAGGAGTTAACTTGTCAAAGAATCTTTAGGATAATGAAAACATCTTTAAATGTCATATTCTCTAGGTCTCTGAGACTTTTGAAGACCTTATTTAACTATTTTACCTTATATATCTATAGAATCACATATATCTGTTAGACCTAGGGTATATATTCTTGTGATAAAATTAGACTATTATTTGACATGACCAAGATTTGCATCAGTATACAAAATTTTATACCAATGAATTAAAAATAACATTCTTTGTGAGTAACAAGGCCTTGAGTTAAGAAATGGGTTCAATTATCTACCTTTTGTTCTATCCTCCCTCTATATTTTTCTACATCCCCTTTCTTTCCTTTCAGCTCCTATCTCCTTACCTATGAGAGAAAGATAAAGGAAAAAAGAGATGTCCCTGAGTCCAACCTCGTTTTCTTCCTGTATAAGACTAGCAACAACTCATAACCACCTCAAGATAAAAATAAGCTTCTGTAGACCCAGAGAGCAATTAGAAACCTACCCGACCCCCCTTAGAGGAAATGGGATGTCGTTCTCTTAAGGTTTCTTCAGGCTGGCCTCAGCCTACCTGAGAGACGAATGTCTATGCACAGACAAGGCTCCATATTGGTCACAGGTTCTCTGTGGTTTATTACTAGAGGCCATTCTTAGCATGGCAGGAAGATTTGCAGGTGCCTTACTTCTGCTCATCCAATGAGCAGAGAGTTAGCCTTAATTGCTCTGTACACCCTGCACACCTCTTGCAATTATGATATTAGATCTGCATAATGCTTGTGAGAATTTATGTCTTCGGAACAAAAGAACTGGACACTGAAGCTGGATCAGACTCGACAGGATTCATTCCCCTCAGCATGCTGCACACTGACATCCTGCATCCTCCTTGTGCCAGCCCCAGGCACCTCAGCTGCTGTTACCCATCAGAATAGGACAGCTTCCAGGACAGCGATGCAGAAAGCCTCTGATCCCAATTGGTCCAGCATTTCAGTGTGCTGAGGCTGAACCTGTATCTTCTGGTTTTGTTCCTTTAACTGTAACAATTCTCTCATTACATGATATTTCTCCTTCCTAGCCTGCTGTAAGTTAGAGGTCAGCTGAATACTTACTCCATTTCTTTCACTTTTATCAGCTTTAAATTCCTGCAGCTGCTGCAGGCCTTGTGTCCCAAAGGTGGTGTCTGTGGGGCAGGCAGGGATGCGGTGGAGAGGAAGGATCTGCTTAGATTGGATGGACAGAACTGGGCTCTCACGGGCAACTCGTGCTGGGCAGCACGGGCTCCCAGGGTCACCGCCGACATCTTTGTCTCCATGAAAACATCCCAAATGATGTTTTTGACTGCATGTCTCTATACCCTCCTCACATACCCTCCAGGTAGGCACATGCGTTATAGAATGTGTTGTCTCTAGCATGGACTTCCTCCTACCAACACTGTCTGCTGCTTAGATGCTTTCCTTGAATGCCTGTGTCATGTCTTTCTCAGGATAAGATTTGTAAGCTGCTCTGAATGTAGACTGTCGACATACCTGGCCCTGTTCCTCATTTGGAGTGATGCTGCAAATGGGGTCCACGTTTCACCCAAAACCTGTTTGTTATACTTTCATAGGTCCTTGGATTTGGCTCCATTCTTGCATCGTATGAGACTGGAAGCCAAGAGATACCGAGTGTAGTAGGAAAAGGTACTTGTGTGGGGGGATTCACTGCCTACTCCCATATGACCATTGGTAGACAGACCAAGGAGGTGAAAGAAGAGGAGGAGAAACAAACTGAAGGTCATTGGCACCGTTCAAAATCAGCATCTGATAGATGCTCTGAAACCTGGAAAGTAACAAAAAGTTTCTTCCTTGAGGTGTTGAGATCAAGTCCAGGCCCCTGGCACAAGCTGAGCAAGTATGTCATGCTAAGCTTGTCCCCCTCCCCCCACATCCCTGCCACCTTCCCAACAAGAATTTTTTTTTACCCTTATGATTGTTCTTAGTGTCTTTTGCTAGGTGTCAGTAAGTGTAGTGATTTTGAAATCTTTGGCTCTACCAGATCCCTTCCTTGCCGGGTCTTGGTAATGGTTTTATGAATCATATGGAGAAACCCAGGCTAAGGCAAGCACCCTGATAAGGCTGCTTGTCTTCCCAACAGTTTGTGATAGCTTATATGTTTTGATCTTGTCAACTAGCTAGAACTTTACATGTTCGCTTTCATCTTGTTAGACTGTGGTCGAGACAGGCAAATCTGAACTCGATTAAAAATGATATTTTCTTGCACGTTGCCCCTGAAGCCCACAACAGTAGCCCACTGGTCCCTTGCTGTTTGTGCACTTCAGCAGTCAGGGTTCTACACAAGGGCAGAGGGATGTCGGTGTATGCTCTTGTGTTCCCTGCTGGGTATTTGTTGCCGGGCCCTAGTAACATTTGTGTTCAAGTTAAACAATCAAAACATAGGGAACAACTTGAATCCAAGTGTGTCCCAGCCATCTGCTTAAAGAATATATAAGAATTCGAAGAGTTTTGAGACTCAGGAGGAAGGGAGAGGAAGCGGGAGGTGAAGGGCACATCGTTGGTGATTCTGCCCTTAAGCGCTTCTACCCTGCCCCCCACTGCTTCCCATTACTAGAACTTGCCTTTTAACAAAAGTATGAAGAACATGTAACACATAAAGTAGAACATGAAATGATCTTTCAATGACTCCGTGTTCTTGCTGCGACTCAGAAATACTCATTAGGGTAAAAGCCCTCACAGCTGGGTGAGCTAACAGCGGGCCCGCTGTCACTGCACTGAAGGTACAAGGTTGAAGCGGGTGTCACTAACACAGGCAGGCTGGGCTACTCCCAACTCTGGCCACACTTCTGAAATGAAGATTCAGGCATTGCTGTGTTTCCTTTTCCAACTAGACAGTGAATTCCTTGAGGGAAGGGATGAGGCACATTTGGCTTTGTATCTCTGGGTACCACTCAGTGCCTGGGATGTAAAATTCTGGGAACCTAGTTTTGTTTAGTAGAATGCCAGGACTTTGCAAACAGCCAGCTCCCTGTAAACAGAGGACACCAGGCATCCATTTTTCTTGATTCGTATGGAGGATTCTGCTCCATAGTGGGGAGTGGGGTCTTGAGTCAAAGGAGACAACGGGGCAATGGGCAGGAAGCACCAATGCTGCTGGGAGGCTGTAGAATGGGTGGAGGGACAGTGTGATTTTCCCTAGGCAGACGTGAGCACCCATCTATTCGCCACTGACAAAGCATCAGAACGAAAACAGTCCTACTCAAGTCTGGTTTGGTGAACCAATGAGTTTATTGCGGTTATTTAGAGAAGCATTTAAAGGCAGCTGCCTCTCCCAAAAGCCCACCCCAGCGTGGATACCAAGTTATAAAAGCCACCTGGCTGGCCTGCAGGTACCTCTGATGGAGAAAGTCTCCATTCTTCAGCACCTGTATTGCTTTTTATAACCTTGGGCAGGGTGATGGGGATTCCATAAATTGTGAGCTTCCCAAGCCTTGTAAATTTTAGGAATTTCCTGAGCCTTCTTTATTTTCCTTGTCTTATGGGCCTCTCTCCTCCTCCCAGGGTGGAAATTCTTTGAAGGCGGTGAAACAGTTTTGCAAAGAAGATGGTATATTCACTTCTTAGGTTCCCCAGAACGAACTCCCATAGACTGAGGCACTAGGAGACGATTGTCTTCCAGTTCCAGAGGTCAGAGGCATGAGACACATCTCTTTGGGACAGCATGCAAGTGTGAGCCGCGCTGCTGTGTTCCTTCAGGAGGCTCCAAGGGAGAAGCTTGCTGCCTGGCTCCATTTTTAAAGGCATCATTTGGCTCCTACGCCCTTTCATTACTCTTAAAGCCAGCACTTCAGAGTTGGCCTTGATATCTGAGTAGCCTTGCCAACTCCCTCTCCCTTCTGCGGGCTCTTGTCATCAGAATGGCTTAACCTGGTCCATCCAGATGATCTCCTGATCTCAAGGGTAACAGATAGGCACCTACAACTTCAACTCCTCATCAATGCATAACACACTGACAGGTTCCTGGTGAAGGTACAAGCACGGCTTTTGGTGGGACACATTCTCTTCCCAAGAGGGAAGCTCCCGATGGTCATTGTAGTGTTGGCCTCATCATTTGTTAAATGAGAAAACTTGACCTCAGACAGTTTATGTGAATTCCAACTGATGGCTCCACAGGAGAGGAAACTCTCTTGAGCCTTGGGCCATTTGTCACTGGAGCAGCAAGCAGCATTCTGTTGGAAGTGTTGAACCTTTATGGCTTTGCTGTGTCTGGGCCTCTACACTTGTTCAGTCTTATGGGATAGTGCCACTCTGTGGATACAGAATGGACTTGGTCCATCCATAATAAGTTTATTGTGTGAGCAAGAGGATGGACTTTTAGAATCATACCTCTTAAGTGCCCAGCTGGGGACACTGAGCTTTAGTGATCAAAGGCTCCAAAAGTTTGAAATCCTGGAAGGTCCCCTTAGGAATTCTATGAAAAGTGCCTAAAGAGTGGCCACCCACAGCAGCCTTTTCTGCCTTAGCAGTTACTACAGATTTCACCATATGTTTACCCAGCTGCATAAGGCCGGCACCTACAAGGAAAGAGGCCCTTAGCTACTGGGTACTCACAGTGATGGATCTGGTGACTCTGACATAGAGTTTGACTCTTTAAGACAGACGGTAGTCCAGTGGGCAATGCAAGAAGTCTTTAGCCATCATCAGTGTGAGAGGGGAAGAGACAGGAAGACTTACTACATGATTTTTTCACTTGGAAAGAGCAAACCATGATCTGAAGGAAGAGGTTCCCAGAGGAGGTGTCTGGATCTCATTTAGAAAATGACCACTTCCCCACTGCTGCTTATTCACTCAGCTGCCCAGCTTTTCACTGGACCCTCTACGTCTAAAGATGGAGGCTGCCCAAGGACAAGGCCAAAGACCTTTATTTGCTAGGGAAGTAAATGCTTCAGAACTCTGAGATGAATCCAGTCTTTGAAGAAAGACAAGAGACCTTGGGTGGCACTGAGAAAGGTGGCCCTAATTCTTGGATGAGCACTGTGAAGGGACCGGACTACACTGTTGAGTCATAGAAAAGTCACTTCAGCTTAGCACTACAGAGTTTCCTTTCACCCCTAGCAGCTGATAGGTGGAGAAGGGACTCTTGAGCCCCTCCCCTCCAAAGTGGAACAAAAGTGAAGCAAGGCACCTGCGTCCAGGTAAGAACCAGCGTCCAATAGGTGAGGTCGGGTGGCGGGGGGGAATTGGGGGTCATCAGGCCTGAGCTTTTTTTGTATCAAATATGGCAAGTCTTTTACACAGTGTCCTTTGAAATAGGTGGAGCTTAAGATGGCAAAGGGCAGAGGGACCTCTGTAGGAAAGTGTGAGAGGATGAACTTTGGGGGAAGATGCTGAAACGATGGGAATTTGCTGGGCACTCTAGACTCTTCTTCTCGTGCATCTAGGGGCTGAGAAAGGATGATAACGGTGATGATGGATGAGCACTGAGGTATCATGGGGGGAAAGATAGAAAACTTGGTTACCAAGTTCCTGGGGAGACCTACTATAGACAGCTGAAGAATAAGGTTTGGAGGTTACCAGCCTAGGGGACATTGCTTTCGGAAATGACTCCTATGTGGGTAGTAATTACAGATAGTGGTCCTGCCCCCCAAAATGAATGCCAAACCCATGCTAGTTCTGGGCACAAGAGAGACCCAATGCACCTTTCCCCCTCCTCAACCCACAGTTGTAGCTAGGAGGCAGGTCTTGCTAGGAAGAGTCAGTTTCAAAGACAGCAGCTGCTGCCCAAGGCTCCCTGTTCCTCCTTCCCGTAGGTGTCTCCAAGGAGACCCCACGAGGTGAGTCACTTCATAGGCCATGCAAAGTGAAGTCAGGAGGAGAGGGAAAGATGCCAGCTGGCATGCACCGGCACAGGATGTAACCCGGCGAGCTACCTGGGTCCCAATGCCCTTTGCATCTTTCTCAGCTACTGGCAACGGCTCAGGTACGTTCTGGGTACGGGGTTCTCCTGGCCTGAGAAGGCAGAATGCGAAGCTGGAAAGGGCGAAATGACCCACGATGGCTCCCTCGTCTTCCCTTGCAGCCTCCAACAGCCTCTGAGATGTACGGACGTGGTGATTAAGAAAACTTGGCAGACATGGAGACAGAAGCAAGAGGTGAGGGGGAAAGGTGGGTTTTGTTTGTCTGTCTGGTTTTTGAGGGGCGGGGCAGTCTCTTAAACTCCCTGTCCTGGTGGATGACGAGGGAAGTGTCTTGAAGAAACCATCCTGAGGAACTGGGCGTGGAGAAGCTCCCTGAGGACTGAGATGGCCATCTCCGCCGGACCCAGTCTGTGTGTTGCAGAGAGACCTCGGTGGCTAATGTGTTTGATTGTGGGAGGACAAAGACTGTCTTTAAGGCTAATGGCAAATGTCTTTTTCAGTTGTTCTCCACCTTATTTGCGACAGACTCTCTCATTGTACCTAAAGCTGATTGGCCAGAGTGCCTTGCCAGCGAGCCTCTGGGATTTTTCAGTCTCTACCTCCCACTGTTGAGATTACATCTGGCTTTTTACATTTAATTAGTTAATAAAGTAAACTGGGGGCTGCAGCCCTGAGCTCAGGCCCTCGTGCTTGCAGAGCAAGAATTTTAAGTACTCAACAGTCTCCCTAGCCTAAAGGTTTGACTTGACAGCGGGGAAAGTCCAAGGCATACATAGGTGGAGCCAGGCCTTTTTTGCAGGTAGGAGAGTCTTGCCTGGAAAACACCAGTGCTCAGCACTGCCTGTTATCAAGTTACTTTGAGTTACTGGAAACCAAGGACGTAGGGCAAATTGTATCCATCTGTCTTAGTCAGCTCAAGCTGCTGTTAGGAGGACTCTAGACCGAGCCACTTACAAACCATGAGACATTTGTTGTTACAGTTTTGTGAGCTGGTGGTGGATGCCTGAGATAAGGCACCAGCACCATGTCTTATAGCGACAACAATCACATTCGCAAGGGCTCCATCCACAAGACCCAATTACCTCTCACAGGCCCCGCTTCCCAAAGCCATCACACTGGGGATAAAGATACAAGACACAGATTTTTGGGGCAGCGCATTTGGTCCACATTACCATTTATCATTTCTAGAATTAGTATGACACCACTAGTTAGGTTTCTGGTTTTTTTGTGTTTGCTTTTAAACTTTATTTTCACGTGTGTGCGTGTTTTACCTTCATGTGCCTATGTGTACTACATGGATGTCCTCAGAGGTCAGAAGAGACAGTTGGATACCCTGAAATTGGAGTTACAGATGTTTGTGAGTCACCAAGTGGGTGTTGGGAATTGAATCTGACTCCTCAGTGAGAACAGCAAGTGATCTTAGCTGCCAAGCCATCTCTCCAGCCCCAGGTTTCTGAGTTTTTTTGTTTTGTTTTGTTTTTATGGTTTATTTTTCATGTGTATGGACACCTGTCTCTCTGTGTGTATGCTTCATGTATGTTAGTACCCATGGATGCCAGAGAGAGAGAGAGAGAGTCAGATCCATCCCTTGGAGCCGGAGTGACAGGCAGTCATGAAGCTACCTGACTGGCTGCTGGGAGCTGAACGTGGGTCCTCTCGTAAACAGTAAGTCCTCTTCACTAACTGCTGAGCTGTCTCTGGAGCCCCAGGTTTCTGTGGGGGTTTGTTGTTGCTGTTTACTTTTAAAAACACGGAGATGTTAATTACAGCATTCCTCCCGTTCTTCCCATCAAACACTTGCGTGCATACCTCCATACCTTACTTCAAACTCATGGCCTCTTCTTTCTTTGTTATGGCACGTGACCGTGTATGTACATCCTATGTGCAGTAGTCCCAAATAGAACCTGCTCAGTCCATAGAATGTTACTTGTATGGATGTTTTTAGGTTTTAATTTTAAGCAATGAAATTTGATAACAGCCAAGTGACCATTTGAAAATGTGATATGGAGATGATTTACAATGGTCTAAATGTGTCTACTTGACAAGGCTCCTAGATCCGAGGTTCTGATCCCGTGTGTCGTGACCCCTTTCATAAGTGTGTGGAAAAGACACTTCTGATGGGCTCAGGAACTAAGACACTGCTTCTGTCTCCAGGTGGGTCTGCCTCCATGCAGGTGCACCCACAAATGCATGCCTGGCACGATGACATGATGGCACCAGTCCCATTACATACACCTGGAATAAATACAGGTGTATGTGACAGGGTTGGTGCGATAACGTACTTACATGGAACAGTTACACATGTGTAGAGAGCAGCTCTGTGTTGAAAGCAGCAGTGCTGAAGGTAAAATGACACCTTGTGAATTATAATTAGTGGGTAAATGCTGCAAAAAAAAATCTGTATCATGGTAACTTAATTGGATGCTGATCGGTCTTTTTATATTCAGCTGTTGTTGATGATGTGAATACTGCTCCCTGAGATAGTAACAGGTATATAAAACACACACACACACACACACACACACACACACACACACACACACACGTAATCATAGGAAACTTTAATAAAATGGATTGAACTATGCATGAACTATGGACATACATATGAACATAGGCATATGAACGATGTATCTTTTGTACTAGTAAAGCTATTGTTATATTACTTTCATTAGAAAACCATCCCATGGCAATGGATAGTCTAGAGAAGAATGCTAAGAAAAGAAACTATAGTGAGGATTTTTTATGGTATGCTTTAACCTGAATAATTACACCAGGGACTGTGGAACGGCAATGTGTTATTTGTTGTGAATTACTATCAGCCGGATCTCTGAAGCCAAACACATTAAAACACCATTTTGATAGCAAGGATGCGAGCCTTGCCGGCAAGGAGACCAATTATTTTAGAAGAAAAGCTGATGAACTCAGGAAAGCCATACTTGATACTGGTAGCAAGTACCATAGACAAAAGCCCAGACCTAGAAAGACACACATGGTATGTATACTCATAAGTGGATTTTAGCCATTTAGTACAGGATAAACGTACTATAATTCACAGACCCAAAGAAGCTAAGTAACAAGGAGGACCCAAGGGAGGATGCTTAAATCTCCCCCAGAAGGGGAAATAGAATAGACAGAGGGAGTGGACAAAGTAGGAGAGGGAACGCAGAGAGAAATAAGGCTGGAGATCAGACCTGGGAGAGTGGGGGCAGGGGGACAGAAGGCCTGCAGAGAAAAGAGAAACTGTGGCTGGGGGCATCTCTGTGTCATGCAGGAGACCTAAGTCAGATTAGACCTCTGGGAGGAAATGAGAGAGACTCTAGCTGAGACACCTAGTAGCAGGAGCCATGGAGACTGAAGAAGATGCCTCTAACTAGACAAGACTCCTGGTGGAGGGAGGAGAAAGCCAGTGCACCTGCAGAAACTTTGATCCAAAACTTATGCTGACTACAAGATGTGCAGGGATAAAGATAGAACAGAGATGCCCGGCCCAACCCAAGACCCACCCCGTGGGAGAGAGCCAGCCCCTGACACTCTTAAGGACACTCTGCTGTGCTTGCACACAGGGGTCTAGCATCATTGTCCTCTGAGAGGCTCCAGCCAGCACTGCTTCAAAACAGATGCTGTGAGACTCCCAGTCAAACAGTGGGTGTCTTACATAGGGAGTCTTGTGGGAAAATGGGGGAAGGAGAAAAGGACCTGGAGGTGACAGGAGATCCGCAAGAAGACTAGAGCCAACTAACCCGAGCCCAGAGGGGGCTTGCTGAGAATGAAGCACCAACCAAGGACCATGCATAGACTGGACCTAGGTCCCCTACATAGATGTAGCCGATGGGCAGCTCAGGCTTCATGTGGATCCACTAGTGAGGGGACTGGAGGGGGCTGTCTCTGATATGGACTCTGTTGCCTGCTTTGTGATCACTTCTCCATGATGGGACTGCCTTGCCAGGCCACAGGGAAAGAGGACAAACTCAATCCTGATGTGACTTGATGATCTGGGTGGGTGGGTAGTGGGGGGGGCTCCCCTTTTCTGAGGAATAGGGGAGAGGGAGAGGGAGGAGAGGGCACAGCTGGTAGGCAAGGAAGAAGGAGGCTGTGACTGAAGAGTAAAGTAAATGTGTTAATAATAAAACGTAGCAGCCGCTGAAGCTTCATATTTGGTGCCATTCAGAATGGCCAGAGCTAAAAAACCTCACCCCGTTGCTGGGGATTTACAGTTGCCAGTGGCCACATTTGTTACGCAATTGAGTGCAGTTTCCTTATCTAGCAATATTGTCCACAGAAGAACAGATGACATGTCTGTTGATGCTCTTGATCAGGTAATCCAGGAAATTAAAATTGCTCCGCTTCTAATATTGAGTCTACAGACATTGCACACTGCTCGGTTACTGGTTTATGGGATGGCGATTTTACAGATGAGTTTGTTTTCTGCAAACCACAGCTACTGCGCTTGATGTATTTGACACACTTGGTCCATTTCTGAAGAGCGTCAGATCTCTTGGAGGAAGGTTTGTGGTGTTTGCACAGACGATGCTCCAGCTCTGCCAGGATGTCAATCTACATTTCAATGTTTGGTACCGAATGGGTCACCAAAAGTCATCAGAACTTGCCATATGATTCATTGGCAAAAATTAAGAATAAAGATGGTGCCACAAGAGTTGGCAGAAGTAATGAAAAGTGTATGTTCTGTGAATTTTATAAAGGTGAACCCCTTAAGCAGCCAATTGTTTTTGAAACTGCAATGAGGATGTTTTGCACTGCAGTGAGATCGTTGTTGAAAGGAAAAAATTTAGAACCTGTTTTTGAGTTTCATGATGAACTCAAAATGTTTTAAATCCAGAAGCAAGACAGCAGTTCGAAGCCCTTTTCAGTGAACTGTGAATTGTACAATTTCAGTGAATTATGAATTAAGAGTGGATTGCAGAAAATAGCTTACTTGGTTGCCACCTTGAATGAGTTATCAGTGAAAGGACCACATGCAACATGCCTCAATTTGTCTGAAATGATCAAATCATCCAAATGAAGCTTCAGCTTTGGGAAAAAAATTGGATGATAATAAGATTAACATGTTGCCTACCTTATCTCCTTTCTTTGAGGAGCATGACATTGAACCAGACAAAAGGATCACGATGATAATTTCTGTGAAAGAACATTTACACATGCTTGCAGATGAAATTTAATCGAATTTTCCAAATCTACCTGACAACCCCATTCACACTTTCCAGAAGCCCGTTCACAAAAGTGACGATGTCCCTGAGACAGCACAAGAGTTCACTGAGCTTATTAACAGCGACGCCGTGAGAACTGCTTTCTCTGCAATGCCAGCTACACGATTCTGCACCAAGTGTTTGCAGTCTTACCCTGTTCTGTATGAGGCTGTGTTGTGCCTTTTTCTTTCTTTTGCAGCAAAGTATCTTTGTGAAGCAAGATTTTCAAGCTTGTTATCGAGTCTAAATACCGAAGTAGACTTGTTGTGGAAAATGATCTTTGTTGGGCTCTTGTAAAGACTGCCCTGAGAATTTCTGGTCTGGTCAGAAAGAAGCAATCTCCACTATCACACTGATGTTGGCTTTTCGCTCATACTGTAGCAAAATGTAGCGATGTGGTTTACTGCTGTCATATTAAGACTGTTGCCTAGGCTACCCCATGCTTCAAGACAATAATTCCATTTGCTTATAGTTGGGAATAAATATTCCATAATATATAATTACATATTGTTTTGGGGATTAATCACTATGCTTTAATTATGTTCAATTTGTAACAATAAGAATACATCTTGAATATTAGATACTTGCATTATGATCCATAACAGTAGCAAAGTTACAGTTATGGAGTCGCAAGGAAAATAGGCTTATGGTCAGGGATCACCACACGTGAGGTGTATTAAAGAATTGCCGCATTAGGAAGGTTGAGAACTACTGTGCTAGGTGAGTTTCAACATGGTTTTTGAAGGTCAGCCATATGCTCATCAGTATTAACCAGTCCTGCATTAAACCTCCAAGTTTGCTTTAAAAAGTGGGGTTGGAGCCTAGTTTTTTGAGTGGCGTATCAAAAAGGGAGTATTGTACTCAGAGTGTAGAGGCTCGCTGCTAGGGTTTGAGAATTTTATGTGTAAGTGTGAACTTCAGCAGGTTCTTTGACCTCAGTTTCTTCATTTGTAAACATTTTTTAAATTTATCTGTAAACAAAGCTATTAAAAACAACATTGTAGCCAGGCAGTGATGGTGGGCACCTTTAATCCCAGCACTCAGGAGGCAGAGGCAGGCGGATTGCTGTGAGTTTGAGGCTAGCCTGGTGTACAAAGCAAGTCCAGGATAGTCAAGGCTACATGGAGAAATCCTGTCTCAAAAAACCAAAATCCAAAACCAGAACCAAAACCAAAAATAAAACCATGTAATGTGTTGTGATGAAGACTGAGTCAATAGTTAAAATGTGTAGAACAGAACCTGGCACATACTGAGTACTCCCCTGCTGGCCAGGATTCTATCTCAGTACCCGGGATGCACTGAGTACCCCCCTGCTGGCCACAATTTTACCTTCTGTTTTTTAAATCATGTCTTCATCAGAAGGTCTTACCATCAGGCTCTGGTGTGATGGGGAGGAGGGACATGTCACCAAGAGCAATGGAAGTGCTCTGTGTTGTTTCTAGTAGGGGTTTCTATGGGACTCCTCTGGCCAACAATTGGAAAAGATGTACACCATATCTGGTACTGGGCCTTTTTTTTGGCTGGCCTATTGTTTCTGGAAGAGGTATTGCCCCCTACCCCATGACTTATTTTTAAATAAGTGTATATATGCACACACACACACATACACACACACTTATCTGCTTCTACAATAGTAGATTTCCATATGCTTTATCAAAGGTGTTTAGTGTTACTTAGCTTTCACCATGCTCCATCCTCTGTTCTGCTCTCTGTCCTTCACCACCAGCTTAATCCTTCCTGCTCCATTCCCCTTGACCCTGCCTGCTCTCTATGCCTTTCTCCCTGGAAGCCCCCCTTTCCCAGGCCTCCGACTTTTCTTCGAAATGTAGTTAACCGGGACAGACTTATCACAATTTAAGAAATAAAAATTCACTTTGTGTTTTGTCCTGACAGCATGCCCAGGAACAAGAAGGCCCCGGCCCATGCTGAGGACGGACGGGTCTGGGAAGATGTTGGAAGAGAGCGCAAGGAGACGGAAGCGGCAGGGTCACTGCCTGTACCTTGCACTGATCCCTAGCTTCTCCCCTTTCCGATGCCTGATATGTCGGTACATTTGCCAAATTATTTGTGGTTATTTCTAGGTCCAGAGCCCATGAAACATGATTGGAAAGGGCCCACAGGAGAGAGCCCATGGTATCTTTCCTACTGGTACTCTGGTTTTCTCCCGAGCTGGGAAAGTGACATTAAAAAACAGTAAGAAATGAGAACAAAATACGTGGATGCATATGTGTGAAAATGCCATGATGAAACCCACTGCCTTGTATTCTAACCTCCGAACAGATAAATACAGTAATGAAATAAAATAATTCAAGCTGAAGTGAATTATTTTCTGCTTTCAAAGTCCTCTTAGTGCCCTCTCCTGAGCCCTGCAGAGTGGTGGGAAGGGAACAAAGGCATCCATGTCCATCGGGGGCCTTGGCCTTCCTAGCCAGCCCTGGGGTGAGCTTCAGCCCAAGCACTTAATGCCTGCTGAAGTGGGACTGAGAAAGGTTGATGCCATCTCAGTGGTTATTTTCTCCAATCAGGGAGATAGCATGTGTAAAAATGTTTTGAAAGGTAAGCGTGAAAAGTGGCAATTGGCCTCCATGATAAACAGAACTATAAATGTCAAAGACTCTAAACGGTACAATTTCCCTGAATAAGACATTGCTTAGGACAGAGCTTGGCTGCATTTGCACATCTTAAAAGTTTTACTAGGCCAGTACTGAAAATCAGTTATTGCTATAACAATCTTTAATTTGTTTATAAATTATTTTTCTCAGACAAGGTCTCGCCATCTACCACAGGCTGGCCTCGAGCCTACTACTTAGCCCAAGATGGCTTTAAACTCTTGATCCACTTGCTTCGGCTTCCCAAGTGGTAGGATTACAGGTCTGCCCCACCACGCCCAAGCTAGTGCTTTCAAAGTTTCTACAGACAGCGCTGCACTATATCTCATCCTGTGATAAGGAGATGTAGGGAAGTGGGTGGTCCTCCAATCCTACCTCATAACAGGCCTCAGCCGGTTATGAACCCCATTCTCCACTCTCCCACAATTATTCTCCAGTCTCACTTTCTAGGTCTCAGGCTACAGTGAACCCCATTCTCTGCTCCCGCACAACTCTAGCCTGATCCTTTGGGTAGGAAGGAGGTTCAGCTCTGGAGTCTTTGATGGCTAGAGGTCAGGATGGTCCACGGGCCTTGGTTAGACCGTGTCTAAGAGTCCAGTCTCTCCCCAAGGCTATGGCATTGTAAGAAGTGCTGACAGCGTCTCAAATGGATATGGGCAGGCAACTTAGATGACAGTGTTCCTAGCAACTCCAACCCCCAGACCCTTGATTGCTATGGACAGAGGTCAAAGGAAGTAGATGGAAGGATACAGGGTGTACTGGCTGGTTCTGTGCATCAACTTGACACAAGCTAGAGTCAGTTGAGGAAATGCCTCCCTGAGATTCAGCTGTAGGGTATTTTCTCAATGAGGAATCAACGGAGGAGGTCCCAGCCCATTGTGGGCAGCGCCATCCCTAGACTGGTGGTTCCGGGTTCTATAAGAAAGCACGCCGAGCAAGCCAGGGGAAACAAGCCGGGAAGCAGCATCCCTCCATGACCTCTGCATCAGCTCCTGTCTCCAGGCACCAGCCCTGCTTGAGTTCCTGTCCCGACTTCTTCCGATGACGACTATGAGCTGGAAGTGTTAAGTTGCCTCCCCAACTTGCTTTTTGGTCGTGGTGTTTTGCTGCAGCGATAGAAACCCTCAGACGCCAGGGTTGTGCTTTCTCACACCTTGTCCTCCCTTGAGCAAGAGCATGGTAGGATGTAGACCAGGAAAGCCTGGTTTATTTTAAAGAAGATGGAGTGGGACTTGAGGAATAGCAACACCGAAATGAAAAGTAGCTGACAGGACACTGGGGACACTTGTGATAACAATGGCTATTTTGTCCTGATTGCTTATCTGTGTGGGGCTGACTAGGTCCCGCAATGGGTCATGGATTTCTCAAGTCTTCTGGTTTATTTTCTATTATGAAATTGTGCCGACTTTTTAAAAAAAAATTCACTTTACATCCTGATCGTAGCCCCCTCTTTCCCTTCCTTCTGGTCCCACGCACTCTCCTTCCTCCCTCTATACTCTCTCCCCCACTCCTCAGAAAAGGGAAGCCCTTCCCCCAACCAACCCATGCCAGCTCATCAAATCGCATCAGGACTGAGCATCCTTTTCCCCTGTGGCCTGGTGAGGCAGCCCAGAGAAGGGCAAGTGATCAAAAGCAAGAAACAGAGTCCATGTCAGAGACAACCCCTACTCCCCTTACTAGGGGACCCACATGATGAAGGAGCTACCCATTGGCTACTCATCTGTGTAGGGGGCCTAGGTCCAGTGAATGCATGGTCCTTGGTTGGTGCTTCAGTCTCCACAAGTCCCCCTGGGCCCTGCTTAGCTGGTTCTGCTGGTTTTGTGGAGCTCTTGTCCCCTCCTGATCCTTCTATTATTCTATCCTTCCCTTCAGTCTTCCACAAGACTCCCTGCACTCTGCCCAATGTTGGCTATGAGTCTCAGCATCCATTTTGATCCGCTGCTGGGTGTAGTCTCTCAGAGGACATTTATGCCAGGCTCCTGTCTGTAAACATAGCAGAGTATCATTAACAGTATGAGGGGGTTGGCTCTTTCACATGGGGTAGGTCCCAGGTTGAGCCAGGCATTGGTTGAACATTCCCTCAATCTCTGCTCCATCTTTATCCTACACATCTTGTGTATTTTTAATCAATTGATAAGATTCACATATTAGTGTATAAAAGATGCTTTATGAAACTCAGTTTCAATCCTGATTTTCCCCCAAACTCCCCAACAATGGACATTTAATAAAGTCAAGACATTTCAGGTCAATCCATGTTTTGTCTGCATGCCTGGAACTTAGCACTTTCCCCATTGGTATTGTGTCTCCATTTTCTAGGGATCTGCATGTAAGATCTAGTGGATCTTGTTATATAATATATATATTAGGAAATGTCACTTTGGGCTGACTGTTCTTCATAAGACCCACAGAGTGACAGAAGCCCCAGTACTAGGCATGATAAACCTCCTTTCCCATGATTGGTCTTGGGAGCCCAAATGAGCCCTCAAATGATAGAGACCATTGATGTAGCTCTTGGCTGCCTCTCAGAGTTTGAAGGCAAGCCTCTGTTACTGAAAACTTACAACATAGTATTTAGATGCTTTGAGCTGGATCTGAACTGAAAAATCTCTTTCCTGCAGTCTAGCATCCATGTTGCTAAATAAAATAAATAAATAAAAAATACTACACAAGCTGCCAAGGGAAGGAAACAATTAGTGCCGTTCAGCTGTGACACTTACAAACCACAATGAGCAACATGGCAAAATTCCCATAAAGGTGCAATAGTGGCTTTCACATGGTGATAACCATTGGACTTAAGGCCCACATAACAGGAGGGAAATCCTGGTACTAGGAACCTAGCTAGCTTCCTGGAACTAATGAGGCCATGGACATTAGAAAAGAATCTACTACCACCACTTTGCTAGACCAGCATAATGCTTTACTATGTTCTAAGATCTCTCTTGCTAAATTGGCTTGCCTAGAACCTGTAGTATAATTTGGGCTGGTGTCTTGTCTTAGCCTTCTGGGGACAGTGTCAATTTTCCACTATTGAGCTGTGTACGTTTCACAAATACCTGCTGCCATAGCCAGAAGTTTCCTTTGTTTTTATGTTTAAAAAATATTTTTTGGCTGTCTTTATGTCAATTGAGATGAGTATGTACTTTGTCTTTTTTATTCTACTAATATGAGGTGTTACATTGATCTTTATTTTTTGTATGTAGAAGTATTCTTGTAATCGTGGGATAAATTCTAGTTGATCATTTTTAGATAATCATTTTAATATGCTGATTGATTCAATTTGCAATTAGATGAGAATTTTTGCACTTGCACTTACAAGGTGTGTGGTGTGTCTTTGCATTTTTTGGTGAAGCTTTAGTTTTACAAAGGGGATGCATTAGCTACTCTTCTCATTGCTGTGACTAAACACCTGGTGAAAAC
Organism: Acomys minous; assembly: GCF_964271855.1. NCBI lineage: Eukaryota > Metazoa > Chordata > Mammalia > Rodentia > Muridae > Acomys > Acomys minous. The sequence continues at coordinate 109,597,681 of NC_140484.1, forward strand.
AACTTGAGAAGGACATATTTTTTCAGCTCACAGGCTGAAGTTGTAGCCTATCACAAGAGCGTGAGGCAGCTGCTGAGGTTTTGTCTGGCACCAGGAAGCGGAGAGAAGAACGCTCAATGCTTCAGTTACTTCCCGTTGCTCTGATTAAAACATCCCACTCAAACAGCTTAACAGTTTAAGAGAGAAAGAGTTCAGTGCCCTTGGAGTTCAAGGACACAGATCATCTGACAGGAACTTGAGGTACTTGACACCTTTGTATCTGCTTCGTACTCAGCTGCTTTCCTCTTCTTGATGAACCAATCCCAGGGCCTAAGTCCATGGAATAGTACCATCCTTTAGAGTCAGTCTTCTCACCTAAGCAAACCTATTGATGTAATCTCTCATAGCAGGCCCAGAGGTTGCTTTCCTAGGTGACAGAATCCTGTCCAGTTTACAATACTGTAAACTTAGCTTCATTTCTCCCTTTCATACAGTCCTAAACCTTCACCCAGGGAATGGTGCTACCCATTCTTAGTGCTTGTCCTCTCACTTCAATTACCTTTATTTAAGTAATCCCTCACAGACATACCCATAGGCTTTCCCCCCACCTGAGTTTAGATCCTGCAAAGGTGATATTAACTACCACAGGAAGTCATCCTGCCTCTTTTTTTAAAAAAGTTTTTAAAACATTATTTTTATGTGCATTAGTTTTGTCTACATGTGTGTCTGTGTGAGGGTGTACGATATGCTGGAGCTGGAGTTATAGATAGTTGTGAGCTGCCACGTGGGTGCTCGGAATTGAACGTGATTCTTCTGGAAGAGCAGCCAGTACTCTTTTTTTTTTTTCCATCAACAATATTTTTATTGAGTGTTTGAGAATTTCCCATAATGCTCCCTATCACACTCACTTCCCAGTCTTGTCAAGACTAAAAGAACAATACATACTGATCAAACAAAAGTTGGATTAAAAACGAACATTGTGGGCCCTGTCTGCAGGCAGAGGAAACTCTCCCTTCTGGTACCTTAACCCACATAAAAGATGCCAAAAGCTAGCTCTTTGAAGAAAAACATATCAAAGGTGCCCTGGAGACAAGCCACGCCCCCCCAAGTGTCCTGAGATTGTCTCCTGCTATATACTTAGTTTAAAAACCCACAGGTTGGAAGGTTTGGGAGCACACTCCCCACTTCTCCCCATAGCTCTCTCCCCTTGTCTTTCTTTTATCATTAAGCTTTAGTGAATTAAAATCTAGTTCTTTTACTCTTGACTGTCTTTATTTTAATCAAGTGCAGTCTGGCCCTTCGCAAGCCAGAGGCTCCCTTCCCCCTCTGGAGGGGACCCAGATTTCTATTGTCTCAACCCTGGCTGAGTGTGGCTGCCTTGCACTCCCTCCCTGCACAGAAGGCCTTCTTTCTGTCAGGTCTCAGGACAGTGCCTTCTTCAGCTAGCCTCCAGAAAGATGAAGAAAACTCTGTGACCAGATTCTCAGCCCAGCTTCCCAGAGAAAGGAACCCACAGAACATGACTGACAAACTCAAAATAACTAAAAGAGAGAAGAACAAAATTAATAAAAAGATAGATGAAGAGAGGAAGTTACCGCAGAATATAATGAAGTACAAAGAATAATTAGGGGATACTTTCAAAACTTATATTTCCCCAACCCCCCAAAAATCTAGACATTTATAGACAGCTGAAACTGGAAATTGTACTATATTAAGCAAAACAAGCCAGACTTGGGATGACAGACACCACTTGTTTGTTTGTTTGCTTGCTTGGTTTTGGTTTGGAGTTAAATTGGAGAAAATGGAGTTAAAATTACAATATGTATGTGTGGGTCACAAGACTAGAAAGCGTTCATGAAAGGGAGGAAGAAACAGTATAAGTGTAGGAAATAGAAAAGGTAATGGAATATGTGTTGTAAAAATGCAGAAGTTGTGACTACCTGGGGGAAGAAATAGAGCCAGATTGAGGTGAAGAGGGGCATAGGGGGTAATAAGAAAGAGGAATAAATGAGAGCAAAGCATGACAATACATACTGTATACTATATAGAGTTTGCAGCCCGAGTCTGCTGCACAGAGCGTGCATTGGAAAAGGGGTAGTCTTATACGGCGAAAAATTAAAGTTGAGAGTCGTCTTATACACCAGAAAATATGGTACCTATGAAGATGCTGTAATGAAACCCAATACTTTGTGCCTACTCTAATCAAAAAAGAAAAGGAGTAAAACAAAACACATAGATTTAAATGTTTAAAAAAAAACCCTCAAAAACTTTGCCTGCTCTCACAGAAATGTTCAAGATACTATCCAATGAATACATAGGCACCATGGAGGTTTAAGGGAGACTCCCTGCACAGGCGCAGATGTTTCCATACTGGGTCCCTAGTTTTTTAAGTTTAGGAGGTGTGGTCTTGCTAGAGGAAGCATGTCACTGGGGGTGCACTTTGACAGTTCAAAGCCCAGCACTATTCCTAATGTGTTCTTTTGCTTCCTGCTTGTGGTTTGAGATGTGAGCCTTCAGCTGTTCCTGCCGCCATGCCTGCCTGCTGCCACATTTCCCTGCCATGACAGTGATAGTGTGGTAGCCTTTTGTCCCTCTGGAACCATGAGCCCCTCTGGAGCCTTCAGTAAGTTGCCTTAGTCATGATGTTAGCATGGCAGAAGAGAAATAACTCATAGGGGACCGTGGTCCAACTGTCATTTGAAATTTAGCAAGTTTACTTCCTGGCAAGTAGGAACACTTGTGCACAACATTATGCTGCTGTCTCCAAATAAACACAATAATAACAGTCACACCTATGCCTCCCTGTCCCGATCCCACTACCCCTTCCTTTTGGAAAAAGGATGTAGAGTCCTTTGTTGGTGTTTCCTCTTTGATGATCTGCAGCTTAACTGCTATGGTGTAAAGCCGGAGATTTTCTAAAACATGACAAGGGGCTGAGTGAAGAGAAAAAAAAAATGTTTTTATATACCATACATGTAGACATCTCAGTTACAATAGGAAATACTCCTGACAGGCTCGGTCTTTGTTCTGCACAAAGCACATGGTGTTAGTAATTCGTTTTCTTCCTCTATATATTCTACATTCCTTTTCCCATCAGTACCCAACATCAGCAGAGCGACCGGAACCTTTATTTCATGGAGAACTAGGCCATTAAAAGTTATGTATAGGTTGGGTTATTGTAGTTGTCTATTGACCTAAATCAGAAGGCATGGTAACAACAAAGCCATTACCTACATACTCGGTCTCACCTCCCGTATGGATCAGAAGTCAAACTTTTCCTTGATAGTCACGATCAGTCACCCACAGAAAATATTCGTCCTCCTCTTTGTGTGTAGATTCAGTGGCATGGCTGTTTAGAGCTACTCCACCCCTACCCTGTGACTGAGATTATCGTTCCCTAGGGAACCCCACAAAACTACATCCCCCGGAACTTCTAGACTAGCACTTTCATGAGGAAAACGGGCACTGTGTGTCAGAACACAGGCCACACGACAACAGTTGTAAGCCTGCAGCGTCCCTGGCCGCCATTGCTATCATCCTCAGGGGCGGCCTCCCACACTGCATCAAAACTGGGATGGACAGAACTGTAGGTTGAACTTTGACCTGTGCTCCTCAGAGCACGGCTTGATCTTATGGAAGCATTTCCTCAGCTGAGGTTCTCTCCCCTCAAATGACTACGTTTTGTGTCAAACTGACATAAATTTAGCCAGCACAGCAGGTTTTATCTGCATGTCTATATGAGCACCATGTACACGCCTCAAGCCTGTGGAGGCCGGATGAGGGCCTGGATCTCCTGCAGCCGGAGTTAGGGATTACTATGAACCACCACGTGCATGCTGGGAACTGAACTTGGTCCTCCATCAGAATAAGTGCTCTGAGCCATCTCTCCAGTCCCCACAACTTATCTTTTAATATCATGTTCTATATATAAACATCTGTTACTATTTTCACATTTGCCTTTGAAGTAATATTATATATATATAAAGAGGACATCCAATCTTAGAATCACACTGACTTTCACATGTATCTGTGTAGAAATAGTTATCTTTCTTCATGTTGTTTATGTCTTTGGCTTTGAGCGACCGTCTAGCGTTCCTTCATTTCAGCCTGAAGGACTCCCTACTAGTGGCAAACTCCTTTAGATTCTTTTTATCTGTAAATACTTAATTTCTGTTTCATAATTGTTACAGTTTGGAAGTAAAATGCTCCCCGCAGACCCGTGTGTTGAAATGCTTGCTCCTTAGCTGGTGGCTCTGTTTCTGGAGAGTGTGGGGGCTTTAGGATGTGGAGTCTCATGAAAAGAAGTGGGTTGCTGGAGGGAGGCAGGTCCTCTGGGGTATAGCCTGGCCCCTACTTCCCACCTGAGTGCCCTCTCTGCTTTCCGGTCCACCCAGCTATGAAATACCTCAGTCCCAGGCTCTTACTAACTTGAATTTTACCACAACTTCCCTGCACAACAGTCTGTTTCCTCCTGAAGCATGAACCCAGATGAATCCTTATCCATGAAGTTGCTTCTGTTAAACACCATGTCACAAGGATGAGAAACGCAGCTAACACATTCATCCAGGCTAATGCTTCTGGATAGAGCGTTTTCCCACGACAGTATTTTCCCTTTCTTTCTGCATTTTGACGATGACACCCTACTGCTTTCTGATGAGTGCTTGGCTGTTAATCTTATCAAAGGTGCCTTGTATGTCAGGAGTCTATTTGATAACAGATGGTGGGATTGGTTAGCATGGAAATACTAGGAATTCCCATTTCCAAGCCGTATTTTACGTACAGCACAGGAGAAGCTACGTTCTTGGCACTTCAGCTGCCAAGCGAAAAGGAACTAACACTGACCAGAGTGGCAAGCACCTCCTCACTTAACAAAGGGGGCTGCATGTTCTGGGCTGGGTCAGTGTGGATGCCTCTCACTGGTTATAGGCAAGGCCTTAAAGCATGTTCTCCAAACACTTTTATTCCTCTATACACACTGTACAAAGCAATGCATTTCACATGTACTTTGGTCAGATTTACACTCTGTTACCTTCTCCTGTCTCTTCCCTTTCCAGCAGTTCCTTTCTTCTCCCTCAATAGCTCCCCTGCATGTCACATGTGTATGCATCCATATGTAAACATGAGCAAAATTTAGGTTCTACCCATGAAAGAAAACACGTGATGTTTTTTTTTCTTTCTGGGGCTGTCTTACTTTGCTTAATAAGATGATTTCTGAATCCATCTGTTTCCTGGAAGGATACAGCGCTGTTCCTGTTTATGGCAGAACAAGGCTGCAGTGTGTGTGTGTGTGTGTGTGTGTTAGTTTCTTTATCCATGTATCTGTGAATGCATACCTAGGAGGCTGACTCCACGGTTTGGTTACCATGAATGGTGCCATGGTAAAGATGGATGAACATGCGGCCCTATAGGGTATACTGTATATACTGTGCTGACTTAGTATCCACTGGCTATATTCAAGCACTGGTATAGCTGAATCATATATTAGTTTTATTCTGACGTTTTGGGGGAATCTCCACACTGATTTCCATAGTGTCTGCATTAGTTTGCATTACTCCCACCAGCAGTATGTAAGGATTTCTCTTTTCCACATTGTCCCTGGCATTTGTTCTTGTTTGTTTGAAATTATAACCATTCTGATCAATGGCAGAGAACCTCAATATGGCCCCAACCCCCATTGTTTATAAATTGATTTTCAAGTCAGCGTGTGGATTAATAGATGTTGTTACGGAATCTTCACACGTATCTGTTGTCGTGTTTTGTTCTTGTTAACCCTCTCAGTCCCTGCTTTACTCTCTTCCCCTCTCTGTTGACCCCCTTCTTTTCCACAATTACTCGTCATTTCTGCTTTCACCACACACATAGTTCATTATCATCCTTTATTCCTTCCTTCCTTCTCCCTTTGTATCTCTTTCTCCCCTCTCACAGCTCCTTTTTGTCCCTTGCCACTGTCCCATCCCCCACCTCCCACCCCAGGGCAGGAGAGGGAGAGAGGAATTTCTCTCGTGAATCTGGCTTGTTTCACGCAGCGCAGTGACCTCCAGCTCCATCCCTTTCCAACAGATGCCATACTTTCATTCTTCTTTACAGTTAATTTGCATTTTCCTGGTGACTAAAGACACCGGACATTTTTCACGTATCAGTTGCCTACACATATATCTGTTTCCCGAGAAGTATTTGTTCATTTCATTCACCCAATGCATTTAATTGGATTATCTGCTTTTTGGAAGTGTTCAATCCTTGAGTGATTTCTACATATGACAAAACCCAGAGCCAGACATGGCAGCCTGTCATTCCATTTTAGGTATCTCGAGAATCTGTGGGACCCAGTAAGGAGCTCGTGCATTACAGTAAGTTTTGCTGAGTAGCCTAGGTCTTCACATTTTTGCAAAGTAACCTAGGCAACCACTGTCATAACCCACGCTTCTGAGGTTCTATCTCCAAAAGACTAGTAGGAAGGTAATAACACATCGCTTAGTCTTGTGTGGCCCTACAGTCCCACAGGTTTTAGCTTAGCTTAGCTTAGCTTAGCTTAGCTTAGCTTAGCTTAGCTTAGTGTGTGTGTGTGTGTGTGTGTGTGTGTGTGTGTGTCACACACACACACACACACACACACACACACACACATACTGCCATCAAACTCCTGTTGCACGATAAGTTCAGTCTTGAGTTTATATTGGTGGCTTCAAGACAGAGATGCTGATCATGTGCTTCTCAGGGGCAATGGGTCCAGGTGCTAGGGGTTATTCGCCTCTTGTCCCCATGTGATGGCTGTATCTGTCCTATCTTTTCTCTTGCTGCCTTCGAGAGTCCCCATTAGTCCTTTTACAGTTGATTTACAATGTGCTTTGGTATGCACTTCTGCACTTACCCTTTTTGGAGTTTGTTGAGCTTTCTAGATGTGTAGATTTGTATCTTTCATTACACTTGGGACCTTTTTAGCCACTGTTTCTGTAAATATTCTCTCATGTTCTTCTGTTTTTCTCTGTGTCTGGAACTCCAGAGGAGTGTACTTCTCCCCAGGACCCTGGTGCCCTAGTCAATTGATTAATCGTTTCCCTTTTTTGCTTCCTCCAATGGGACAGGCTAATTTGACCTATCTTCTTGTTTGTGAACCTTTTTTCTCCTGCCTTCTTAAGTATGCTCTTGATTCACTTAGAAAATTTTTCATATAAGTTACTGTAATTTTTTTCTTACTGAGACATAGTATTTGTATACATTTGTGGGTCACAGTTATGATAATTCAGTATATTTAACTGATACGTCATGATCAATTCAGGCTAATAAGTATGTCCATATTTTTAAGTATTAATCATTTCTATGTTGGTAAATTTTGTACTCTTGTTTTTTAAAAATTATTTTGAAATACACCATATATTGCTCCAGACACCACCTCCCCTACTGTGATATAAAAAACTGATAGTAATTTTTCCTCTGCAACAGTGTTGTGTCTCAATCTCTTTCTGTCTGATATAATGTACACCATTGGCAAAATGTCCTGTGCTGCTTAAGCTTGTTGAATGCTGCCTTACTTTTCTGTTGCTGTGATAAAACACTGGGACAAAAGCGACTTAAGGAAGAGAGAGTTTATTTTGGCTTCTAGTGCGGGGGTGGGGGGGGGATGGGGATGGGGATGGGGTGGGGGTGTGGGCTGCAGTCCATCATGATGCGGGAAAGCACGGCAGCAGAAGCGTGAGGTTAGCTCGTCCTCCTGCACCAGCAACAAGGAACCAGAGCACAGGAAATGGGGCTAGGCCATGAACCCCAAAACCGTGCTTCCAGGGTCCTGCTTCTTCCAGTCTGGACTCCCTAAAATCTCCACAATCTCTCCCATCAGTACCACCGCTCGAGGAACAAATGGTAAGACATGAACCTATGTGGAACATGTTACATTCAAACCACTGCAGCAGTGTATTCTGGGAGTGAGGAGGGCTCTTCTGTCCTTGACCTAGCTTGTTATTTCAAATGTCCCTCAAGACTCTTTGCCTGAGGATGGATGGTCTAGCCCTCCTGGCTCCATAAGAGGGACAGGGAAGAAGAGCAAGGTGGTCCAAGAAACACTGCGCCCTTGAGAACAGCTAGAAGCTGAGCTATTTCCAATGGAGGGCGCTGTTGTGTATCCCATAATATAAAATATCATGTTGGGAACGAGTGGTTCTGCCGGTGGTGGTAAGCGCTTAGTTTGGTGATGATGTATTTCTTTGGCTATTTGTTCGTTTACTTGGAAGCCTCACCCGAGAGGGCACTGCACCCTACATGGGACTCCTGACAGGGAAACTCCAACTGGCAGCCTCAGTAGGGCTTCTCCAGTTGATTTCTGCTGCATGTTTCTAAGTCCTGGTTTGATGATGCTACCTTTTATTTGCTCTCTCAGTGGAGCTGCCCAAGTCATCTCTGCTGGATCTTGTGTGTGTCCAATTCATTGGTGTTTATATCTGATACTCACTATTTATTCTTTTGCATTATTATTATTATTATTTATTCATAGTACATCCAGATTTTAATCCCTTCACTCTTATTTTGCTGTTCCCACCGTCCCTCCCTTTTCCATTCTATTCCCCTCCACATGACCTCTGAGAGGTGGGGTCCTCCTCCCCCACCGTCTGACCACAGCCTATCAGGTCTCATCTGGATAGCCTGCATCCCCTTCCTCTGTGTTCTGACAGGACCTCTCCCCTAAGGGGCAGTGATCAGGCAGCTGAGTTCTTGTCAGAGGCAGTCCCCGCCCTCTGTCCCCCTCTCCCCTCCCTCCATCCCCATGTGGAAAATGAGTTGTCCAGATTCTGTTTCTTTTATGCTTAGTAAACTTACTCATCTAAAACCGAAAGCACAGCTATGATACATTATTCTGTAGACCACATAGGATGCCACCCTTCTCCTTGGGCCTTGGCAAACTCCATAGACCACGGTTCCTCTCTGTTCTTCTGTGATGTTGAGGTTTTAGCGTCTATAAATGAGAAAGAACAAGTGATATTTACATTTCTTCTTGTGTCTTATTTCACTTAACATAATGACGTCCAGTGCCATTCATGTTGATACTAATGACAGGGTCATTTATTTTTTTCCATTCTGAGCAGTAGTTCATTGTTTGGATGAACCACATTTTCTTTATCTGCACATCCATTTTCTGGCCTGGGACAGGACTATTTGCTAAAGCTTCATCAATTGAGCACAGTGGTTGTCAATGCACTAACATAAGGCTCTGAGGAAATAATTCTATCGTGGACCTTTGACTCATCATTGGGATAATTCACTGAAGGCTTCCTAATTTGACAGGCTATTGGGAGCTGATGGATGTTTAAGAGGTGAGGTTTAACTAGAGGAGACAAGCCATTGGGGATACAACTTTGGGGACTGTGTCTTGTTCCTGTTCTCTTTTGCTTCCTGGCCACTGTGTGGTGCTACGCCAGCTGCTCGATGCTGTCACATCTGGCTTCACATCAGGGCCCAAACACTGGACCCAAGACATGATGGGATGACATTTCTGAAATCCTGAGCCACAGTCAAGTTTTCTTCTTTCTAAGTTGTTCATTTCAGGTGTTTTGTCACAGTGGTGGGAAGCCAACATATCTGGATGCAAGCATTGGTTGGCTCCGTATCGTGGCTTCTGTGAACATGCTGCAGTGCTTACTTTCTTTGGAAGTGTACTAGGGACTGTCAGATCATCTGGTAGGTCTATTTCTAGTTCCTTTCAAAGAGTTTCCATGTTCCACACAGGATAAACAGGCTCAGCTAATTTACATTTCCACCACGATGTGTTAGAATCTTTCTTCATATCCTTGCCAACATTTTTTTCCCCTTAGAGGCAAAGCCTTACTATGTAGCCCAGGCTGGCCTCAAATCTCCCGCCTCAGCTTCCAAAGTGCTGATCATAGGCATGTGTTGCAATGTCAACCCTCTTAAATATTTTTGGTGCATGATTTCCTCTGTCTGTTTTTTAAAGTCATATTAGATATTAATGTCTTTGTCTAGCAAATATGTTATTTGGCCTTTCTTGGGGATACTTTATCTAATTCTTCTTTTGTGTTTGTATAGTCACAATTTGCTCCTATCTGTTTGCAAACTGGTTTTTTTTTTTTTTTTGGTTTGGTTGCTAAAAAACAAAAACAAACTGTATGTCATAAATATGTTAATGTGGTAAATATGGAAATAAGCTTCAATAACATCTCTGGGATTTGGGTTTGTTACTTATCGAGCGATATAGTTGTTTGTTGAGTGATTTTTCTATGTTCTGTTTGTATGATTTTGTTATGTGCAATCACTTGCCCTCTTCTGTGCATATATCTGCCATAATCTCCTCTCCTCACAAGCGCATCAATCATACAGATTAGGACCATACCTCAAGCCTTCATTTATCTTAACTGGAGAGTCTCTCTTCAAATACAATTACATTCGGACGTACGATGTGTTAGGACTTCAGCATATGGATATGTTGGGGACACAATTCATTTCATAACGACCACTCCAGTGTGGATGAGGACATCCAGGTCTCCATGTCCTCCGTCAACACTGCAGGGGCTTTACAACACTTTTGGAGCAGAAGAAACTCCTGGCTCCTAGCCTGTCTTCTTTAACAATACCTTGGTTTCAGATGGTGATTGGCAAGGCTCAGTACAGGCGTCACTGCCTCTCGGGCGCCCTCTGATGGCACGAATGGGTAAGACCGCATTTCGTTCTATGGTGTTTGGGTGGAGTAGTTGAGTTCCTGCGCAATGATTTCTGTCTTGCTTCCCTTTTCTTAGTCTCTTGGTGAGAGAAGTGGGCTCTACTTAGGTACGTCAGAGGCAGGAGACGATGAGCCTTAGAATGGTTTTCGTCTGCCAAGTGCAGCTGCTCAGCTGGGGCAGCCCCCTCCCTCAGCCCAAGCGATAGTTCTTTCTAGGCCCTGATATCCATGCTGCTCATGCCTGCCACACCTGTGGTTTTGACAAATCCTCACTCTCCCAGACTCTGCTGTGTGTCACCCGCGTTTCCATCTCCCCGAATGGCACCGATTCCCTTAAGATGTCCCCTTTACCACAATTCCTTCAGTCTCCATTGCTCCTGCCTCAGTGTCTGCTCACCATCTAGCAAGTGAACTTGTCCCAGTTTCATTGCTGTCCTCATGAGGAAATATTCCCACCAAAAGCAGCTTTGGGGAGGAAGGGGCTTTTCTTGCTTACACTTTCAAGTTCTAGAGAATCAATTTGGGGAAGTCGAGGCAGGAACTCAAGCGGCCAGTCACATCCCGCCCAAGGTCAAGAGCGGAAACAGGAGATAAACTCGTTTACCTGACAGACTGCTACAGCGCTCAGCCAATCTTCTTCCCAGAGCTGAGCCCATGAGATGGTGTCCCACCCACGTTCAATTAATACCAATTAGCCGTTTCCTATGGACATGCCTACAGCCCAGCCTGATATAGATACTTCCTCAACCGAGGCTCTTTTCCTCAGGCGAGTTTGGGTTGCGTCAAGTTGACAGTTAAAACCAACCAGCGCACAGACATAGAGGTTCCTTCAGCATCTCTCTCCCCATCTGCTCTCCAGCTTCCTTCCGCATACTTACCACTGTCTGTTGGGGATGATGAAGCCCACCTCCTCACTGTGTGCAATGAACTGGAAGGGGCCGGTTTTCTTAGAGGATTTTGTGGAGAGAGGGCTGTATGTGATAGTGAGTTACTTAATCTTGCTTTGTTGGATCTTAATTTCCTTATCTGTGGACTGGGTCTTAATACCCATTTTTTTTTTTTTTGCATAGGCTCGCTATGAAGATAAAGTGAGGTAATATATGTGCAAGTGTTTAGCAAATGCATGCAAATGAAAGTGGTCCAATAAATATTGGCAATTTTGCATTTAATGAAAACTCCAAACTTTTATACCCCTGCAGAGAAGATGTACAGCTTGTATTTACTTTCTCCTGGGGAAAAATAACACCTTAGATTTGCAGCCTGTGAGTGCTCTGACGTTCATTATCATATTTAATCCACATAACACCACTGTGAGGAAGTTGAGGGGGGGGTGTGGATCTGTATGTTCCTTCCTTTATCTTGTTTTGTAATTGGAAAAGAAGAGTTGCAGGCCAGGAAACAACTCACAGAAGCATATTTACCTGACTCGTTAAGTAATGAGCATGGAACCAGGCCTAGAATTCTGTTACCTGATTCCGCAGGAGAGATAGGCAACCACATACCTTTATGGAGAGAGAGCTGGTTATGTTTTCTGTTGAAGTGACTGGGAAAGAAAATGTCTGGAGCAGCTAGAGTCTTGTGACTTGAGCTATGAGGGAAGGTGTAGGATCTTTACGATGTGAGTCAAGGGATGCCTGGTGTTTGCTTGCTTGTTGTTTGTTTGTTTTTCAGAACAGAGAGAAGCTGGTACCTGAGGGAGAAGCCTAGAGGCTCAGGATGCCAAGCAGACCAAGGCTACCCCTTCCAAGCTTTCACTGTTAGAGGTTTACTTTTGGGTGGAAGTGTGGGACTAACCCATCTGAGTGGGCAGTTAGTGGAGTAGGTATGCTTGAGGTGGGCGGTGCTTTAGCATCCTTAGAGAGTAGGTATGCTTGAGGTGGCCGGTGCTTCAGCATCCTTAGAGAGTAGGTATGCTTGAGGTGGCCGGTGCTTTAGCATCCTTAGAGAGTAGGTATGCTTGAGGTGGGCGGTGCTTTAGCATCCTTAGAGAGTAGGTATGCTTGAGGTGGCCGGTGCTTCAGCATCCTTAGAGAGTAGATATGCTTGAGGTGGCCGGTGCTTTAGCATCCTTAGAGAGTAGGTATGCTTGAGGTGGCCGGTGCTTCAGCATCCTTAGAGAGTAGGTATGCTTGAGGTGGGCGGTGCTTTAGCATCCTTAGAGAGTAGGTATGCTTGAGGTGGGCGGTGCTTTAGCATCCTTAGAGAGTAGGTATGCTTGAGGTGGGCGGTGCTTTAGCATCCTTAGAGAGTAGGTATGCTTGAGGTGGGCGGTGCTTCAGCATCCTTAGAGAGTAGGTATGCTTGAGGTGGGCGGTGCTTCAGCATCCTTAGAGAGTAGATATGCTTGAGGTGGCCGGTGCTTCAGCATCCTTAGAGAGTAGGTATGCTTGAGGTGGGCGGTGCTTTAGCATCCTTAGAGAGTAGGTATGCTTGAGGTGGGCGGTGCTTTAGCATCCTTAGAGAGTAGGTATGCTTGAGGTGGGCGGTGCTTTAGCATCCTTAGAGAGTAGGTATGCTTGAGGTGGGCGGTGCTTTAGCATCCTTAGAGAGTAGGTATGCTTGAGGTGGGCGGTGCTTTAGCATCCTTAGAGAGTAGGTATGCTTGAGGTGGCCGGTGCTTCAGCAGCCCCAGAGTAGCCTTCTCTCACTCCAACATCCAGAAGCTCCACAAAGAGATGGGAAGTCACCGCAGCGAGGCAGCAGGGGCTGCGGTTGTTCCAGGGAGGGAGGGCTTGCTGCGGGCAGGAGGCTGTTGGCATGGACCTAGGGAAGCAATCTCCATTCTCCTGCAGCTGAGGCTACTGGAAACAAAGTACTTAGCAAATGAAGCCACTAAGCCAGGAACACCCACCTGGCTTGGGCTCAGCAAGTTCTGGCAGCCAGTTGTGTTGCCATATGACACCTCCCCTTTTCCTTATAGTGATGAGAGCATGCCATCTCTACACCCCTGAGTTTCTGCATTCAGTCCCCCTTACCTTCCCCCATATTCACAGCTCTACTCTCACTCCAATTATGACCTATGCCCTACATCACAGAAGAAAAAGATGCCATGCCATAGGAAATTCCTGAACTCTAAGTGCTACCCTGCATATTCACCTTTCCTTTGTCCTACCTGTTATACCTGAACTCCTGAATTCTGAGTAGGAGCATGGAAGCAACTGCCAGTCTTATAGAGCAATTTTATCTTCTTAAAACAACTCCCAGCTGGGTGTGGTGGCACATGCCTTTAATCCCAGAAGCAAGTGGATCATTGTGAGTTCAAGGCCAGCCTGGTCTACAAAGTGAGTCCAGGACAGAGCCAAGGCTAACACAGAGAGACCCTATCTCAAAACAAAACAAAACAAAACAAAATAAAACAACAACAAAACAAAACAAAACACCAAGAACAAAAAAAAAGAACCCAACTCCCCATAATGGTTGATACTGAGAATCAACTTGACAAGGTCTAGAACAGTGGTTTTCTCTTTTCTTTCTTTTTCTTTTTCTTTTAGAACAGTGGTTCTCAGTCTGTAGGTCATGACCCCGAAAGGGGTTGCATATTGGACGTTTATATTATGATTCATAGCTGTAGCAAAATTACAGTTATGAAGTAGCAATGAAATAATTTTATGATTGGGGCAGACCACCACAGCAGGAGAAACTGTATTAAAGGGTCGCAGCATTAGGTAGGTTGAGAACCACTGCTCTGCAATAACCTAGGAGGCAAGACTCTGGGATTATTTAGATTGCATGAGCTCTAGACACACCTGTGAGGGATTATCTTGATTAGCTTAATCGGGGTGGAAAGGCCCACCTGAAAATTGGGAGGCACCATCCCCTGAGCTTAGGTCCTGGGTTGTGTGAAAAGAAGAAAGCCGGCCAAGCGACCACTGAACTCTTATCCCAGACTGTGGATGAAATGTGACCAGCTGCGTTGAGCTCTTGCCGCTAGGACTCCTCCACCCTGAGTGACTGTACCCGCAAATGTGAGCCAACAGAACTTTTATTTTCTTACGAATTTTGTCAGGGTATTTGTCACAGTCTCAAGAGGAGTAGCTGATAAGTTCTCTCTCAGCTTTCTTGTAAATTCTTTTCTAATAACACCAAAATTACCTTTCGAAGTTGGAGCTCCACCCTGAGGCTCTCTCTTCTCCCCACCCCCGTGGGCATGCACAGGTACAAGTGTCGTGACATATGTAGGTCAGAGGATAAATTTTCCCCCTTTTAATTAACTAATTTATTTATTCACTTTACAGCCTGTTCACAGCCCCCTCCCTCCTTTCCTCCCAGTCTCACCCTCACAACCCTCCTCGCCCCATTCATCCTTCCCTTCCCCTGTGAGGAGGGAAGGCTGTCCCTGGGTACTGACCTATCCTGGCATATCAAGTCAAAGCAGGATTGAGCACGGCCTCTTCCACTGAGGCCAGAGAAGGCAGCCCATCTGTGGGAAAGGGATCCAAAGGCAGGCAACTGAGTCAGAGACAGCCCCTGCTCCAATTGTTAGGGGACCCACCTGAAGGCCAAGCTGCACATCAGATACGTATGTGTAGGCAGAGGATAACTTTTGAAGATGTTTTTCCCCCTCTACCCTTACATGGAGTCAGGCTTGGAAAGGCTGAGCCATCCTGCTGGCCTCTGAGTTGACTCGCAGATGAGTTGGGAGGTAGGTGGCAGCCTCAGAGTGCTTTATATTACATGTATTTTCCCCAGTTCTTTTCAGAGGGTGGTCTCTATGCTCACTGCTCTGCCACCTACTAAATGTTACTCATGAGACTAGCAGGATTCTGACCTCTGTTAATTCCAGTGGTAATTTCCCCCCTTTAGCCAGTTCCACATAACAGTTAATACAAAAGGGAGATACAAAGAGATGGCTCAGTGGTTAAGGGCACTGGCTGGTCTTCTGTATGGACTTGGGTTCAATTCCTAGCACCCACATGGCAGCTCACAACTATCTGTAATTCCAGTTTCCGGGGATCAGACGCCCTCTTCTGGTCTCTGTGGGCACTGCATACATGTACTCATACATGCAGACAAAAAGTTTTTAAAAAGTCCTAGTTATTACCACGGCTTTTAAAATGAGTCCAAATTCTTTATGTCTCATCAGACATGCTTTGACAATTCATTCTATTTGCCGTCCAAGTTAGATAGTCAGTGCAAATGTTTTCACAGAAACAAAAGTCTATGGGAAATGGGATTGGAGTTAAAATAAATCCACAGATCAGTGTGAGGCTTGCTCGGACCTCTACAATATGGTCTGATCAGTTATGAACCATAAATATGTCTTTTCATTGATCTAGGCCCTTTGGGATTTTCCAATAGATTAATCTAATTTTCCCTATAGAAAAACAAATCTTGGAGAAAGGGTGATGATGTTACCGGCTGGGATATGAGAAAAGGCTCAGAACAAACCTATTAGAGTGAAGAACATAGGCTTTGTGTATGTTTGGCAGTGGTGTAGCGTTTGGGCTAAGCCCTAGTGGGAAAGGAACCAGTTGTAGTTGTCTGTAGATCTGAAACAAAGCTGTGTCCTACACTGCCAGGCTTCTTTCTACACAGGTGGGACAGGCAGTGCAGGAAGCGTACAAGAACCAATTAATAACCCTTTCTCTATCAAGCAAAGTCTAAGTGGCTTAAGGCTTTCTTTGGCTTCCATTTCAATAAGTTTATGTAAAACTTTGGAAGGAACCATTTGAACTTGGGTTTGGGCTTATATTCTTTCTTCAGTCTTTTGGGGTTTTGAGAGCAGGGCTGACTGTTTAGCTGTTTCTTGAATCACGTGCACCAGGCATAATGTCTGGGATTTTCTGTATCTTGCCTTAGTGAGCAAGTCTGACGCAAAATGAACCCCTTGCTGTTAAACAGGAAGGAGCTGTGTCTGGGTAGAAAGGGTGTTTTCCAGCCGCTGCTGCTGCTGCTGCTGCTGCTGCTGCTGAGGGAGCAGCCACAGGTTGAGGTGTGCAAAGGGGCTCAGGGTTCTTAGAAACATCCTCACTTCTGTATCCTGCCACGTGGGGCTAATCGGATGCTCCATAGTAATGCCATTTGTGATCTGCACTGCGGGCCCCACATCAACAGGAGGTCTCTCCCTGATGTTGGGGCTTGTATTTCCTCAGCTATGCTGTAAGCGAGTCCTGGTCATCTCCTGTCTTTACCTTCCCCAGAGTTAAAGGGGATAAGGCAGCACCCTTTATCGCCCAGCTTGCCGTGTGGATGCTGGGATCTGGACTCCACTTCTCATGATGTGTAGTAAGGACTCTTACCTGCTGATCCATCTTTCCAGATTCATCTTCATTTTATTTATGATTTGGATTTTTGCCTAACATTTTCTTAAGCTAAAGGCTATTGTAATGGTCACATGTAGTTCACTTTTCTTAGGGGACAGGCTACAGTAATGGCCATATGGTGTTCACTTCTTACTTTCTTGTTTTTTCAAGGCCAATATCTGAACTGAGAATATCAAGATTATTCAAGTCCTCTCCTGAACTTTCTACCTTTTGCCTTTAGCCAGTCCTCCCCCACATATCCAAAAAATTTCAGTCAAGGGAACTCATTGATAAGGACTTGGTAGAACAGGACAGCAGGTAGCTAACTACAACAGTTTGCTCACAGGACACACTTGTCTTCCTGAGGTTTTGGAATCCTTAACCTTAGCTCATCTTACATTTAAACCCTAAGTCAGCCTTTTACCTTAGCAGTTCTGAAAAAGTGTTGTGAAATGGGACTCTTATTGTGAAAGGACAGCCCCTTTAGGAGGAGGAGCCGAAGGTGCAATGTGTGTTTGTGTCTGTCCATGTGTGAAATTAGTTTGGGATAGAGGGGAAAAATCAACAGAGGAGGTAAGTTCCAGAAAGTTAATGATAAGCTAATTCTTTTTGTTAGCGTTTGTGAAAGAGGCTTTCAGAAAAGTTACAAGTTTTTTTATACATTTTATCAGAACATATTAATTGCACAACACAATGGTTTCTGGGTGTGACATTTGATATGGGCACTCATGTACTATGGTCACATTCACCATATTGCCTTCTTGCCTCATCTTGCTTTATTCTAGTCCTTATTTCCTAATGGTTCCACTCTGTTCCTAAGTCTTCCCACTAAATTTTATGTCGGAGAGAAAACATGCAAACTGTAGAAAGCTATCTGAGTCTGGCTCATTTTGCTGAACAAGATCTCCAGTTCTAAGCATTTTCCTGCGAAAAACCAATTTGATTCCTGTTTCTGGCTGAGTAATACCTCATTATATATAATATGGATTATATATATGATTTTTGTTAACCATTCATCTACTGATAGGTATCTTGGCAGATTACATAATGTGGTTATAATAAATAGTACTGCAGTAAACAGTGTAATCCCAGTACTTGGGGAGGCAGAGGCAAAAGCAGGTGGATCTCTGTGAGTTCAAGGCCAGCCTGGTCTACAAAGCAAGTCCAGGACAGCCAATGCTACACAGTGAAACCCTGTCTCAAAAACAAAACGACAACAATAACAAGAAGAAGAAGAAGAAGAAGAAGAAGAAGAAGAAGAAGAAGAAGAAGAAGAAGAAGAAGAACAACAACAACAACAACAACAACAACAACAACAACAACAACCATCACCACCACCACCACCACCACCAAAACATAATGTGCTGTTGTTTATATAGCGTGCTAACTTTGGTTCTTTGGGCTATATTCTTATGAGTTATGCTGGCTAGTTTTATGTCAACTTGGCACAAGCTAGAGTTATGTGAAAGGAAAGAACCTCAGTTGAGAAAATGCCTCCATAAGATTTGGCTTAAGTCATTTTCTTAATTCGCGATTGATGGAGGGAGGGCCCAGCCCATTGTGGGTGGGGCCATCCCTGGGCTGGTAGTCCTGCGTTCTGTAAGAAAGCAGACTGAGCAAGCCAGTAAGCAGCACTCCTCCATGGCCTTTGCACCAGCTCCTGCCTTCAGGTTCCTGTCCTGTTTGAGTTCCTGTTCTGACTTCCTTTGAAGATGAACAGTAATATGGAAGTGCAAGCCAAATCTTTTCCTCCCCAAGTTACTCAGTTATGGTATTTCATCACAGCAATAGTAACTAATAGTAACTAAGACATGAGTAATGTAGTTGGATTATATGGCAATTATAGTTTTAGTTTTTTTTTTTTTTAAAAGAGCTTCATACTGATTTCTATAGTGACTGGACTAATTTACATCACCATGAACAATGTATAAGCTCTTGCCTTTTCCCATATCCTCTTCGCCATTTATTATTTGTTTCCTTCTTTCCTCCCTTGTGACCTCCCTCCATTCCTTCCTCCCTCCTCCCTTCCTTTCTGTGTGCGGATGTACATGTGTGTTCAGGTACATATGCGAGAGCCATGTGACTAGGTTTTTGTTTCTGTTCTGAGACAAGGGGTGTGTCTCACTATGTAGTGTTTGTATAATGGATTAACTAAGGTAGAAGTCTTTCCCTGACTGTTGGGGCACAGCTGGAATAGACAGGTATGAAGAAGACGCTGAAATTATAGAATTGTTTCCCTTTGTTTCCTGGTCACTACAGTGTGAGGTTTCTGTTTCTCCACACCCTCCTTGCCTTGATGTACTGAGTTCTTTGAAGCCTCTAAAGTAATTTTCTTCCCTTAAGTTCATCTGTTTCTTACAGTAATAAAAAAAAAAAAACCCACAATAGATCTACTGTTGCTTCGGGGAAGGTGTTCCTATTCTTTCATGTCCAATAGGGTTTGTTTTACGAAATGGTACATCCATGTTTGCCATGGACATGTTTATGACTATTGTGATTTCTTGGTGTATTGTTCTTTTCACAACATACAGAGATCCTTGGTTCTAATTTTGGTTAGAAGTCTGTTTGTCAGATGTGAGTACTCTTACTCTCACTTCCCTCTGGATTCCATTTTTCATTCTTGCATGTTCAGTTTGCATCTGGGAAACTGTGTTTCTTGCAGAAAGCAGACAGTTGGACCTGTTTTTAGATCAAATCAGACAGACTGGCTTTTGACTAGGAAATTAAAAGCATGTATATTCAGGTCATAATCAAAAGGTAGGGAGAGGTTCCTATCCAATGAGTTCCTAGCATTCTGCAGTTTTTCCTAATGTGTGAGTTTTCCTTGATTTTCATTTTTTTCTCATTTATTCTACCTTGTACTCTTCTCTGTCTAGGAATGATTTCTTCAAGTATCTTCTTCAGGATTGCTTATCTTAGGGTTTCTATTGCTGTGAAGAGACACCACGACCACGCCAACTTTTATAAAGGAAAGCACTTAATTGGGGCTGAATTACAGTTAAGAGGGTTGGTCCATTGTCATGGTGGGAAGCATGGCAGCACGCAGGCAGACATGGTGTTGGAAGAGCTGAGAGAGTTCTACATCTGGATTGCCAGGCAGGAGGGAGCGTGCCACAGGATAGAGCTTCTGAAACCCCCAAGCCCACCTGACAGGGACACACTTTCTCCAATAAGGCCACATTTATTCCAGCAAGGCACCCTAATCTTTTCATATAGTGCCACTCCCTATTATGCCTAAAGAGGCCATTTTCATTTAAACTACCACTATCCATGGGGAGCTGTCATGTATAAATGGTATGGTGTCGCTCTGAGTTGAGAAGAGCTCAGCTAAGTGCTGCTGGCCTGCATTCTCTCATCTGACCCAATTGCAACAACTGTTCCAGAAGTTAGGAAGTGAAGAGTGAGATGGGGAGCCGCTCAGGAAAGCAGTGCATCCGTATCCACTAACATGGGCAACGAAGCAAAACTCTGCTCTGCCTGTTCTCTCTGGTCCTGTAGGAGGTGGCCGACCACCTTTTCTCTCCCAAGGGCTTGTCTCATGGCTAGAAAGCATTCTCTCGGAGAACAAATAGGGTGGTGCTTTTTCCTAGAATAAGAGCCTCCCTTATTTGGGCACAGTAGGGTATGTCTTATAGACTTACATGACTTACAGAATTTTGAAGGCAGAGGCAAGAGAATCTCAAGTCCAAGGCCAGCTTAGATTAGATTGCAATAGCCTGTGTCAAGCAAAACCAAAACCTTAGAAACTTCAAGTTCACCCCCCCCCACCCCCAAGCACCCTTCAAACCTTTTACACTGGAGCCCCAGAGTCCATCCTTGTGCTCTCTCTCTCTCTCTCTCTCTCTCTCTCTCTCTCTCTCTCTCTCTCTCTCTCTCTCCCTTCCTCCCTCTCAGCAGATGAGGTTTCCACAGGGAGCCACATCCCTCCCTTCAGTTCTCTCACTTGTCTGCATGGGCACATCACCAGAGGAGACGACAGGTGACCCCGCCTAGGCAACAGTCCAGAGCAATCGCCTTAGCGTCTCTAGGGGTGGGCTCTGGACATCAGTTTTTCTTGTCCAGTTTTCATGAAGAATTACATGTGGATTCTTACATTTTGGTGTTGGGGACTGAACCCAGGGCTCTGCCTTCCCAAGGCAAGAATTCTGCCACTTAGCTAAATCCCCAATGGCCACAGCTCTGTTTGGTGGCTTGAACCTGAGAGAGTGGAGGCTAAAAATGAGGTGGACCAAAGTCTCATGCAATAGCCAACTTCACTCAGAGTGTCAGGCAGTTTTTACTCTGAGGGTATTCTCGAGGGTTAAATAAGGTCATATGAGCAACGGTCACGTGAGTCCAGGCTGTGCAGTGACTAGTGCAAGGTCACGTGAGTTTTGACTATATACAGCCAGGAGGACACCTTGTGCTTGAAAACATTCTGAATAATAATGGACGAGATGAAGAGTGATCTAAGTAAACCCCACTCCTCTATTTCACCTGGGAGCGGCACATTCCAAGAGCACTCCACATTACAGAGGAACGGAGGTTACAAGACTCTTGAACTCTTGCCTGGTTTACTTGGAGTTTCCTCCCAAGGTCTCAGAAAGCTCTTCACACGGCATCATTCCTGGACTATGTTGTGACAGCTGACTGTGCATGTGGACTCTGGACCCTCAAAAATAGCATCCACAAGCTAGCCAGGGTCACTATCATCTAGTGGAAACGCAGACTTTCAGACATACTGAGTCACCAATTAGAAAGTCTGGGGCTGGGCCTACCAACATGTGTTTTTTATTTTTTATTTTAAGTTTTAAATGATTACTCGTGTTTGTGTTTGTGTGTGCGTGTGTTCACTGGTGTATGGCCATGCTGGGATCTTCCTTGGTTGCTCTCCATCATAGTTTTTCAGACAGAGTCTCTCACTAAATCTGGAGTTCAAATTTGGCTAGACTGGCTAGCCAGGAAGCTTCATGGACCCACCTGTCTCTGCCACCCATCACTAGGCTTACAGACACTCACTGCCATGCCTGGCTTTTATCTGCCTGCCGGGACCTAAACCCAGGCCCTCATACATGTGCAGCAAGAACTGATTGAGCCATCTCCCTACACACTTTGTTTTTTGTTTTTTTTTAAGTTGTCAAATATACATAATACACTTATTATTTCAACCAGTTGTAAGCAGATACTTCTGTAGCTTTAAATCTACTGCTATCTGTACCCAAGCTGTCTTCATCATCCCAGTAATAAGACCTACCTATTGATCAATGACCTCTTTTCCCTCTTCTCCCATCTTCTGGTACCTTGTAGTCTACTTCCTGTCTACAATTTGCCCCTTCTATGACTGCCACATAAACAGACTAATGGCAGCGTTTGTCCTATTTGATCCGGCTTGTTACACTAAGCACGCTTTTCCTGAGGTCCAGTCCTGAAGTGTTGCCGTGTATATAAAAACCTTCATTGCTTTTCATGGCTGAATGAGGAGCAGCCAGTGTGTCAGGAGGCGCCCCAGGTGATTCCGATGTGCGTGCGAGTCGGAGCAACGCCACTCCGATATTATCCTACACAGGGTGTGATGAGGAGCTTGTTAAAGTGCAGCTCTGATTCATTAACTGACTTATTAGCCGATTCATTAGTGCAGCACACGATGCCGCACTTCTGACAAGAACCATGTGGTGAGGCTGGGAACTGTAGCTTGAGGCGTCCGGGCTATGCCAGTCCCCGTCCGGGCTAGGCTAGTCCCGTACAGCCAGGCAGAGGCTGGGGTTTATTTCTCACCTTGTTAATGTGCATAACAAGGTAAGGTCCCAAGCCCTCATGCTTCAGCCTCCCGACTTTGAAGAAGACAGCCATATTCTCACTGGGTGCTTGGATAGGAGGAAGACTTGTTAGCGGGTGCAGTGTTAACTGCCACAAAGATGGGAGCAATATGGCGGGTGTCCAGTCCAGTGACTTGACTCTAACTTCTCAGAAGTGAAGCTGGCTGAGTCCTGAGAAGCGAGACTTTAGAACTGAGAGGGCCTGGACTGCATCCTCCATCTTTCTTCCCGGCTGGTTATATCTGATACAATACAGTGGGGCAGAGTAAGTGAAGAACGGAAGAGCTGCAGGACCACTCTTCTTTGAAATGATCCCAGGGTTACATTTCCAAAAAACGAAACAAAACAAAACCAAAACCAAAAAACAAACCAAGCTATTAGTCACCTCTGCCTTGACTCTCAGTCTGGGGACACTGCCAGATAAAACTACCAGGGACCACCCCAAGCCGTTCCCATCCTATCTGCCCTCTGAGCTGTCACTTACCTGTGACAGTCTCCCTGTTCAGAAGCAATGTGGTAGTGCGCGTAATCCTGTGGGAGCTTTTCTACTTTGTAAATAGAGCTACAAGGTCGTAGAGAAAAGGGGAGAGGCGCGTGATGAGGAAGTCGTGGTTTGTTCTTGCAATGAACTGTTCAGTATCTAGAAGAGGTGCTTTTGAGGAATTTCTTTAATGCTGTTGAAAAGGTGTTCAGGATCAAAAAGAGGAAAAGGGCCTCCATGACATGTGTTTGCATAAACACACATGGCTGTGAATATACTTACATATTCTTGAGAAATTTTAAGCATTAAGTATGAAGAAAACAAGGAAATATACTTTAAATAATAGTGGTATGTTGCATAGTCTTATGTCAACCTGACAGAAGCGAAAGTTATCTTAAAGTAGGAACCTCAATTCAGGAATTGTCCCCCAATAAGATCCATCTGTAAGGCATTTTTTTTCTTAATTAGTGATTGATGGGTGTGGGGGGGCATCCCATTGTGGGTGTAACCATCCCTGGGCTGGTGGTGCTAGGTTCTACAACAAAGCAGGCTGAGCAAGTCATGAAGAGCAAGCCAGTGAGCAGCATTCCTCCATGGCCTCTGCATCAGCTCCTGCCTCCAGGATCCTGCCCTGTTTGAGTTCCCGTCCTGACTTTCTTCAGGGATGGATGGTTACCTGGGAGTGTAAGCCAAATAAACCCTTTCCTCCCCAACTTAGTTTTTGGTTATTGTGTTTCATTGCAGCCATAATAACCCTAACAAAGACACATGCATTTGCATCGCATCCAGTGATTTGTATGATGACTTGTATGATGGTAGTAACATCCATGATGAGGGTGGGGGCCATAGGAGCTAAGTTTTGTGCACTTGTAAATGGGTACACAGAAGGCGTATGGGTATTAGGAATTAGTATTAATTCAACTAGTTGGTTGTAAATGTGACATGGTAATTATAACTCTCATGTTTGTCACATTTGTCGTTGTGAGAAATAGTTTAAAAAACAAACCAAAACAGCTTAAAGCATTACAATATTATCTTGGTCCATGGTTTCAGAGGGTTAGTGGCTATCATCGCATGGTAGAGAAGCTTGTGGTTCTAATTTTCCAGTTTGGCATGCTTGTACTTTATCTTTATACACCATGTTTACCAACAATTAGAAGAAGCACTGCAGGGAACAGCATACTGCAAGAAAGTGACCAAACATACAAATGTACATTTTTTTTGGTCTGTGCCTTTTATGATTAAAAAAAAAATCTTTTAATTGTCAAACACAGTACCAGCTTCCTTATGACATTTTCATGCATACTTAATTTTGGTTGATCCCCAACTCCCCTCTCCCTGTCTCCCGCTCTCCCTCTCCCTACTGCCTCCCCCTTCCCTGTAGGGTCAAACCCAGGGACTTATGAAGGCTACATTTTTACATCTTTTTAATCTTAGGAAACACCAGATTGTTTTTTTTTTTTTTTTTTTTTTTTTTTTTAATATTCAGGGGTCATTCAAGCTTTCCCAAGGCTCTTCCCTTGGAGAGAAAGCTGTGCTTTTTGGCAAACCCGCGTGCTTCCCTCTTTGTCCTCCTTCCCTGGCCCCAAGTCAGACTGGCTTCCTTGGACTACACCAAAGATACTGGCTGCTCTTTTGCCCCACGGCCTTCATACCAGGTGCGCCGTCTTCCATCAGTGCTTTGCCCAGGTGCCTGCTGGATTGTTGCTCTTACTTCCTTCAGGTCTTTCTGGTAAATGACCTTCTCATCAAAGCTATTCTTAGAAGCCCTGGTCCTGTAACATTTTTTAGTCTCCCCACTCCTATTTTCTCACCAGCAAGCCCTGTTGTCAAATAGCCCATATATTTTATTTTTAAATTTCCTTATCACTTCTGTTGCCCACTGTAGTGTAAGCTCCACCAGTGCAGAAGTTTTGTCTCTGTTGTCACTCTCGTTGCTCTAGAACATTCCAGAGTAACTCCTGGCACTGACACTTGAAAATTAATTGGTAAATAAATGAACAGAAAAAACACACTCTACTTTCATCCTACGAAATGATAAAGGGTAGAGATCTTGTAAATAAACCCCGAATTCTACTAACAAGCTAAACAGAAAACACTCAGAGCTAAGGCGCTTGCTGTTCTCCCGATAGTATGCTTAGCTTCTGCTGCTTCAGTGGTATATAAATTTCATTTTAAAGAAACCAGAATCTATACAGCCATGCCAGGAACACTGTACTATTGGGTGGGTGTGCTCAGAAGAATGGGCAGCTTAGTTGTGGAGTGACATTATGGCTTGTTAGTAGGGAGTCAGTAATGGCTTCCTGGAAACATCTTGAGAAAGCTCTAAATACCAGTAAAGCATCGATTCCCTTAGCATGCATTCATTGCACATCTGTAATGTGATGGGATACGGTACAGGGAGCGAGCAGGATGTCACCTCTTGCCTGAGGAGGTGTGCAGACTGGCAGGGGTGCCCGTGACTAAACAACAGTGAAGTTGCTAGCGTTTAGGCTTGAAGTGTTCCCCAAAGGCTTAGTTGCTGTCTTGGCACCACGTGGAGATGGTGGGCTGTTTAAAGAAGCTTTGTGGTAAGTTGAGCATCATTTAGGGAGTACCCTTGAAGAGGACACAGGGGCCCCAGCTGTTTCCCTGTCTCTATTTTCCAGCCATGTTGTATGTGGTCTTGCATGTTTTGATCTGATATAATACTACAGTCCAAGGCCAACCCGTTATGGACTGAAGCTTCTACACTGTGAGCTCAAGCAAAAATATTTTCATAAGTTTCTTATCTTGAGTATTTGCTATAGTAATGGAAAGCTGATTAAGAGCAGCAATGGGGTGTTATGGAAACACAAAGGAGAGTCGGCTAACTCAGGCTTGGAACAGGAGGGTTAGGAAGGCCATCTGGTGCAAGTAATACTTTGAAGAAGTAAAAGTAATATGTCAAGTGGTTAGAGATGATGATGATGATGATGATGATGATGATGATGATGATGACGACGACGATGACAAGCAGTAGAGGCTGAGAGAGGTTCTCCCAGAAAACACCCAGAGTACTCTCAAGATAGCTGGAAGGCTTAGTGTGGTTTGTGTGCAGACTTTAAACTATGCATTATGTCCTAAATTTCTTTGCTTCTTATCACCTTCAGCCATTGTGTGAGCCAGTATTCACTAGGCTCCTGCCACGGCTCTATAGCCAGCTCACTGTTTCTGTTTCTATCTCATTAATAATGTGAGAGGAAGAAGTAGCACCAAGTACTAGGAGCTAGCATGGCACTGCCATGGGTCATAGTATTTCCATGCTCTGGCCTGGTCCTCAGATCTTTGGTGTCCTTCTGTGTAATATAAACACATCACAGAAGAGCTACACGGTGCCATTCTGTGACCACAAAAATCAGGACAGATACTGGCTTGTGTGAGTCATGTTTGAACACAGACAAAAACATAGAAACTGTGTAAATCATAGATATATCAGGCAGATTTCTCTCTCTCCCACTGAGTTAGTGTTAATGTATGTATGTATGTATGTATGTATGTATGTATGTATGTATGTATTCATTTTACATTTCAGTTGTAGCTCCATTCCTCCTGTCCTCTCAGTCCCATCATCCATCCCTCTTCCCCTTCCCTCTCTCCTATTCCTCAGAAAAAGGAGGCTACCTTTCCATCCACCCCAACTCATTACGTCTTATCAGGACTGCGTGTGTCCTCGTCCCCTGTGGCCTGGCAAGGGAGTCCTACCAGGGTGAAGTGATCAAAAAGCTGGCAACAGAGGCCATATCAGAGACAGCCCCTGATCCACTTACTAGGGGACCCACATGAACTGAGCTGCCCATCAGCTACATCTGTGGAGGGAGCCTAGGTCCAAAACATGTGTGTTCCTTGCTTGGTGATTCAGTCTCAGCAAGACCTTCTGGGCCCTGGATAGTTGGCACTGTTGGCCCTTTTTGTGGAGTTCCTGTCACCTCCAGGTCCTTTTCTCCTTCTCCCATTTCTCCACAAGACTCCCTATGCTTGACTCCCTACGTAAGACACCTGCAGTTTGACTGTGAGTCTCAGCATCTGTTTTGAAGCCCCGCTGAGTGAGCCTCTCAGAGGACAACTCTGCTAGGCTCCTGTCTGCAAGCATAGCAGAGTATCCTTAATAGTGTTAGGGGTTGATTCTCTTCATTAAGGTGGTTCTTGGGTTGGGCCAGGCGTTGGTTGGCCACTCCCTCAGTCTCTCCTCTATCTTTATCTCTGCGCATCTTGTTGGCAGGGTAAATTTTTGGTCAAAGTTCTTGTAGGTGAGTTGGTGTCTCCCCCTCTCTACTAGGAGTCTTGCCTAGTTAGACGGTGTTCTCTTCAGTCCCTATGGCCCCTCATAGGAGTCTCTGAAGTGGATTTTAGCCACAGTACAGGATAAACATAATACAATGCACAGACTTTAGGTCTGTAACAAGGAGGATCCAAGGGAGGATGCTTAAATCTCATCCAGAAGGGGAAATGCAATAGACAGAGGTCATGGTTGAAGATGGGCAACAAGGTAGGAGAGGGAGTGCAGAGAGCTATCAGGATGGAGATCAGACCTGGGGGTGGGTGGGGAAGAACAGAAGGCCTGTAGAGAAAAGAGAAACCATGGGCCGAGGCACCTCTGTGACAAGCTGGAGACCTAAGTCAGGGTAAGCTTCTGGGAGGATCTGAGGGGGACTCTAGTGTTAACTTCTTTACCAGTCAGCTTTGGTCTTTATTATTTTCAGCTTTGGATAGGATTTATTAATTAGCCCCTGCTTTTGAAGGCATCTAAGTGTGAACCCCACTTCTTTGAACTTCTTTAGAAACTCCTAAGCTAAGACCAAATCTTAAGTTTGTAGCTCCTCCCTGTTGAAGGATGCCCCGTTTTTCATGATTATGTTCCCCCATGGCCAGCGAGATGGGCTGGTCTGTAATGTGCTGTAATGTGCTGCTGCACAGGCATGAGACCCTAGTTGGATTCCTTGCATTTACATAAAATGCTGTGTGTGGTGGCACACACTTGTAATTGCAGAGTTGGAGGATGGAGAAAGACAAATCCTGTGCTCCCAGGATAGCCAGCCTAGCCTAGATAGTGAGCCCCAGGTCCTAGAGAGACAGAGACAGTGTCTTAAAAGAAGAAGAAGAAGAAGAAGAAGAAGAAGAAGAAGAAGAAGAAGAAGAAGAAGAAGAAGAAGAAGAAGAAGAAGAGGGTGGATGGCACCTGAGAGGCAACAGCTGCTACTGGTCTCTGATCTCCACACACATGTGCAAGGGAACTTGCACACACAATAAGAACAACATAATACAATTGAGAATAATTCTCTCCCCTACTGTTAATAGCCGACTTGGTTAGTCACTGGTGGTTTTAGGCTTGTGCTAAAAAAAAAAAAAGCAACTGGACAACACTCAAATCGACTTGAGATATTTTTCTATCGGAAACCTTTCACTTTCTGAGACAAAACTGAACTCTCTCTCTCTCTCTCTCTCTCTCTCTCTCTCTCTCTCTCTCTCTTCCTTTCTTTGTTGCTAGGCTTTTGCCAACTGCAAAGTCCCAAAGTTTCGTTCTCCTGTGCCATTTGGCTCTCTGACTCACAGGCACAAACTGTCCCTGTGAGTCAGCTGTATGCCAGGCATCCTTCTCTACACTGGTCCACGTGGACTGCTGGGCGAAGAAAGGACTGAAAAGAGAAGTGCAGGCAGGAGTTAGTCACGTTAGGTGTGAGGCTTCTTTAGTACGCGCAAGTGAAATGGAGTTGGGGAGGACAAAGAGTACAATGTACGGCCTTATTTCTGGTTTGAGTGGCTGTTCTGGCTGTGCAATATCATTTTCAGGGAGAGGGAAAGTATGCTAACAAAGATTGTAAGAAAGGAAGTCCCGTTACTGGGGGGTGGGGGTGGAGTGGGGGTGGGGTGGGGGGCTGGAGAGCAGCTTATTTGCTGATGAGGTGTCTTTCTTAAAGTATCTTGGGAAAGGACCTCCACTCCAGCCCCCGGGGACTGGGAAGTAACTGGGTCCTCCCTTCGGCCTGTGGACACGGGCCCATTGCTGTGGGAAATTGGGATAAATAAGCTACCTACTGCAGGTTCTAGTTATGTCTTTAAGGGAGACAGATTTCCGTGGAGTCAGTAACTTCTTTCTCATGGCCTTCTGGGCTTAAATAAAATGATGATTAGAAGCAATGTGAGAACAGCTGCCATCTGCCACCGCTCTCATTGGTAACTCATTTACTTTTTATAATAGGCTTGCACATATATGAATTGGGTTAGAATGTGCTGCTTGTGTTCGGGGGATCCAATAAATGACTTGCTTTTGTGTTACAACCCTCAGAAGTAAATTATTCAGTATTCATTGCTTGTAGGGCTTAAAGAGAAACTAAATTTATTTTGATTCCTCCACCCTTCTCTCTAGGACATGCTTTAATGTTCCCATCACAGAGACTTCGCCGAATTGACTAATTGTGTGTTTTGCATATTTATAAACACTTTGTTATTTATTAATGGATCATCGCAGAGATAAAATTAGCACTGTCTTCACATCAGAGCCATTTCTCAAAGGCGCTCTGACTTGCAGCGGCAGGTTTGAGATTTGAGCGCATATAATGAAAGCCCAGACGATTGTTTTCTCAAGTAAATCCCAGCAAGGGGCAGGAGCTGCCCGGATGCAATTTATCAGGCTCGCTCTTCAAAGATGCGCTGTCCAATATGGCTTTGCAGAATTTAAATTAATTAAAGTTAAATAAAATTTAAAAATTCAGCTCCTCAGTCATACACACCATGTGTCAAGTGCTTCAGCAGCCACGTGCAGACAGTGGCTTCCATCTTGGAGAAGGCAGGGTGTGTCTGTCTGCCATTGAATTTCCACTGTACAATGCTGCTCTGGATAGTGTAGGAATTGGTCCTTCTATGCCTCCCTGGATAGGTATAACTGAGTCCTTGTGCGCAGACTGGCTGGAAAGGCAGAGGGGTTATAGTTCAAATTCTGACTATAGCTAGAACTTAGTTGCTTTCTACTAAAAATTCCTTGGTCCCATTATTGTCCATTCTCACCTGAGTTTAGTGCTGCAACCTTCCGACTGGTCTCCATCCTTGGGTCTCTAAATCTCTTCTCCATATGTCAGCCAATATGATCCTGCTCAGAACCATCCAGTGGCTTTGGATCTCATGCACAATAAAAGCTGGCATCCTTCCAATGACTAATCAGGTACTCTCTCTGATTCACAACCATTTCCAGAACTCATATCTTCCTATATTCCTGTTTTCTGTCCTCTAGCCACACTGACTTCTCATCTTTTTTCCCTGTCGAGGGCCGTACCCTTTTCTCATAGCAAATAGTTTTATGCCAGATGTCTCTGAGTGCCTTATTTTTCTACATCCTCCAGATTAGAAAGAAGCCATCCCTCTGTGCCCTGTTTATAAGCTCAGCTCTTCCCTGGCAACTTTGCTCTTCTATTCTCTTTCCCGCTGCGTGACATGTCTCATTATCACAATGCCATGCTTTACTTTCGTATTCCTCCACTAGAGTGTAGGCTCCACTGGGCAGGTGTTTTGTCTGGCTTTTTCACTACTCTACCTCTGAGCTATAGTGTCTGGCACATAGGAGAGGCGCATCAAATATTTATTGGGCAAATGAATGGGGCCTGTGACTCAGGAAGAAGTGGGGGAATGAGGTGAGTGGGAAGACATGCTACCTCATTATAGATGTGAAGTTTTAGGCATGTTGCTTAAATTCGTGGAACTCATTTTCTCCCCTATAAGACAGAAATGATAAGAGCTGCCTGGAAGACTGTCATTGGGATCAATTAGGGCATCCCTGGTAGAGTCTGAACACACACTGGTAATTCAGGACCAGTGAGATTTGATGTGGGCTCTTTTTAAAAAAAAATCTGTGTCTATGTGAAAAGAAAATGCTAGTGTTTCCTCTCATGGTACATTTTTAAACACCATGCTTTTGTTTGAATAAAAAGCATTACATATACAAAAATTAGACCATTTCAGTGATGATCCTATAGATAAGTTTGGCTATGAGATTAATTTCTCATATATGCAATGGTTTTTGGATGCAAAGAACTTTTGTTGATGCTGGTATTCTTTGGAAAAAATTAAAAATACATTTACTTTATGTGTGTGTGTGTGTGTGTGTGTGTGTGTGTGTGTGTGTGTGTGCACACGTGCTATGGCATGATTATGGTAGTCAAGAACTTTGGGAGTGAATTCTCTTCTTCCACCATGTGTGACCTGAGGGTTGAATCCAGGTCATTAGGCTTGGTGACAAGCACCTTCATCCACTGAGCCATCTCTCTCACCCCCATTGAAATTATTCTCATGTTGATATTCTATAAGTGAAAATTTTATTCAAGTTCCACCAGAGAAAAGTAGTGGGAACAATGGAGGCTTGCTTATGACGCGGTTCTGTGTGATGTGGTGGTGTGAGTCTGCCAAGCTCAGAGACTCGACCCATATGACATTTCAAGAGGGAACTGGGTGTCAGAGCACAGAATGTAGTCTGTTCTCCAGGGTTAATGCCATTTTGAGTATTATCATTCTTTTAAGAGTCCTATTCTTTGTGGTTTGTTCCTAGGTTTATATTTCCATATATTGGGGAATAGAGCAGAGTTTCACCAGGAAAATGAGATGCACTCTTACTGCTTGATACAAAGGCGAGGTGGATGCATGGGAGCTGGGACTGGACATGGGAAGGCTGTGGGGGAGATGGCCAGCAATGAGAAGCCACCCCATGGCAGCCTAGAGGGACAAGGAAGGCCAGTGCAGGTGTCACCAGGCAGAGAGAGATGACAAAGGGTTTGTCTGGATAGCAAGATCAGTGCAAGTAGTGATGCTGTTTTTAGAGAAACCACCAAAGCACAGCAAATCTAACCAAAGCATACCAAGCCTGGAAAAGAACTCCCTTTCTCAATTGGACCTCCACTGGCAGAATGACATGAGAGATGGGGAACATGGCCTATGGGGGTAAGCCCCTCCCACTGTGCACATACATGTATGTACATGAACACTCACACCCACACACTAGCAATATGGAGCACGACAGGCTGAAGAATGCTTCTAAAGGCAAATTCAACAAGGCACAGCTCAGGATAACTTTACAGATGCAGTTTCAGTTTCCCAGCATCCATTCCCTTCCCGTCTATCTTGGTATAACAGATTGCGTGGGCTGAACACACATCTGGTTGCATAGGAGGGCTCTGCTTAACTTAAATGTCCAAGTTAAAGAAGGTACAGATCCTTACTCCTTATGATATGCAGCTCAAGCAATGGCCTAAGACAAAGGACTGCAATCCCTTTCCAGGCTTTAGGGGTCGTTAGCTCCCCCTACAGGAAAGCCACAACAAAAACACCGGTCATACATGCTCCTAAGGGCTGTTGTAGTAGGGTCAGGATAAGACGCGGAAACCAGAGCCAGTGCAGGGCAGGTGTCACATCACAGGGGTTTCAGATGCCTCCTTTCTTGCTCAAGGCTATTGGAGTCTGGCTTTTATTTATAACTAACAGTACTAAAAATAACTTAAGTTAACACCGGAGTAGGGGACCAACAGAAAAAGGGCTGGGTATTTTAGGGTACCCACATCATGTAAGCAGTAGTTACTCCTTCATAGCTGTGCATTTTTAGACTACCACAGGAGAGGACCGCAGGTGCTGCCCTGAGCAGCAAGGAGAGAGAGCGCTCTCAGACACACCCCGTGTTTGAACCAGGAGGAGAAGCAGAGGCATACTCAGAGAGATGAGCTAATGACTGTCCAGAGAGCTGTCCTTATCTCTACAAAAAGCACATGCATCCATCCTTGCTTCCAACAATGTGGGCTGAAGCTGGGGCCGAAACTGGGGGGAAAGGGGCTACTGCCCCCATGTGGCCATTCTCTTTTGAGCTGGGAAAATCGATTGCTCCAAACTTTAAAACAGCTTAAAAGAAGTTGTCTCTCTTAATAGGAGACAGGCTAAGATGGTAAATCGATTGGCTCAAATGTCTGCTCTGAATCCCGGAAGAGAAGAGCTCGGTGAATCGCTCCCTCCTCCCATAGGATGCAACGGGCCCTGTGGCGGTGCAATCCACAAGGCTCAGCACTTAGAGAGCAGAGACTAGGGCGCTTACTAACATCTCTGGAGCTTCTTGTCTGGACCTGGGTTTAGTACTAAAGGCTTCTGCCTGCTCTGGAGGTGCAAATGGAGTCCTTTGGATTTCTACATGTGACCTTCAAACAGGAGCCGCCATCAGCCTTTGCCCCTGCGTCCTTCCGGAGTTAACTCGCAGTCAGAGGTCAGCTGGGGCAGGAGGATTCAGAGGCCTCCTCTGCTGGCAGGAACAGAGGGTTCTCACTAGAGCTCACCGTTGGCATGCTGGCTGGGGCTGTAGAGTACAGAGTACGGTAGAGCAATTGGACGTGATGTTAGACCCTTCTGAAGAGTGGACGCCGGAGTCTCCCCTCTCTTCCCTTACCTGGGTGCTCTGAGTGGCCTCTGGATCAGACCTACGTCTGGTGGAGCCAGAGAGCTGAGAGGTAGCTCTGACTTTTCTGAAGGGAGCAGCAGGCATTGCAGGGAGAGTTTTTTATGAAGTATCTCTGACTTAACCTTGCAGATCTGAGGTCTTCTGGGCTGTGGGTGCCTTGGGCCAGCCCTCTTCTACTGTCCACTAGGAAGGCTTGCCGCAGTCACTCCTAATGTTTCGCTTTTATTCTGGGTCACGTCTAGGGCAACCAGCGGCTATACTGATGTGTCTATTGAAAAAGATGTGGGACCTGCTAAAGTTGTTTTTTCCCCTGTCTTGTAGATGTAGGGGGCAGCAGGGGACAGACCTTAGCTGTTAGCTCATTCTGTGTGCTTATGTGAAACTGGGTCAAATTTCAAAGTGGCGCACATCCCAGGTGAGTCCAGCCCATGGTCGAGTGTGTGGCCTAGTGGGTAGGGGACAGGCAGAACTTCAGCATCCACAGATGCCCTTGGTGCACAAACTGCAGCTTTATATGGCTGCCTTCTTTGTGTGGTCTGTGATTATCTACAGCTTGCAAAAATGAGGTCATTGCCCACCCCTCTAACAATGAAGGGACTCAGAAGAATTCCAGCAACACTTTGGACTAAAAATCATCAGATCCCACTCCTGTTCTTGATGTGGTTGGAAGCGACTGGGGGCCTGGGATCCTCAGTGTTTCCATCTGTCAAATGAGAAGAACCCCTGTTCTTCCTTTTCATGGCTTTAGTTAGTTTGGTCAAATTCAAAGAATCTGTCAGCCTAATTTTGAATTAACTTCATCTATTGAATTTATTAATTAAAAATTTTTTTTACTTATTATAATTTATTCATTTATATCCCGATTGTTATCCCCTCACTCGCTCTTATCGTCCCGTTCTCACCCTCCCTCCTTCTTCTGCCCTATTCTCCTTCCCTAGACCTCTAACAGGGGGGTCCTCCTTCCCCACTGTCTGACCTCAGCCTATTCAGTCTCATCAGATAGCCTGCTTCCCCTTCCTCTGTGTGCCCACAAGCTCCCCCACCCCCAGCCCCATCGCCTCGGCCAAGGGGGAGTGATCAAATTGAGGGCACCAGAGTTGATGTCAGAGGCAGTTCCCGCTCCCACCCCCAACTCCACCACAGCGGACAATGAGCTGTTCACCTGATAGCTACATCTGAACGGGGGGTGGGGGGGTGTAGGTTCTCTGCTTGCAATGTCCTTGGTTGGTGCATCAGTTTGTGCAGGCTCCACTGCATGGTATATATTCACTTATAAGTGTGTGTTAGTCCAACATAGATGTCCTCTAAGAGACTCTACCTAGGGAGTGGGGCAGATACTGGAACTTGCAGCCAGACTCTGGGCAAACTGCTGAGAGTTGTATGGAAGAGCTGAGGGATAGAAGGACTCAGAGGAGTCAGGAACTTCAAAGGAGACTGTCAAGCCCATCGGACCTGGACCTGGGCGCGGGGGTGGGATGGGGGATGGGAGGCTGCACAAACTGAATTTAAAGGAACCAAAGAAGATGCTAAGAACCCATTTGAACAAAGGATAAATGTCATAATATGGGGAGACGGCTCAGTTGGCACAGCATGTGGGGACTGAGTGTAGGAAGAGAAGCCCAGGCCAGTGCAGTGATCTGGTGGCTCTGACCTATGTGGGTTCTGCAGGGCATCCTGGTAGCACCGTGGGCAGGAGGTAAGTGACTATTGAGACAGGTAGAGTCTGTAGGTGCCATCATTTGGATGTTGGGATGACTAGCTCCAAGTGAACTGGCATGAGTGATTGCAGCCCTGGGGATCTGGTCAGGGACTCAACTGTTGCAGTGTGGGTCCATTCAGGGGATAGGAAATCACAGAATCACTGGATTAAGTAGTGTCCTAAAGTAATTTTAGAAAAACATACCAATGTCACATATGTGCCCAGAAACACACATGAATAAATTGAGCAGCA
Organism: Acomys minous; assembly: GCF_964271855.1. NCBI lineage: Eukaryota > Metazoa > Chordata > Mammalia > Rodentia > Muridae > Acomys > Acomys minous. The sequence goes on from NC_140484.1 coordinate 109,633,230, forward strand.
AAAACATTTATGAGATTAATGGAGAAAAATCAGGCCATAGAAAAAGTATGTTTCTGATATCATTAAAATGCCAGCATGCATATGCAACAAAAATATATAGGAAAAATAGAAAGAAATGGCGAGAGAGATCTTCTCTACTAGTATTATGGACACTTTTAAAAAAATGGACTCATCTGTGTTTTCTAAATTTCCTATTATGGACTTGGATCATTTGTATGATGAATGGAAGGGGAAAAGGAATGAAGGGAAGAAGAGAGAGGAAGGGAGGGAGGGAGGGAGGGAGGGAGGGAGGGAGGGACGGAGGAAGTGTGAAGATCAGTGTTGATTGTCAACTTGACAGCATGTAGCCACTGAAGCAACAAGCCCCTGGCATGTCTGTAGGGATTGTCTGGGTTGTCCTAACTGTGCTGGGAAGACCAGCTCTGGATGTAGGTAGTTCCATTGCACGGACTGGGGCCCTGAGCTATGGAGTATGTGGAAAGGAGAGAGACCTGAGACAGAAAGCATTCACCTGGTGCTGCTTCCTGACAGTGCTGCTGTGTGAGATGCGACAGCTGATTAATGTTCCCGCCACCACACCTTCCCCTTCAAACGGTGAGCTGAAATAAACCTTTCCTTGCATAAGGTGCTTTTGTCATGTGCGGTGTCCCAACAGCATGTGAAGTAACTAATACAATGGGGAGAAAAGAAAGGAGGGTATGGAGGAATTTTAATCCAGCAGTGTGGCTGCTCTGGCACCGGATCACAACCAAAGACTTAGGTCTATGTGATCTGACTGGGATGCAGACATGCGTGGATTACAGTATGATCTGGCTGAAATATGGCCTGCCCTTAGCACACACCTTTAATCCCAAACAGGTAAGGTACGATTAGTTTATAAAAGGAAGTCGCCATATTTGATAGTGATGCCTAATTGAGGGGCAGACAAAGTGACAGGTTAGAAAAAGATTTGACAGAATGAGTCAGAGATAGGATATGCCCAACTCTCATGAGGACAGGACAGGAAAGAGGGCTACTTAAGAGCAGTGCAGGGAGGTAGAAGAGATTTTTGTTTTGTTTTGTTTTGTTTTAGCCAAGAGTTTCTTACTGGAACAATTTTACAGAGACAGGTTGCAGAGAGGACAAACTAGACGCAGGTGAATCCAGAATGAGCCAGAGAAGGAGAAGGATCCAAAAGATTAAAACATCTTGCCAGAATTAGTTTGAGGCTAAGCAGAGCAATTCAGTCAGAGGCCACGTGAAACCAGTTTGAATCAGTCAGCTTGGAGAGGAGTTGGGGCCAGAACAGCTGAGATAAACCAATCAGTGAGAGTTCAAAAAGTGCTAGAAAGGCCTGGAAATGACTCTCATCGCCTCCCTTCATCTGAGGAAATAAAAACAACTTATGGGGAAAGGGAGCAGGGAGGAAGGAAGGGAAAAGGGAGGGAGAGAGGGGAATGAAATTGGTGGGTAGTACAAAGTTGTAGTTTGCTAGGAAGGATGAGTGCTGGGGTCATTTGCACAATAGGGTGATGACTGTGAGCAAGGATGAGACGCATAAATGTGTGTCTTTAAAATGCTACGACAGATGTAGAATAGTCACCTCAAGGAGATGACAAATGCCTAAGGTGATGACTGCTAATTAACCTCTTAGATCATTACATAGTGTACACATGCATCAAAACACCACACCAAATCCCACATGTATGAGGATACATGTGTCAGTCAAAAAATCGAACAGAGAGAAGGGAAGGGTGAAGGAGAGCGGGAAGTTAGGGGTGGAGGTTGGGGCAGGGCTAATCCTGAGGACGGTAAAACCAGGGAAAGAAGATGCCAGGGACCGGTTCAGTACAGCGTCTGGTAAGTCTTATTTCATTTGCTCCCTGCTTTAAGGGGCTGAATGGAAGCTGCCTCACTCTCCTAGTGAGGCCCCCAGTTACTGGGCCCTCAGGGAGCCATGTTTGTTTTCAAGCTGCTTGGGTACTCTTCTTCTTGGTGGTGGCAGGGTGGAGGGCAGTCAGAACCCGGCTTGTTTGCCTAGGCTAAGCAGGCTACACTTTTATTAGATAGAAACCTAGAGAACAGTCTCCACTTGGAGAAAGGTTTCTATTTAGAGCTGAGAAACTAGGCCACGTCTAAGATCAGTGACCTACATTCCCTGTTCTCTGCTATAGAAACGGAAGATGAAATGGTCGCCGCGGTCTGGTCTGGCATGCAGGCGCTGTGGCTCCATCAGAGGCAGAGAAAGGAAGGAAGAAAGGGAGGGGAGGGAGGCCGGGAGGGATGGCAGGCTTCTTCTTTAACTTCAAGGCAGTGATAATTGATAATGAGTATCCTGACTGTGCATTCGTTTTCCTGGAAAACCAGTGTTTGCTCAGTGGTGGCTTCTATAGCAGGTTAAAAAAAAATGCATCCTTGTCCCAGGGCCTGTTAGAAAAAAAAATGACAGTTTTCTTTGGCATCTGTCAGCCAGTCACAAAGATAGATCCCAGCGTTACGCGCTGGACACCAGCAGTCTGCTTTTTGCTAGAGACTTCTGAGAAACCGGTTGCTTAATCTCATTGATCTGGCTCCTTTGACCAGACCCTGCAGAGCAACTCAGGTTAACAGGCTCTCAGGGTCTGAATTCCCATGAATCTTGGTGTGGTAGGAAGGGCTTGTCCAGAAGAACAAAAAAATGGTGTTGCTAATGTGGTGCTTTTTTCCTGCCCACAGCGGCTCGCTTCCCTGCGGAGGCTGGAGGGTCAGGCCGACATTTGGCGGATGGTAACTCCATAGCAATCTTCCAGGCCTGGGTCACTTTGATTCATCTCCCATTCATGGTAGGGGTTCTCTGTCATTGTTAAAGTGCACAGGCCTAGAGGTCGGCGAATCCTCAGCTGAATAGTTATTCTTCATGTTCCCCGATGTCTGGTTCCCTGTGAATTCAGCTCCATTGAGCACTGCAGTTTCCTAGGTCAGTGAATCAAGCAGTTACGTAGCAGAAGCCGGTTGATCAGCACACACATGTAAGTGTCGATGCCGGACCCTCCCCTTCCCTCTCTGGCATCATGGAAGAGGACAGCCTCAGAAGAGGGGCCCAGCTGTCCTCACTCTGGAACGGAAGCTCCCCACTTCTTGAGCAGAGTTGGTGACAAATAGTCCTTACTGTAGCCAATGGGGTTTGGAGGCAATTTGTCACCTTATCTCTGACTTGTGAAGCATCATTGCCTATTCCCTGAAGTAAGTTATAGTTCTTGTAAATTGACTTAAAAAATAAAAAAGGAGAGAAACAGGCAAATGCTTAACACAGGGTGTACTTTCTGTTAGAGTTATACATAACAAGGATATAGTACAAGCTGCCGTCCTGGTCACATGGTCCACAGTGACATGTCACTGTAATGAAACTACTGGACAGAAACAACATAAAAGGGGGAGGTTTATTCTCGTTCATGGTTTCAGGGTATTTCATTTCATCATGGTAAGGAAGACATGACATGTGTGTGACAGGAGCTCTTTGGTCATGGTTTCAGGGGAATTTCAGTTCATCACAGTGGGGTAGGCATGACTGGTGTGTGACATGAGCTCCTCCCTGGTGGCTGCCATATATATACCTCCGTCCTTGGGATGTGACATAGTGGTTCTGTCCTGTAATCAGAGCAGCACACTCCATGTCATGAAGGTGGGATGGACAGGGCTCCTCACCTGAGGTTTCGGCTGCACATCTTCCTCCCATCTCAGCAGCGTGTGGTACTGGGGATGAGTGTGCTAGAGTTTGTAAGAGGCAGAAGAAGGCTGAGGGAGAAGATAATTATCGTGACACAGCTTTTGTGACTTGTCATCCATATTTCAGCGGGGCTTTTTGGCACTGCAGCAGCTGAGAGCCACTGGTGCTCTCGTAAGTAATCCTTCCCCACGTTCATTGGTTCACTAAGCTAAACCCGAATAGAATTGTTTCTTTGGCTCATGGATGCCTGAGCAGGAGTGAATGGGAATCTCTCTGTCTCCCTAGGGAGAGTCAGGCACCAGCGAGAGACCAGGAAGCAGTGAAAGTGGATGGAGCTGGGGGTAGGGGAAGCTACAACCTTCTCCTAGCCAGGCCCAAATCCTACAGGGAGGGGGCGGGGAACACAACTCTCAAAACATAAGCTTTGAACGGGGAGGGGGCAATCTCTTCAGGTTCAAACCACAGCACACAGCCTGCTCTGTGTGTCTCAAGTAACCCCCGACCTTTCTCTTCGCTAACATTGTCACTGAATTTGGCCCACCTGGAAAGCCCAGGATGACTTCAGGACTCTTAACTGTGAGAGATTCTCTTGCTTAGGTTAATCGATGTGTGAAGACTTGTCCTAATTATAAGCAGGACCATTCCCTGGGCGGGGAATCCTGAACTGTATATAGTGAAAAACGCCAACTGAATAGTAGCATGCTCCCTTCTGACTGTGGACCTGCTGTGGTCAGCTGCTTCAAGCTCCTGCTGCCTCGACTTTCCATCTGTGATGGACTGTGTGTTGAGCTGTGAACTTAAATAAGCCTGGCCTTTCTTAAGTTGTTTTTGTCCGTGTATTTCATCGCACTGACAGGAAAAGGACCTAAGACAATATGTATATGCATATCCCCATATATATTCATAGTCACCTACATTCAAATAAATGTTCATTTTCTTCATTGTTGCTTAAAAGGTTTCTTCTGGAAATCCCTGGCTTCCAAACCGCTTTATAAGGCATGCTGGAAATGTCTGCCTGTTTGCATTATTATCACAATTTGAATACATGTGGTTTCAGGCAGTTTTATTTTTCATATGATGTAGCTCCAAGATTAAATTCTACTTACAATGAACAGGCCGCAGCATCTGATGGATCACAGCCTATGGCTTCCTCAAAGGACTAATTACTCAAGATTAAATTAAACTGGTAAAACGGAGCCAACGGCTTTGATATCTAATAGAGAGGTCTAGGTAGAGATGAGAAAATGCGAAATGCCCATTACAAGGCAGGTGGGCACTGTGTCAGCTCCTTTATGTACCACGGTATCAGGAAAGTGTGCAGATATGGCTCATTAGCTAAACATACCAGAGTAGAGACCATGTGTGTATGTGTAAAGAATGTATCTTTTTTTTTTTTTCACCAGATCTGGTGTGAGACACCATACAGTACCGGACCCATCTCTAACAGTGCTCCTCTTACCCATTTACTATCCAGGGCCAGCTCCTGACCCAAAGGTGCAGAACAGAACAGGTGTGCCTGGAGCTCCCCCTCTCTGGAGTCACCCCAAGCTAATCATGCATGGCTTTGTCTGATTCCTATGTTATTCACTGAGAGCCTCCTTGCCTGATGAATATGGTACCATCTGTTGTGTATGCAAGGAACTCTTTGTAGATGATTGCATTTCTCATAACAGTGCTATGATGCATGCTTTCTTACTGTTTCCACTTTATAGATGAGGACTCCAGAGTGCAGAGGAATTAAGTAGTATTTCTAAGTGCCCATGGTAAGTGAAACGGTAGTCTAAACAGAATCCTGTCCTTCATTTGGATGGCTATAGAGAGAAGGATGTTTAAGTTCTGATCGGCTAGTCATGTCTGCATAGGGCTTGGGCAAGATAAGAGGTAGTATGTATATTCTATTAAACCCCTGTTTTTGAAACGGTATATACTCACTTATATCAAAACACTAGTCCAAGGAATACGTCCCATGAAAAACTTTACTTACCAAGAAAGTGGGTCAAAGGGGAGGACATCCTATTGAGACTTTAGGAGAGAGTAGCATGGAAGAATGAGGAAATAATAGGACCCACAGTGTCCTGGAAACCTACAAGAAGAACTTTATGACAGGCAGATCTGGGTCCTGGGGTCCTCCTCAAACTAAGGCACCAGCCAAGGAGAAATAGGCAGTAAACTTCGAACCCCTACCAAGACCTAGCCGACGAACACGATATTCTCCACCGTTGAGTGGAGAGTGAGATCTGATTCTCACATGAACTCTGGTGCCCCTTTTCTGACCATGTCTCCTGGATGGGGAGGCCTGGAGGCACTCAGAGGAAGGACAGCAAGTTACCAAGAAGAGACTCGATAATCTTAGAGCATATATAGGGGGTGGAAGTCTCCCTCAATCACAGACATAGGGGAGGGGAGAAGGGGGGAAGTGGGAGGGAGGAAAGAATGGGAGGAAACAGGGGAAGGGCTAACAATCAAGATGTAATATGAATAAATTAATAAAAAAAAGAAAAAAAATAAACCCCTGTTTTTCTATTTACGTTGCGTGGCAGTGGTGTGTTCTATGGATTTTTGCCATTCCATGGGGGGAAAATCAGGATATGTGATACAAAAGACAAGGAGGCGCGTCTGTGTTGGGTGGCTTACTATATCTCTTGCCATCCTCATGTTCAATTGCTGGAAAAGCCTTGCTGCTGTTATGTTAGGGATGAGCTTTAACTTATCCCAAATTAAAGGCTGCAGACTCACGACTAATTGATTTTGATTTAATGGGATTTTACTACTATCTATTGTCTATCTCTCTAAATGTTATTTCCTAATGAAGACATTCTGTGAACTGAGACTTAGGAGAAAAAGCCATCAATAGCTTAGCCCAGTTGTTGGATTTCTATTTTCTCTCCAGCTCCTGGCTGCAGAGTCTTCTTCCCCAAAACTGTCTTTGTTTTACACATGGTATCACTGGGAGCTGAGGTTCTGGCTCTAATGGCTCCTGAGGGAATAGCTTAGTTACGGAAGCCTGGGGACATCCCCAGAATGCAATTAGGCTCAGTGACCTGGAAGTGGTTTCTTGATGGAAGTGTGGCTAGGGTTGCTATGAGGCCTGGTGGGTGGTTCCTGAAGCCATGTCCCTAGTAACTCAAAGCAGTCCCTTGGGGTCTGAGTACTTGTCGAAGCACAAGATGCCCTTCCCAAAGCTTGTCTAGGCCTCTACATCTTCATAAAGCACCATCCATCTTTACTTTGTTTCTTGTTTCCCTTTCAAGCACCAAAGATCTGGATCTCATGTTCTCCATGGAAACCATAAACCCTTCCTTGAGGAATTTTCCATTCTAAGCATCTCCCATGAATCACACTGGCTGGGGAAGTTCATATTTGTGTTCATACTCATTTTAATTCTCTCAGTGGATCTCATGCTATTTTAAAGATAAAGAAAACTAAAGCAAAAAAGATGAATTAACACAGACACTCTCCCCAGTGTGAGAAAGTGAATTCAACTTACTTCTGCCAAAGGTCCTACATGTGAGGTGTCTCATCTGACCCATGACCCTTGTTTTCGTTTCCTCCTTCCTCAAACACTAGTTGCCTTTTGCAGGTTGTATTTTCCTGGGCCGTTATCTTTTATTCTTCCTGATTTTCTGGTTTGCTCTGCTCCACTATAGCAGAGTGCTGCTTCTTTAAAATACGAGTCCTGTGTGATTCCTCCCTTGGTTCAAAACTGTTTGTGCATGCTCGTAGCTCTCCTGATGCCCCATGATTTCTCTCACACATTCCCAACTATAAGCAGGCTTGTGCTTGCATACGTCACTGTCAGCCCCAGAACTCCTTTGATCCTTTCACACTACCCTGCTTTACCCTTTATACTTTCTCCTACCTCATCAACTATTTTGTCAAAAAGTCATTTCTCTACGAAGCCATGGGTCACCCTACATAGGATTTTACTAACAGCAGGATGCTAGCCTCTCTCTTCCCTGGGCTCAGTCCTGCCCAGTCCTCTGCTTACCCATTACCTGTCTGTGGGGATCCCTGCAAGCTATACTGTCAGCAGAGAAATGAAATGTGAGAGTGTAGAAGGAAACCTGGTTCAGCCCAACTTAGCTGGGCTGGTTCAGACTTCTGGAGTCTGACCCAGAGCAGTTTACTTTATTTTTTATTTTTTTAATATTTAAACACAGTACAACTTAGGAAAAAGGTTCCCTTGTGACAATTATCACCGTAAAGCTTAGGGCATGACTGCATCAAAATTCCTATGCAAAGTGCATGTCTTTTGTAAAGTACTTGTGACCTCTTCTACAAAAAAGGGGTCTATGACTGAGAAACAATGCTCAGAACAAAGGAGTTTCAGGTGAAGGCTGGCTCCACCAGGCTATTAAACAACATCCACTCCCAGCCATCTGGATGGAAAACATGTATGCACATCCCTTTCACTAAACACAAAAGCCTGCCTGCTTAACAATTCTGGTTTCTCTATTGTTATCTATCTGTAAGCAGGCGTGGGGGAGGTGGGGTGGGCTCAGCTCCTTCTATAGCTGTCTACTTAAAATATCCCACATCCTGGGTATCAGGACCCAGGATCATCGGCTCACATGTCTTTACTGGCTCAGCCCACTTTCCCATGCTAGAAGCAAAGCGATCCCTGTCACTACTGTTCAAGGCAAACACTGACAAACTTGGGTTTTCCAGAGTAAGACAAACAGATGCCGATCCACCGGAGTTGAGGATGTTTGCGTGGAACAGAGGCCACAAGGGGCAAGGTAATTATTCTGAAATCAATGTTATATATAATTCATTTCATGAACACTCTGCAAATAACTAGTCACAGAGCCCACAGTGCCCTGGGGATTGAAAGAAGAAAGCTGAAGAACACTATGCCCTGTGGGATTTCGGTTTTGCTTTAAAGTGATTAACAAAGATATGTGTGTTTATCTATCTACATCTGTCCATCTGTTTGCCTGTTATCTACCAGTCTATCCCCTGTCCCTATCATTCATCATCTCTATCATCTATCTTTGTGTGGGTGCACTGGATGTAATATTTTGGGGGGAAGACAGCTATTAACACTTACCACCACCACCCCTGCCCCCCTTTTATGAAGAAAGCTTGAATCTTACCACTCCAGGGCACTTAGTTCATTTCGGAGCTGAACTTTGATTTTTAGGGAATGGCCAGTTAATTGAAGGGTCCCCTTGATGTTCTCTTGTTATGCCCAAAGACCACCAGGAGTCTGAAGCCATATGCAAAAGCAAGGATGCTTTATTCAAGCTCTAGCTCCAGGGCCCCCAAACCTCATTGATGCAGCGGATCAGTAGCAAGAGCCCTGAACCGCTGTTAGACAGGGTTTTTATTGTGGTCACAGCAAGGAATGGGGGTTTCTAGTTTGGTTGACATTTACAAAGATTGGGTTGGTGCTAGGAGATTGGTTGGGCCTGACTGTGAAATGCTTAAGCAATCTATCTATAACATCTGGGGACATTAGGTACTTGATTGGATCTAGCCTAGGGTGGTTCCTTCCCGGAACAGTTAGTGTGGTTTTCCAGCAACAGAGGTGAACTTAGGGGCAGGCTCAAGATGGTGCCTGCTGAGAAAATGGAGTTACATTAGCTAGGGCTCTTCACTCTTATAAGGAGGCACCTGGCTATGGGGGCTGCGTGTGTTGTATTAGTGGGGAGGGGTGAGCAGCTGTCTGATTGGGGAGTTTCTCCGCTGCTTCAGGACTTTGTTGCTGTGCTGGGTGAAAGAGGCTCCGGTCTCATGCAGATCAATTTGGCAGAGGACACATTTTTCTCCCCTTGGGCCATGTTGACTTCTTGCTGGTCCCTGGGCACACATTCCTTTCAGGGGCACAGACTCAGATCTACTTAGCTTGAGTGTTGTGTGTAGAACTATGTATGATCCACGCTGCTGCTAACTACTGATGCTCTCTCTCAGTCTAATCAAGTGATGCCCTTTCCATGGCCCATGCACTCAGGGGGGGGGGTGGTGGTCGGGGGTCAAATGGAGAACTCTCTCATGCTTCCTGGAGAAAAGGGTACTCAAGAAAGACTTTTACTGTCTGCATCTGAGATGAAGTAAAAGCATGACTGCCCATATCCAGAGTCATGTGCGGTCACAGGGAAGCAAGGGGAGGAGATATCTGATTCTCAGCCTTCTTTTCATCCATTGGCTCCCCATCCCTACCATCCCCACCATCCCCACATCCCTATCATCCCCACCAGCCCCACCAGCCTCACCAGCCCCACCATGAAGGAGAGATAAACAAGTGGGGGATGAGAAAAAGAATTGTGAGTGAGTAGGTGATGTTTATCCCCTTAGAAGTCGAACCACCATGTGGGGGAGATTGGTGATTAACCAGCTGAAAAACATCCTTGAACAAATTCTGAGAGGAGGTATAAATGTGAGCCAAAAACAAGAGGTGGGGTCTTCGGAGACTTGGGATAGTTTTTACTGTTCATTGCTCCACTTCGAGACGCTCCTAGAGAGAACCACACGAGGGAAGGCTTCGGGCTCTGGTTGAGGTTCCAGGTTCTAGTTGCTCCAGGTTCCAACAAAAGAAATCCTGCTGATTACACCAGGAGAATCGTTCCTCAGAACTGATATCCTTATGGTTTCGTTATTGTATTGTTTAATCTTCTTTTCCTATTGTTTAGGTTAGTCAGGTTACTCTCGGTTAATAAGTTCATAACAAAATATATTTGTTAAGAAATTTGAGCCTACATCACCATCCCCATCATCACTGCTTATGTATTGCATGGACTCAGGACACATAAGTTGTTTACTTTGCTCTCTTTATAGATGTTACAAACAATTCCTCTTGAATGTTCTTGTGAATGTCTCCTGGGGCTCCCATGGAAGAACCTCTCTAGGGCTGTTATTTAGTAAAGAATTTATTTTCCCAGTGTCTGACATAGAGCTTCAAAAAACCTTGGAAACTCCCAAGTGCTAGGAGTATCTTTTGTCATGCTAATAAGGTGACTGACGTCATCTCTAACTTCAGGAAGGGGCTCCCATCCAGCTGGGACTGTCAGCTGCCTGAACTCTGAAGGCAGGAGATGGTTGAAGGTGTCATTTCTGCACATTGCCAAGGGCTTATTGATCATGTTTGTGCAACGCAACCCCAGTAAAAGCCTGTGGTTGATGTGGCTCAGTGGGGTTTCCTGGCTAGGACAATAAGCTCTGGCTCACAGAAAGGGCACACTGAGTTCTGAACTCAGGACCATCCCTGCTCAATCTGTGAACATCCCTCTTTGTGGGTATTAAATCTAATATATGTGCTATGCTCTGGGAGTCATTCTAATAAGTTGTCAAAGTGGGTTTGGAGAACCCTTACTCCCTAGCCATGGTGGACTTTGCCCTTATCCTGGGGGCTCTGCACCAACTCTGGGTGGGTAATATTGGGATTGTTCGGCAGTAGAGCCAGTTGTAGTACTCTGCTGTGAAATAGCACAAGCCCATATATTTAGAAGTGAGATTGCTGCCCAGGGGGTTCCTAGGTCATCTGACCAATTCACAGGCCATCAGCGCACTGTTTGGCCACTCCTGGTCATTGACAAATGGTGGGGTTTCTGATTTATACTGGTCTGGTGGTTTTATTGATTTCCCATTGTGGTTTTTATTTCAATTTCCATATTTCCTAAAGAGGTTGAATAACTTTTCATGTTTCTTGACTGTTCGGGTTTCTTCTATAAAATGCTTGTTCACCTGATTTATGTTTCTTTATGAAGTTGTCTTTTTGTTACAAGCAGACGATAGTATTTTCTGTCTTGGCACTGCACTTTCTTTTTGATGTCTTTGGAAAAATTTTAATACACTAGTAATTAGCCATTTCTTTCTAATTTTAGTTCCTAAATTTTTTCATATTTAAATGTTTAATCTACCTGTGACTTGTTGTTATGCATGATGTATGGGCCTAACATCACCACATTAATAATTGCTCCCGTGCACTTTATCGATCAGTCTTTCTTTGCTATGGAAATGCTACAAATTAGTTTTTATGTATGAGAGTTTGATTCTGGCTATGAGCTCTATTTCATTGTGAATTCTATCTCACCCTGGGTTCTATCTCACTGTGGGTTTTATCTTCATCCCCATGGGCTCCATCTATCTCACTGTGGGTTCCCTCTATCTCACCCTGGGTTCTATCTCACTGTGGGTTTTACTTCACCCTGGCTCATAGTGTACTCTCCCTCTCAGTGGGTTCTTTCTCACTGTAGATTCTATCTCACTGTGAACTCTTTGTTATTTTAATTTGTTTTCCTTCATTTGAGCACTTATTTATGAACTTACTAGTTTCTGAATTTTTCTTTTAAAGCACATGATCATACCTTTGGTTCAGTTTTGCTCTTTTATTTTTTAGTTGATGGTCACAAACTATATATATGTATGTTCTAGATAGTCTTGTCTTGGTTTTACTTATTGTGTGTATTCCCTCTTAAACTTTTTTTTTTCTTATTAAGTATGTTTATGGTATATTACATTTAATATTGTCTTTATTAGGGTTTGTTTCTATTTCTGTGATGAAACACCATGACCAAAACAACTCTGAGAATAAAGGGTTTATTCGGCTCACACTTCCATATCACTGTTCATTATTGATGAAAGTCAGGACAGGAACTCACACAGGGCAGGAACCTGGAGGCAGGAGCTGATGATACAGAGGCCAAGGAGGAGTGCTGCTTACCCACTTGCTCCTCATAGCTTGCTCAGCCTGCTTTCTTATAGAACCCAGGACCATCATCTCAAAGATGGTACCACCCAGAATGGGCTGTGCTCTCCACCATCAACCACTAATTAAGAAATGCCCCACAGGCTTGTCTACAACTCAGTCTTTTCTTAATTGAGGTTCCCTCCTCTCAAGATGACATAAAGCTTAGACAGCACAAACACAGATAATTTACTTTGAGGATATCGCTTGCAGCCTTCATTTGCCTTTGATTTATGTTTTTGAAAATTACCTTACAAAACCTTTCTTTGCTCCATTAAGATCACAAAAGTATTGACTTGCAATTAGGGGATTAATTATATATTAACATTATATTTCATATCTAGGTCCTTGAGCCCTCAGAAGTCAGCTTCCTGCAGGCAGTGATAGGTTTCTATGCCAGCTAGAAGATTGCAAGTGCCATGCATTAAGATTCTGCATGTGACTTGTGTCTGAGTGTATGGGTGTGTGATTGTGTCTGCTGCTTAGACGGGCACCTTTTTCTCTGTGCTCTCCATACTCTTCCAGTTAGTTTGTTTCCCATACAGAAAATGCTTATTAATATGTTGGATTTATCACTTATCTATCTGTTTGGAAAAGACCCTTTATTTAATTTTAAGTGTTTATTTGCCTATCTGCGAATCTCTATACAAATACACTTAAAATGTACTTATCTGTTACTTTTAAAAACTAAAGTTGGACGGTGGTGGTGCATGTCTTTAATTCCAGCACTCAGGATGCAGAGGCAGGTGGCTTGCTGTGAGTTCAAGGCCAACCTGGTCTACAAAGTGAGTCCAGGACAGCCAAGGCTACACCGAAAAACATTGTCTCAAAAAAAAAAAAGTATATTGGGGATTTCCAAGATGGCAGCACTGAACATGCACTGCATCTGATCTACAGGAAGGTAACTAGGGACCTGATTAGGATCCACAGACAGCAAGACCCGGAGAACACTAGGTGAGAGGGGTCCACACAGTGCAGACCACAGGCGGGTCTGGTCTTGGGTCATCCAATGGCCCACAGAGGATGGAGGACCCAGTCCCCAGAGTCTGGACTAGAACCCACCAGCAAAATGCAGCCATTCTCCATAGCAGGACTGTAATATATGGGACTGAACTCTGGGCAGTGAAGCACCAGAGCTCCTGGCCTGTGGAAATCTCAGGAAAACAGGTGGATCTATCCCCAGACCTCTCCTCACCTGCCCTGTGCTAGTCCACAGAAAGGCCCGAATGGCTGTGGACATGCTATCCAGCCACAGCTACATGGTCTAAACAGGACCTGGCAGAAACCAAGCAATCTGCCCCAGCAGACTGGACCTACACAATTGGGCTGATCTGACCCAGCCTAGCCAGGCTCCACAGCCCAACAGGGCCTCCCATGCTTTGGGAGAGGCCTGGGCAGACCTGGAGGGATAGGGTAGACAACTAACCAGCCACCCCAACCCAGCAGGAGTTCCCATATGATCAGCTACCCTAGGTGCATAGTATGATTGGGACTGGGTAAGAACCTAGCTACCAGCCCCAGCAGACTATCCCTGCACAAGTAGGCAGAACTGACTTGGCCTAGCCAATCTCCATAGCCTATTAGGGCCTCCCATGTTCTCAGGAGAGGCTGGGCAGGCCTGAGGGGATAGGACAGAAATCTAGCGAACCAACAACAATCAGAAAGCAGTAGCTGCTCTGTCATGGTGGGTGGAACCAAGGCCCCACTACCCGGAAGGATCAGGTAGGAACCTAAACAACTACTAGGAGCCAGCAGGGGTTCAGGCACTCTAGGGTGATCTGAACCTAGGACCCAAAGCCCCAAGGCCTGAGGGCAGAGTATTCAAAGCCCAGCCAAAGACACGACAACTAGCTCTACATACACTTCCTTGAACTGATCCTGGGGCTCCAGAGCACCAGCACCTACTGCTGTTGACCCAGTGGGGAGCCCAGGGTGTGGAGCAAAGTCTCCTGGAGCTGAAACCTGGTCACCTGCTTGTTCCAGGGAAGAGTTCCCTGATCTCCACAGGCAAGAACCCTCGACCTATAATCACCACTTCACACTGGTGAAGGACACCAGAAGCTACCTCCCAATATTAGAGACAGCAAGATAACTAAAGGCCAGCATAAAAACACAAACTACAAAACCCAAAACAATATGGCATCTCCAGATCCCAGCTATCCCAAAGAAAGCAACCCTGAGAACTCAAACACAATTGAAATACAAGAAAATGACCCCAAATCCTTGGTAATGAAGATGATAATTGAGGAAATGAATAAAATCCATAAATAAATACAGGAAGATGCAGCTAAACAGGTTGAAGACATAAAAGAGGCCTATAAAGAGGCACTAGAAGAAATTCAGGAAAATGCTATCAAATGAAGGAAATCAATAAAACAGTTCAAGATCTGAAGATGAAACTGGAAAGAATGATAAAGGCACATACAGAAGAAAAACAGGAATGAGAAAACTTTGAGAAGAAAGCAAGCAGTGCAGAGGTAAGCTTCTCTAACAGAATTCAAGAGATGGAGGAACAAATCTTGGAACTAGAAGATACAATCATAGAACTTGAAGTAACCATCAAAGAAAATGCTAAATCTGAAAAATTTCTGACACAAAACATCTAAGAAATCAAGGACACCATGAAAAGATGAAACCCGAGGATAATAGGCATTGAGGAAAGAGAAAATTCCTGACTCCAATGCCCAGAAAATATCTTCAACAAAATAATAGAAGAAAAAACCCCCCAATTTAAAGAAGGAGATGCATATAAATATACAAGAGGCCTACAGAACACCAAATAGAATGGACTAGGAAAGAAAATCTTCCTGCCACATAATAATCAAAACACAAAGTATACAGAACAAAGAAATGGCAAGGGAAAAGAGTCAAGTAACATATAATGGCAAACCTATCAGAATTATACCTGACTTCTCAGCAGAGACCATAAAAGCCAGAAGGGCCTGGACAGAGGTCCTGCACACTGTAAGAGACCACAGATGCCAGGCCAGACTACTACTATACTCAGCAAAACTATCAATAACCATTGATGGAGACAACAAAAATATTCCAAGACAAAAACAAATTCAAACAGTACCTGTCCACAAATCTGGCCTTACAGAAGTTACTAGAAGGAAAATTCCAACACGAAGTGCCATGCTACAACCAAAATTATTCAGGAAATAGATAAGTGCACCATCGCAAAAACATAATCACACAAACACGCTACTGCAACCAACATCAAGATCAAGGGACTTAACAATCACTGGTCATTAATATGTCTCAACATCAGTGGTCTCAATTCGCCAATAAAAAGATACAGACTAACTGAATGGATGCATAAACAAGACCCAACATTCTTTTGCATTGAAGAAACACATCTCAGCCACAAGGATAGACATTACCTCAGGGTAAAAGGCTGAAAAAAAGGTATTACAAGCAAACAGACACGAGAAGCAAGCTGGGGCAGCCATTGTAATATCTAATAAAATAGACTTTCAACCAAAATTAATCAAAAGAGATGAGTAAGGATACTTCATACTCATCAAAGGTAAAGTCAACCAAGACGACATCACAATTCTGAACATCTATGTTCCCAATACAAGGGCATCTACATTTGTAAAAGAACTATTAACAAAGCTTAAACCACACATTGATCCCAACACATTAATAGTGGGAAACTTCAACACCCCACTTTCACCAAAGGAGAGGTCATTGAAACAGAAACTAAACCGAGAAATAATGACACTAACCAATGTTATGAATCAAATGGATCTATCAGATATCCACAGAACTTTTCACCTGAACACAAAGGATTACACCTCCTTCTCAGCACCTCATGGAACCTTTTCCAAAATTGATCATATAGTAGGTCACAAAGCAAGCCTCAGCAGATACAAGATTGAAATAATACCTTGTATCCTATCAGATCATCAAGGTCTAATGCTGGACTTTAACAACAACAGAAATAACAAATCGCCTATATATACATGGAAACTAAACAACTCTCTACTTAATGACACCTGAGTCAAGGAAGAAATAAAGAAAGAAATTAATGACTTCCTGAAATTCAACGAAAATGAAGGAACAACATACCCAAATTTGTGGGACACGTTGAAAGCAGTAGTAAGAGGAAAATTCATAGTACTAAGTACCTTTATAAAGAAATTGGAAACATCCCACATAAGCAACTTAATGACACATCTGGAAGCCCTAGAAAAAAAAGAAGCAGAAACATCCAAGAGGAGTAGATGTCTGGAAATAATCAAACTCAGGGATGAAATCAATAAATTAGAAACAGAGAACAATTCAAAGAATCAACAAAACCAGGAGCTAGTTCTTTGAGAAAATCAACAAGATAGACAACCCCTAGCCAATCTAACTAAAAGGCAGAGAGACACTATCCAAATTAACAAAATCAGAAATGAAAAGGGAGACATAACAACAGACACTGAAGAAATACAAAGAATCATAAGATCCAACTTCAAAGGCATATATGGCACAAATTTTGAAAATCTAAGGGAAATGAACAACTTTCTTGATTGTTTTCACTTGCTAAAGTTGAATCAAATCAGATAAACAAATTAAATAGTCCTATTTCTCCTACAGAAATAGAAGCAGTCATTAAAATTCTCCCAACCAAAAAAAAGCCCAGGACCAGATGGTTTCAGCGCAGAATTCAATCAGACCTTCAAAGAAGAGCTAATACTGATTCTCTTCAAGCTACTCGAAAAGATAGAAATGGATGGAACATTACCAAATTCATTCTATGAGGCTACAGTCACTTTGATACCTAAACCTCACAAAGACCCAACAAAGAAAGAGAATTTCAGACCAATTTCTCTTATGAAAATTGATGCAAAAATACCCAATAAAAAACTCGCAAACCAAATACATGAATACATCAAAGATATCATTCACCATGACCAGGTAGGCTTCATTCTAGGCATGCAGGGATCATTTAATATACAGAAATCCATCAATGTAATCCACCATATAAACAAACTGAAGGAAAAAAACCCACATGATCATCTCCTTGGATCCAGAAAAAGCACTTGACAAAATCCAACAGCCATTCATGTTTAAAGTTTTGGAGAGATTGGGAATACAAAGCACATACCTCAACATAATAAAGGCTATATACAGCAAGCCAATAGCCAACATCAAATTAAATGGAGAGATACTCAAGGAAATCCCTCTAAAATCAGGGAAGAGGCAAGACTGCCCACTCTCTCCATATCTCTTCAATATTGTTCTTGAAGTTCTAGCCAGAGCAATAAGACAACAAAAGGAGATCAAGGGGATCCAAATGGGAAAGGAGGAAGTAAAATTATTCATATTTGCATATGATATGATATTGTACATAAGTGACCCCCAAAATTCTACCTGAGAACTCCTACAGCTGAGAAACACCTTCAGCAAAATGGATAAAAATTAACTCAAAAAAGTCAGTAGCCTTCCTATATACAAATGACAATCATGCAGAGGAAGAAATTAGGGGAACTACACCCTTCACAATAGCCACAAGCAATATAAAACATCTAGGAGTAACTCTAGCCAAGCAAGTGAAAGACTTGTTTGAAAAAAAAAAAAAACAAAACAAAACCTCAAATCTCTGAAGAAGGAGATTGAAGATGATATCAGAAGTTGGAAAGATCTCATTTGTTTGTGGATTGGGAGAATTAACATAGTAAAAATGGCCATCTTACCAAAAGAAATTTACAGATTCAATGCAACCCCTATCAAAATACCTATACAATTTTTAAAGAAATTGAAAGATCAGTTCTCAAGTTCATATGGAAAAAAAAAACCAGAATAGCTAAAACAATCCTGTACAATAACAGATCCTCCAGAGGAATCTCCATACCTGATCTCAAGCTGTACTATAGAGCAACAGTAACTAAAACAGCATGGTACTGGCATAGCAATAGGATGGTTGATCAATGAAATTGAATCAAAGACCCAGAAATAAACCCACATACATATGGACACTTGATTTTTGACAAAGAAGCCAAATCTATTCAGTGGAAAAAGCATCTTCAACAAGTGGTGCTGGTCTGACTGGATGGCCACATGTAGAAAAATGCAAGTAGACCCATATTTATTACCATGCACAAAACTCAAGTCCAGGTGGATTAAAGACCTCATCATAAAACCAGAGACACTAAATCTGTTAGAAGAAAAAGTAGGGAAGAGCCTGGGACTCATTGGCACAGGAGACAACTTCCTGAACAGAATACCAACAGCCCAGGCCTTAAGGTCAACAATTAATAAATGGGACCTCATGAGCCTAAGAACCTTCTGTAAGGCAGAAGACACTGTCAATAGAACAAAGCGACAGTCCATAGACTGGGAAAAGATCTTCACCAACCCTACATCTGACAAAGGTCTAATATCCAAAATATATAAAGAGCTCAAGAAATTAAACACCACCAAACCCAACAACCCAATTAAGAAATGGGGCTCAGAATTAAACAGAGAATTCTCAACAGATGAATATTGAATGGCTGAGAAACACTTAAAGAAATGCTCAGTGTCATTAGTCATCAGAGAAATGCAAATCAAAATAACTTTGAGATTCTATCTTACACCCATTAGAATGGCTAAGATAAAAAACTCAAGTGGCAGCACATGCTGGCGAGGATGTGGAGAAAGGAGAACACTCCTTTATTGCTGGTGGAAATGCAAACTTGTACAACCACTTTGGAAATCAATCTGGCACTTTCTCAGAAAACTAGGACTAGGGCTTTCTCAAGACCCAGATATTCCACTCCTTGGAATATACCCAGAAAATGCTCCACCTCACAGGGACATATGCTCAACCATGTTCATAGCAGCCTTATTCATAATATCCAGAACCTGGAAACAACCCAAATGTCCCTTAGTCGAGGAATGGATAAAGAAACTGTGGTACATTTACACTATGGAATGCTGCTCAGCTATTAAAAACAAGGAAATCCTGAAATTTGCCGGCAAATGGATGGAACTAGAAATGATCATCCTGAGTGAGTCAATCTAGACCCAGGAAAACTCACATGGTATATACTCACTTATAATTGGACACTAGCCCAAAAGGGATGTCCCATGAAAGTCTTCACTTACCAGGTGATTGGGATAGATGCGGGGACTTCCTATTGGGACTCGAGGTGAGAGAAGTATGAGAGAATGGGGAAACAGAGTGATCCAGAGGGTCCTAGAAACCTACAAGAAGAGCATCATGACTGGCAGATGTGGATCCAGGGGATTCTGCTTAAACTACTGCACCAACCAAGGACAATACATGCAGTAAGCATTGAACTCCTATTCAGATCTAGCCAATGGACAGGACATTATCCACAGTTATGTGGAGAGTGGGGACTAGCTCTGACATGAACTCTGGTGCCCCATATTTGACCACTTCCCCTTCATGGGGAGGCCTGGTGGCACTCAGAGAAAGGATAAACAAGCTACCAGGATGAGACTTGATAGGCTGTGATCATATGGTGGGGAAGGAGGTCCCCTTCTGTCACAGAACTAGTGGAGGGGAACAGGGTGAAAGAGAGAGGGAGGGCAGAATGGGAGGATACAAGTGAGGGGATAACAATTGAGGTATAGTCTGAATAAATCAATTAAAAAAAGAAAAAAATAATTTTATTGAGTTCCTACAGAAATTAAAAAGAATTTTGATAGCATTAGACTTATACATTAGTTTGGGCAGAATATATGTATTTGTAATATAAGTAGTGCTACTCAGGAAAATAACATATCACATGTCTGCACTCATTTCAATATTTTAAAGTGTTCCTTATTGGGTAGGAAAGTTTCTTCACAGATATTGTCTGCATCCTTGGTACAACATTTCTGTAGGTCCTTAAATTTTTAAAAACATTTTTTATTATTATGTATGTGTGCATGTGTGCCATAATGCCCCTTTGGAGGTCAGTGGTCAGCTTGTGGAAATCAGGTCTCTTCTTCTACCACAGGGGTCCTGGGGATTGAACTCAGGCCATGAGGGTTGGCGGTAAGTGCCTTTATCCAGTTAGCAATCTTGGTCCTTTAGGTTCTTTTTAGTTGCACTAATCTTAGCTGTTATCTTGTTTCATATGTATCTAGAAAGCAGCCAAGTTTGAAGGTGATGTCTAATGGAGAGCCAGACAAAGTGACACATCAGAGAAAGAGTTGACAGAACAGGATATGTCCAACTCTCATGAGAAGAAAGAGAAAAGAGAGGTGACTTAATAGAGAGCAGCAGAGAGGGAAAGAGAGAGGAGGCAGTTTTACCAGAACAGTTGTACAGGCTGCAGAGAGAGAGAGAATAAACTAGACACAAGTGAAGACACAAGTGAAGAGAGAATGAGCCAGAGAATGAGAAGCTGAGAATGCTAGTTTGGATCAGTCAGCTTAGAAAGGAGTTTGAGGCAGAACAATGGAGTTGAACCAGCCAGCCAGAGTTCAGAAAGAGCTAGCAAGGTTGACCTTATTCAGCAGTAAGTCTCAGAGGCCCAGATTAAGTTGTATGGAGGCTAGAGGCTTCCAGGACTAGGCCTAGGTTAGCAGATGGAGGCAGTAAGCCTCAGAGATGACAATTACATCAGGAGAACAAAAGCTACACTTACATATATCTTTGTCCGCACTTGAGTGTCTCCATCTTTTCAAGTTTAGCCATTGAAATGGGTATGCGGTATTTCTGACCTTTACTTTCAATTTTACTTACTGGAGATTTCATTGTAGAAGTTCTATTCATGCCTTTTCACATCCACTCAGTCATTGTAAGACAAGTTTGCTCCTTTTCCATCTCTCCTTTATCTTCTCTTCATTCGGAAGGCTATTTGTTTCTAATAGGGTTCAGTTTCAGAGCAGTTTTAGGATCACGGTAGAATTGAATGAGGGTGCAGAAGTCTCCCATGCTCCTGCCTTCACGTGTGCACAGCCTCCTCACTGTTGATACCCTGTACCAGAAAGGTGCGCTTGTTACCGTCACCCACAGTGATGTATCAGGGTCACCCACTGCCACAGATCATTGTCCTGGTACTGTCTGTTAGGTAGGCTCCGGAAGATGTATAATAGTCCTGTCAGCTGTTACAGCACAGCACAGAGTACTGCCTACTCATCCCCTTCTCAAAATCCCAGGCTCACCATTCTTTTTACAGTGCCTAAATTCTTCCTTTCTCGGAGTGTTATAGATTTGGAGTCATGTAGGATATAACTTTCAGATTGGCTTCTTTCACTCAGCATTATGTATATTAGCATTTTCTCCTTAAAAAAAAAAACATTAAGTTTGGTTGGTGAGATAGCTCAGTTGGTAAATGTTTGCCACATAAACTGAAGGCCTGAATTTAAAACCCAGACATCCATTTAAAAAGCTTGGTATAGTGGCATGTGTCTGTAACCATAGGTTCATCAGAGACACGAGGATTCCTGGATCTTGTCAGTCAGCCAGTTAACAGTGAGACACAGAGTGAGGACTAAGGTCAGTGAGAGACCCTGTCTCAAAACCAAGGTGGCGAGGGATAGGGGAAGACACCCAAAGTTGACCTCTGGCCTACAAAAACTTTACCCCAAGCACATGAATGCATGCACATATGTGCATACATACACAGGAACATGCACAGACACACAAAAGACAAAAGAAATGTACTTCATATGTGGTATGTGTTACCCACTAGAAAAGGTGTTTTCAACTCTCATTTTTTTTTTTTAATTTCCTTAGCTGCTCCAGTTTCTGATTCCTTGTTGACTGTGAGCTTATGATTTGGACATTTATCTCAAGGTATGCTTTGAAGGCTGCCTTGAAGATGACTTCCTTCAGATAAGGAAGGTGTTATTTGCTGTCAACCTCCCAAAGAATTACCACCCCAGGACTATTTGAACTGAATTCTCACCTTGAGGGTTTTAAAGTCAACCACACAGTTTGAATTCAGCCTGTGAACTTGAATGAATCTGAAGGCTGAGGCTACAAACTCCCCGGGGCCTGTTTTCTCTCTTCTCCTCATCACAGAGTAGTTAAGTCAAGACAAAAAAAGTTTTCCTTGCAGTCCTTGGAGAAAGAGGTTTGCAAGATCCTAGCTTCTTGCAGGGAGTGGGATGAGTGTGTGGGGGTGGGCAGTGTCTCTAGCTGTACTCTCACCCTTGAAGGAGCCTCTGGGGTTTGCTGTCTCCTCTCAGGAAAAAAAAAGCAGGAAGAAAGTAGAATCAGACAAGGACTCAGCATTCTGCACTGCAAACACTGCCTTAAATAAAAATCCCATTCGTATCACAAATGGAACTGCGTTGGAAAGTGAGCACAGGCGCAGGCACCAGTCCCTGCAGACTCAACCTGAAGACAAAGCTGAGTCAACTGTTAGGTCCCATCAACCTTCCACAGTGAGAGTCACCAATGACCATTTCCTCATTCGAGAGCAGCCGCTGTGTTTGTTGTAGCGTGGAGAGGTCGACTAGCAACACATTTAATTTATACAGCTGTAGGTGTTCCATCTGAAGATTCTAGCATGCACAAGGCTCCCGGTTCACACTCCAGCCCCACGAAACTGCACCAATCCAGACACAGATGTTGCTAACGTGCCTAAGAAACAGCAGGGACAGGTACACTTCAAATCAGATGGGAACAAGTTCCCGGGAGTGTCAGTCATTCCCAGTGCTGGCAGGGATGGAGTGTGCTCTCAGGGGGCATGGTGCTTTGTAAGCATTCTTGCTTGCTTGCTTACTTGCTGTCTGTTCTAGTCCACTTTGCATTGCTTTAACGATACACCCAAGGCTGTGCTTCATAAAGAAAACAAGTTTATTTATCCCATAGTTCTGGAGGCAAGAAAATGAAAGATCAGGCAATTGGCCAGAGCTTTGTACCTTGCATAGAAGGAATTATTACAAAGTAGGAGTGCATAGGAGAGAGAGAGAGAGAGAGAGAGAGAGAGAGAGAGAGAGAGAGAGAGAGAGAGAGAGAGAGGGAGAGAGAGAGAGAGAGAGGTTATATGGAGACTAACTGGCATTACAGCAACCTGCCCTTGTGGTGACCAGTTGAATCCTCTGAGAGCTAAGCCACCCCTATGAGATAGGCATTAATCTTTCCCAGGGTGCTGCTCCCCCATGATTTAAATACCTCCCAATAGCCTCACCTATTAAAGGTTCCACCTCACTCAGTATCGTTAGCCTGAGGACTAAGTCTCCAACACACATGAGCCTTTAAGGAACAAGCCATCACCACACCACAGCACCGTCTTAGGAACTCATTAAGATAAGTTACTAGATGCAGAATCGTGGGGGAAAATGTAGGCTGATTTCCAATTTGGAGAGGTATTACTGAATTTTTCTTCAGTCATTCTCTCATCAGCAGAGTGTGGGAGTTCTCTTTCCTGAATACCCAGCCAACACTGGTTATAATTAATTAAAAAAAAATCCCTGCTCATCTGCTAACTGAAATATTGCTTTAATTTCCACTCATGTTATTACTAGTGAGGTTGGACATCCTTTTCAATTTGTTTTTCTTCTCTAATTTCTTTGTGCATGCTCTTCTCTTAGGGTAGCTTCCCCTCTCCCTGCCCCCTGAGCCCCTTTTTGATTTGCAAGAGCTATTTTTGCACTGTAGATCTCTGTCCATGGTTGATGGCAGATCAGTGTACCCCTGGAGAGCTCAGTGTTCTTTTGGATGAAGTTAATGAAACTCGGTCCATTGTTCCATTGTCTCTGCATTTACTCCCCTCTCGTACCCTGCCTGCTTCAACTATACCCTTCCAGGGATGGCTGGGAGAGGCAGTGTTGGAAGCAGTTCACAGGACTGGATGCCTTGAGATGATAAAGTTTCCAGGAAGCCCAGGAATCATATAAAAAGAACTGACCAGTGTTTTGGAGGACAAACATGAGAGATGCTTAGGGCCTACCATTCTGCTTTGCAGGGCTCAGGGGAGATAGATGCACTGATCATTTTCTTGGAAAGAATTTCCCTTTGAGACTTAGTCATCTTCTTTATCCCTCTT
Organism: Acomys minous; assembly: GCF_964271855.1. Classification (NCBI taxonomy): domain Eukaryota; kingdom Metazoa; phylum Chordata; class Mammalia; order Rodentia; family Muridae; genus Acomys; species Acomys minous. The sequence continues at coordinate 109,657,528 of NC_140484.1, forward strand.
GGGAACTGTTTATTAAATCAAGTTAGCTAAGATTTCACTCAGACTTGTGTTCCCTTAACATTTATTTCTGTGGGCAGTGGTGGTGCACACCTGTAATCCTCACAGTAGGGAAACAGAGGCCAGCCTGGTCTACAGAGCAAGTTCCAGAACAGCCAGAACTACACAAAGAAACACTCTCGAAAAACAGAACAGAACAGATCAAAATGAAACAAACAAACAAACAAACAAAAGGTTCATGTGACTTGACTGTTCACCAAGACAGGTCCATGAGGGGGAGTTACAAATGTTCTCCCTAATTTTTTTTTATTTTAGAAAATATATGACCTTTGGCCATCTGGAAAAAATGTTTTTGAGCTTTAAGTACTTAGAAATAACCTTTATTATGTTTTTATAAGTTAGGGTCACTTGTCTGCCAATAGCAGAACTCACAACAGAGGCATCTTAGGCCTTCACCAAATGTGTCGGTTCACGTAGAAGGATGTCAAGTGGCCAGTGGGCTCTGGCCCACTTGGGTCTTGGATGGTCCCATGCTTCGAATTAAACATCTGGAAGCTGGTGTTACTTGTGGTTAGAGGCTGCCTGCAAGCAATGGTCAGTCCTCATTCACCCCTGCTCGCATGCAGAGGGAGGGAGGGAGAGCTATAGTCTTATTTGACTTGTGATTGTCCAGAAAACTTTCTGCCAAGTTCCCATTGCACATCTCACATGTCTCAGGCATGCAAGCATCCTATGTATGAAGCCATTAGGAAAGGTTTTCTGTACTCAGGTTCTCTCAGGGGTCCTCAGGGAGTGGTCCTGGTCCTTTGAGATGAAAAGAACTGAGAGCCACATCTCAAATATAGTCAAAAATGTTGTATGAGTTACTTTGTATGTCACTGTGATAGAACACCTGATGGAAACAGCTTAGGGAAGGAAAGATTGATTCTGGTTCATGGACCAGTGGATGTAGTCCATTGTGGGCAGGAAATACATGGCTGTTGGTAGCCCTCAGCTGGTACAGCAGTAGCTTGAGGTGGGTTACTTTGCTGTTGGCAATCAGGGGCCAGGGTGGTCTATAACTTGTAAGAACCTCTCTCCGGAAGCAGACTTATTCCACCTCCTAAGGGTTCTACAATCTCCCAGCACAGCACTACCAGCTGAGGAGCACATGTCCAAACACACAAGTCTGTAGGGGACATTTTATAATGAAATCGTTACAGGGGCCCCACTTGTGCTTCTGATGAATTGGCACATTGAGACACACTGACCTTCCACAAGAACTGGGTCACTGTGTGTCCGTTGGGTACTGAAGGGAGTAACAGGCTCCTAAATAAAGCCGAGGCTCTGTTGGGAGATAGAGGAATACCAACAATGTCTACTGTATGGAACAAATTGTACTGAATTCCCAGCCCAGTCTACCCTTAATTCTAATCCTTTAAAATGAAAACTTACCGCATACCTATTGTACAGATGTCTAAGTATAGAAAAGCGTAGGTGGGAGACTGGGGTAGCTCCATCAGTAAAGCTTTGTGCCTCGTGCCTTGCCTTATAGGCACAAGAACCGTATTCCAGTCCTCAGAACTCATGTAAAAGAGTTGGGTGAGGTGGGTGCATTTATAACCCAACACTGGGTAGGTTGAGCTAGGTAGATCTCTGGGATCCACCAACCAGCCAGCCCAGACTACCCAGCCAGTGTTGAGTTGTAGGCCAGTGAGATCCCACAAAAAGTGGGATGGGGGCACCTGAGTAACCTGACATCCAAGGTTGTTCTTTGGCCGTCACACTTAAGTACACACATACACACACACACACACACACACACACACACACACACACACACACACACGGCTTAAGTGGACACACAGTGTTAATAATTTTACACTTTCTTTTTATGTTGAATATGCCAGGGAGATTGTTTATGTCAATGTCTATAAATCCTACTCTTTGTAACAGCTATTCCTTTTCATGAATGTTACACTATTTTATTCAATCGCTCTATTGTTCATGGACCTTTATGCCATTCTACTCCTTTGCTAACAGTGCTGCAATGACCATTGGGGCCACAGATCTTTGTGTGGGGGTAGATTTGTAGAAGTAGAATTTCCAGATTATACAGTGATCACTTAACCATTTATTTGACAGATTACTTGGTGTGCTGGTGCCACACCTATAATCCCAGCACTCTGAAAGTAGAGGCAGGCAGATGTCTGAGAATTTGAGGTCAACCTGGACTACATAGTGAGTTCCAGGTAAACAGGGCTACACAGCAAGACTCTGTAAAAAAAAAATTAATAGCTATTTGCAAATTGTTCCCTGGTATAATGGCACCAGTTCCTTCTTGCTGTGAATCTATGAATGTTCCTATTTCTTTACTGACCTGTCTCATTGTCTTCCAGTGCAACCATGCTTTGCTTATATGACAGGCAAAGCTGTTATTATTTTAAAATACCTCTATTTATTTGTTACTTAAATACACATTTTTGTTATTTATCTAATTTGGCCATTTTAAAAATATAGATTTTATCCTTAAAATTATTTATTTATTTATTTATTTATTTACTTACTTACTTATTTATCTTTTTTTAGAGACTAGTCACACATAATTAATTTCTGGGCTTTTCTGGCAAGCTCCCAGCTCTAGCGTCATGCAACAAAATGTCTTCTGAGCACCAAGGTGTGAAGGTGACTCTACATTTCTGAAGTCACGGTGGTCAAGGTGACTCCATCTACAACCATGTAGTTTGTTTAAAACTTTTCAGGGATGCGTCCTTATGTGCACATTGATTCACGTGTATGTCTTCCCCACCCACATTAAAAAGCTTTTTATCCTTCCATGGAGCAATTAAGAATGACTTTATTTCTGAGAGTTTGGTGGAGGGCAAGGCTCTTGAGAACTCTAGGCTACCCCAGGTTCTGGTAGCACCCCGACTCTCTCCTTGATTGCTGTTTGTCTCCCATCCCTGGCACCTACTTGGTCCTCTGAAGGCAGCTTTCAAATATCAGCTCCGATGGGTCTTGTTAAAATACTTTATCAGTGGCCATCTTCCTCAGTAGGGCTGACCTTTGCCTCCGCTTTGCTGTCACTACCTGACTTGGATAACCTCCAAAGGAAGGGTTGCCATGGCAATTCCCATTCCGCCCAAACCAAATCTGGCTTCTGTATCTTATTAAATGTTCCCTGAAAAGGAAATCACACCGTGTGTGGAAGAGGAGGGCCATTCACAAGGGGCAGTGCTGCTCAGTGGCCCTGTCCTCCTCCCGCCTCCCATCCTGGGGCCAGTCTGTTTATTGCCAGGAGCCAACTGGTTGCCCCTCTCCCTTCTCCCCTTCTTCCTAATCTCCGTTGTCATGGTGAGTACTTAGGTCTTAGGGGGTGAGATGATGGGTGGGGGTGGCTGTGGCAAATGTCAATCTGCCTTTCAAAAGACACTTTTACAGCTCCAATCCAACAGCAGCTGCAAACTGTCAGGATCAGGTGCGTAATGAGGCCACCGCCGTAGAGATGCTAATTGGAAGGATCTTTTCTTCTCCATCTTCACTTTATTGTGATGCTGCCCCCTTTTCTCAGAATGCGGTTTTCACAGCGACGCTCATTAAATCCGAGCAGATAATCTCCTTCAAACTCCTGCTCCTCGCTCTGGGAGGGGAGTGGCTGCACACAGTGGTGGCTGGTGACTTCCATGAGGTGGTTTTATATCCACGTTTGGTTAGAATAGAGGGGAAGGTGAAAAAAAAAACCCCTGCACCCACAGACCCCCAGCAACAGTCAGCTTAGGGAAAGGGAACTCTGGATAGGAGAGATGAAGTCAGTCATGAGTGGGCTGCTGCTGCCACAAAGCCACAGACATGCCAGGGGCCCTGACCTCTGTAGGCAAAGACCCATGTCTGCCTTGAATGGAGGGGAGGTGTGACCTTCAGGCTGGCACACAGAGAAAAGGAATTATGGGGCAGGCAGGGAAGAAACCTTGCTGGGTAGAGTGAGGGGCCTCACGTGCTTCTGGATGGTCCTCCCCGCAGGGGCTGCCACAATGAAGAAGATGGACTCCGAGCGTCACACATCCACTCCTCAGGTATCCGGGCCTAGAAGTCTGAGAGCAAGGTGGTTTAGACTCCTCCTGAGGCCTCTCTGCTTGCTTTATAGAGGCTGTGCCCCAATGCCGCCAGGTCCTGTTTCTTCACATGTGCAGACCCGTGACTTACTCGTGTCTTACTCTCCCTCCTACAGGAACACCATACGGTCAGAGCAGTCTTTCCTAGCATGAGGGAGATAGTGAGATCCTAAAACCCCAGCTTCTGCCCCGGAGCCACTGGGAGTGAGATTGTAGCCTCTGTCTCCTAGACCACAAAGGCTCAGAAGCACTGGGTTCATTTGCTGTCAGAGCTCCTTGTGTTTTTGCGTCTGAGTCATGCACGAGGGCCAAAGTGACACTCTAAGACATCATGACAGTCAGTTATCCTCCAAGGTCTCAGCATATATAGTAAAAGCCAATAGAACTGGCACAGCAATGTATCAGCCTGTGATAATTACCCAGGTGACTCAGAATATGTTGCTCTTGCAGAGCTAAACAACCAACTGGCTAAGAAGGACGAGAAGAGCATCCAAGCCCTCACGTCAGGTGGTCACTCCTCTCTCCATTTTCTTTCTGTCACTCCACAGATCCTGGACACATTTAGGACCTCTGAATTGGATCATAAAACACCACCACCACCCCCCCCCCGCCAAAATAGGTACATGGCACCTATGCCTCTCTCTTCAGGGGAAAAAAAGAGAGGCTGGGGATCTCCCCTTTGGCCTGTCTGCCTTGGCAGGGGCAAAGTAAGTAGGCAGAGTGGGGTTGCTGGTTGTAAAGTAGCTGGATTCTCTGAGCTGGACACTGCACAGAGGATCTCATACAGCCCTCTCTATCCAGTCCCTATGGGTGTATATTAGTTTCTTTTCTCATAGCTGTGATAAAACAGCACATAAAAGCAATTTAAGGGAATAAAGATATTTTTAGTTCACTGTTTAAAAAGGGATGTAGTCAACTAGGGCAGGAAGGCATAAAAGCAAGAGTTTGAGGTTGTGGGTCACACTGATCTACACTCAAGAAGAGAGAGAGGGAGAGAGAGAGAGAGAGAGAGAGAGAGAGAGAGAGAGAGAGAGAGAGAGAGAGAGGAAGAGAGGAAGAGAGAGAGACAGAGACATAGAGAGAGTCAGAGATAGAGTCAGACACAGAGAGAGACAGAGTCACACATACACACATACATGCTCATCTTACACATAGACACATAGACACACACACACACACACACACACACACACACACACACATACACATACATTCTCATCTTACTCTCTCTTTTGTATTCAGTCTAGGACCCAGCTCATGGGACAGTGCTGCTGCTCACATTAAGGACGGGCCTTCCATCTTTAGCTAAACCTCTCTGAAAATGCCACCTCAGAGATGTCTGCAAGTGTATCCTCTAGGTTATTCTAACCCCAGTCAAGGTGACAACGAAGACCAACCATCTCGAGACATCTCTTCATGGACACAGATCAATGGGTGCCTCTGAGCAGTGAGGATCATACTGTTAGATCATGCAGCTACCATATGAACCTCAACCCCCTCCCCCCCCTGTCCAAAGCTACTCTGGATAACTCTGCCCATTGTTTCCCTTTCCCCCCAGGTGGGTAGGGCCCTGCAGGGTGGTTCTCTTGTGTGAATTTCTTACACTCACACCCAGGAGATCACAATTGAAATAGAACACTGTCTCATCAGTGAGAGCAGCCATGCTCCAACTCCCCAGTTTGACAGAGGGACCCCAAGAGTATCGAGGTACCTGTCCTGAATATGTGGTAGAGCAAGGTACCAGCAGAAAGAATTCTCGGTTTCCCAGAAGATAGAGACAGAAGTGGCTAAGCACTCAGAGAGGGCAGCCCTGCTGCGCAGTGTATATGTGAATGTATGTGTGCATGCCTATGTGAGTGTATGTGTGTGTGTGTTTGTGTGCACATATACATATGCATGTACATTCCTGTTGCCCATGTCAACTCTCCTCTTGCATACTAGGGTGGGGCCCTGGTTATCCCCACAGTGACCACAGCTTCCTTGTCTACAACTGGGACCATCCTTCCAAAGCTGAGTGGAAGTCAACTCATCACCGGGGGTGCTAGGGCCTCCCGTAGTGTGGCACCAGGCTTTTAAAAATTGTGAACAGTTTCAGTCCTTGATAACTCCTGCTATCGCTTCTTCATGCCTGAAATTATCCTAATCCCACAGCAGCAAAGAAAGAACAGTTTCAAAGTACACCTCCTAGCAAAGCCTGCCTGGGTCTGACTGCATTTTCAGGAAGGCCAGGAATCCCAGGCAGACAGCATTTTAGAAAAGATGTGTGTGTGTGTGTGTGTGTGTGTGTGTGTGTGTGTGTGTGTGTGTGTGTGCCTGAGTTGACAGTTGGCTTCAAGGGTAAGACAGTATTCCTCTTCTATACATTGTCATCATGTAGTCCCCAGGATTGTGACACAACCCTGGGGTGTGAAAGAACTCTACATTGACTCAGTTGGACTTTTCTCTTACCCTGTGAAACGATGCCTTCACACTGAGCTAAACTTGACTTCTGATGCAGTGAGGCAGTCTTTGTGTCTGGCATGCTACCCTGAGGACTAGGATCCATGTCTGCTGCATGTGTTATGGTAGAGGCCTTTTCTTCAGGAGGCAAAGCTCTCGGCTTGTTTGTAAATCCGACATTGGAAACGTGGGGAGAAGCTGGTCATAGTTAGGGGTTTGGGGAATACAGGCTTGTAGGGGGGCAGGAGCGGAGTGTGACCAGAGACCAGGCATCACAGAATACTGTTTGGCTTCTCCTCCCTGCAAGGGAGTAAGTAGACTGTGGTCAGGGCCTCAGCATGTGGTAAATTGCCATGGACGTGGGCTTTCTGAGGCAAATTTTCTTTTAAATGAAAGAGCTGGCTCTGAGCGTGGGCAGCCAGGCTCTCTTGCTGGGCTCAGCCTGGCTCTGTGTCTCCATTCCACAGTGCTTCTCTGCTTTTACATCTGTGCCTCAGAGACTCGCCTACATGGACACTTGCTGGTCAGGCTCTCCTCAATGGAGAGCTGTGATGCACACACTCTGATGTGGGGGAATTTGAAATAAATTGTGCTAAGATGCATACTGAGTGACAAAATGAAGAAAGAGAACAACACACACACACACACACACACACACACACACACACACACACACACACACACACACACACACCCTACACTTTACAGCCAAGAAAGTCACTGGTCCACTTTCCCAAGGAATCCATATTTTGTCCTTTGTTTTTTCTTTTGGAATTTCTGAGTCGGGGTCTCAACTGTGTAGCTCAGGCTTGTGATCCTCCTGCCTCAGCCTCCTGGGTATTGGAATGCTTGGCTCTTCTGGCCTGTTCTTTGCTTCGTGAGTGTGTACATGTTTCTGTTCACATCACACACGGGGCAGAGGTTGATGTCAGGTGCCTTCACTCATTGCTCTACCTCACTGTTTTGAGATATGCTTTCTCGTTCAGTGTGGGACTTGCTGACTCATCTAGCCTGCCTGGCCAGCATGCAACCCTGTCTCTGCTTCCTGAGGGCTAGCATTATTGGCTTGCACCACTATGCCCAGCTTTAGATAGTTTTCAAACGATCTGTCTAGACATCCGAACTGAGGTCCTTGTGCTTGTGTGCTGAGCATGTTACTGACTGAGGCATTTTTCCAGCCCCTCTGGTTTATTATTTCACTGAGAATAGACACTAGAGAGATAACTCATCCTTAAATACCCTTCTACTCTTCCACTCCATCTAGAAAGCAGAACATAAAAGGTGTTCAATGCTGTCCACATCCTCCTTTAAGCTCAGCAGTAAGTGAGGCACAATCGCCTTGCATCGCTGTGTGTCTGCTACAGAAGAAAGACCACACCTGACGAAGGTTCCCACAGTACTGCCTCTTAGAAATGATACAAGACTGGGCTCCTTTCTACTCCTGGATGCAAGGCTTCCTTTAAAATGTGCCCTTATGGAGATCATTTTTAACAGCAGGCACGGTAGCCTTCCAAAACAGCACTGCTTTCTAACAGGAGGCTGAGGAATAGGTGGCCATGATTGAGTCTACCAGAATCTTCCCAGAGGTGAGGTGAACCTGACTCTGAAAGAGTGGATTCCAAATAATGATGGTAGGAGCCCTTAATTCCCTTAGATTCTTAAGTATTTGTTTTCAGGAGGAGCAGAAAGCTAGGAGACTGCCACCGCTTCACATGGAGGGATTCTGCCAGTTTCCTTTGTGGAAGAAGGTTGCTGAATCCTTCTATTCCTAGAAGCCTACAAGTAGAACATTAGGATGGGCAGATCTGGGCCCAGGGGTCCTGCTCAAACTATGGCACCAGCCAAGGACAATATATGCAGTAAACTTTGAACCCCTACCCAGATCTAGCCAATGGACAGGACATTCTCCACAGTTGAGTACAGAGTGGGGACTGACTTTCACACAAACTCTGGTGCCCCATATTTGACCACGTCCCCTGGATAGGGAGGAAGGATAGCAGGCTACCAAGAAGGGACTTGATACCCTATGAGCATATACAGGGGGAGGAGGTCCCCCTCAGTCACAGTCATAGGGGAGGGGAGTAAGGGGAAAATGGGAGGGAGGGAGGAATGGGAGGATACAAGGGATGGGATAACAATTGAGATGTTAATGTGAATAAATTAATAAAATATATTAAAAAAAGAAGGTTGCTGAAATAGGTCAAAACACCGTGTGACTAAACAACCAGTGATGGGCCCTAAGATGCACTAGCCTTCTCTGCTCAGGGAAGATTGACAAGTTGGGGTATTGTGTACCCTGACCTGGTGTAGTCTTTTAGGACACTGGTGTGTGGGTCTGGGCCCTAGCACAAACCATCAAGGAGGCAGTGTGAAGAACATCTTTTCAATCTTTGTCCTGCTGGGACTAAACAACATTGGGGTTGGGGCACAGTCCCATCCCCTGCTTTGAATAATGCTGTGGAGTAGCTGTTTTCTGTCAACCCCTTGGGCTCCCTAGTAAGTCTCAGAACAGCCCGTCCTGAGGAGAGATCTGGCAGTTATGGAGAGCATGAATCAGGGAAACAGCTAGCTACCTTTTCCTTTTCAAGCTCAGCATGGGCTTTGGGGCAGACCCAGCAGAATCCAAATTCCCACCTAGCTTTGTGATTTTGACACTTTCAGCATCTTCCTCCATAAAGCGGAATGCACAGTGCTTAGCTCCGAGGGACACTGCAAGAATGGACCTGGACACTTCACGTGTGGAGCAGGGACTCACTGCATTAAGTTACCACAGCCACCACGACCATCACCATTCATTAGCGAGTGTAGTTACGTTCACAGTGTAGTTCAGAGGTCCACTGAGTTGGATCTGCACGTGGCATTTCAGTGCAGCTTGTTATACTGAAGCACAGGACTCTCATTCAAAGACGAACTCTCAGGCTTACGCCCTCACTGCGTTCGGGAAGGGCATGGTCTGAGATGACAAGCGGTCCTTGGAGGTTGATGGCTTTTCTGCAAGAGCATGAACTGGTTTCCCATTCACAAGATGACTGCATTAGGTAAGTTAAAAAAAAAAAAAAAAAAAAAAAGAACATCTTCTTGGGTTGCCTCTCTCACCATTGATAGGGCGGGGCATGAAGGGAAGGACCAGCTGTGCCTGATGTTGTGAACCTCTTCAAGTCTGGCTCATTAGAGAAGCCAAAATGCTTAGTGGATTTCCTGGGAGAATGGTTCCAAATAACTTAACAGAGAGTGGCTTGAAAGAGGTGGAAAAAAAGGGCATTTTGTTCTCTCAAGGAGCCTATCGAATGCTCAGTCCAAACAGCCCCGTAACTAATTCATTACTTTACACCACACAGACATCTTTTAAATTAGGCAGAATACAGATGAGTCTTGTTTTGTGCCATTAATTTCAATGGCTTTACACAATATTTGAATCACTGGCTTTTCTTTTTCCTTTGGAGGCAGACCAAATCAGGCTGAATCTACTTGCATTAGAAGCCATTCACGAGACCCAAGCCAGCTCAATCTTGCAGATGGAACACCATATGCTTTGGCTCAACCCCCCATATGGAACAGCAATATGCAATCCAGGGATAGAAAGCATCGTTTCTTCCCATCCATATTCACGGTCACCTCTAACCCACACACGCTTTCCAGTCTGCACAGAAGTAGACACATTCATTCAAAAAGGAGCCAGAAGCATGCCGAATGCTGGAAAGAGTGTGTTTTGCTTCTCCTGCCCCTTTACACTCCTTACAATCGATCCCACCTAGGGCTTCTGTGGTGTGGCACTTGGAAAGACTCCATTTTCATGTTTCAAGAAATAGGTTGGGTTTTTTTTTTCTTGAAAGCACAACACAGAACTTTTTTGCAAATGTCAGGAGACTCTAGAAGTACTGAATTAAGGGTCTGGTCCAGGCAAAAGCATTTGTTTATAATCTAATGCTTCCTGCAAGGAGCTAAGGATGGAGTAAGGGGCTGTTGTCAAGAAGAGAGCAGCCAATATAGAGTCTGGGCATCACTGGCAGCTAGAGCAATGGCTTCAGGGTTTAGAGGGTCTTCTCGGGAAAGATGGACCAAAGGTTATTACGACGTAAGGATTCTTTTATCCTCACAACACCCCCCCACCCCCGCCCCAGTTTTCTGCTAGACTCCCTTTGCTTCTCCCAAAGTTTGGCTGTGAGTCTCAGCATCTGTTTTGAACCTCTGCTGGTTGGAGCCTCTCAGAGGACATCTCTGCTAGGCTCCTGTCTGCGAGCATAGCAGAGTGGCCTTAACAGTGTCAGGGGTTGGCTGTTTCCCATGGGGTGGGTCTTGGATTGGGCCGGGAATTGGTTGGACATTCCCTCATTCTCTGCACAGGGGAAGAGGATGAACTCAGTCCTGTCATAGGTAGCTACACGCGGAGCTGCTTGGAAACTCAGGTACCAAGGCTCAGGTGATCTCTGAGGTCTTGATTTTCTGGACCTTGCAAGGGGGATACTCTACTTCTCTTTTAGCTGAGATGTCACAGCTCAAGAGAAAAAAGAACAGCTCTGAGCCCTCCCTTTCCAGACTTTGGAACCCAGCACCTGTGCAGAGCTTGCACAGATTGACCTAACACCAGGGGCCTGCCCCTTAGCCTATCAGCTGTCTCTTTGGTGTAAAGAAACTGAGTTTGAAAATTCAGGAGACAAAGGATATGTTGGTGGGCAGGTTTGTGTGTGGCGTGATCCACCTACACCCCGTAGACATACTCTATGAAACTTGCACGGAGTTGGAGGGCACAGCAAAGCACTCTGGGGTCTGAGCCATATGTGAGTGAGGCACAGGTTCTTGGGCACTAAGGGCCAGGGAGCTGAGAGTGCTGGAAATCAATGCTATGAGTTTCCCATGATTCAGATGGACGTAAGGAAGAGAATTGACCTGGAGATGTCTTAGAAGGAAGTTTGGCCAAGATTGTACAGCCAGTAAAGCAAATGAGCCTCTGTCAGAGAGTGTCTGGAGGGTGAGCTCTGTGTCCTCAGGGACTAACACTGGCGATGGAAATGATCAGCCATCTGCCACAGCTGGGCTTGGAGGAGGCCCCTGAGAGCAGCAGTGCAAGACAGAGGAATGCTGAGTCCCCGCCTTCCCTTTCCACTTCCTCACAGTAGGCTTGTTTGTTTGTAGTGTTAGGGCTGGAAGCCAGAGTCTCTCACAGGCTGGGCCATGCTTTCCCAGTTCGCTAGCTCTCACACACAGACTTGAAAGCAGCAAGGATATATGAAAAGGACACATCTAACTTTACTCACCTTTAGGAACCGTTTCTCTTTAATTGCAGACTAGCCTTCTATGGCAGTCCTAGTTAAGAATTTGTTTGCCCGCTCCCCTATTGATGAAGACGTGGCTTGTTTCCAGCCTGGGGTTATTAGGATCAGAACTGCTAAATACGAACGTTCGTGTGCTAGACATCGTGGGAGGGCTGTGCGTGTAGCTGTGTGTTTCACTGATCCGTGCAAAGGCCAAGATGTTTCACCCGGCCTCAGCCCATCTCAGTGCCCTCTCTGGCAGAGTGAGAGCTCCTCTTCTTTATCCTTGACTGCACTCTGTTCATTTTCTGGAAAACTCATTTGTGAAGGACCCTTTTTTTTTTTTCCTTCTTCAGACAGAGATGAAAGCGCCTTGCTTTGGAGAACACTTAGGCTGGTGCTAGGTGCTGGGGAGAGAGTGTGTATGCCACTGGCAGCCTGGGACCGCTTTTCAACTTCATCCAGCTGGTGCACATCTGCGCTAAACATCTTATAAAGGCCAGCTGTGGTCACGCCACTCAAAGAGGGCTTTTAGATTTTATCTGTTTTTGCTTCACTGAGTGTCAAGTGGATTGGGAGTGGGTTTCCTTCTGCCTCCTGTCCCTTCTCCTGCTGGGATGACCTTTGTCTGCACGTAAAAACAGAGGCTCAGTCTCACTTAGCATGACAAATAGTTTCAGGGTGAAGGCAACTGCAGTTTACCTCCTTACATCACTGCCTTTCACGTCACCTTTCAGTTTGCCACCTCTGTTCTGCTTAGGCTTTTGGATGGGACATTTATTTCTCTCTCATCAGTGTGTGCACGGAGGTGTTTCTGATTTTTTTTTAAAAAGTGAGTTTTATGAAGGGAGCTGGTTCACATCACACTTCTGGAATATACCATCGTAGTGGATATTTGGAAGTCTGTATTCCCACTGTAATAGCCGTTATCATCAGCTCAGCAGTCGTGACTATTTGCAAAAATCCTCAAGATCAGCCCTGCTGTTCCCATAGAAGGAGCGGGTGGATGCCATTAGACCCTCACCTGAGATGTCAGCCAGTCTCCTGCCTCCAGTCCTCATTCTCTCTGGTTCCACCCAAGCAATGTGTGATCTCATGGTCTGAGAAGGTGCTAGAATATATAGCGTGTGGAAGGCTAACTGAAGAGGATGCTCCATCTGTGTATGCATCTACGTAGGCTGGGGCGAAGCTTTCCAAGGCTGCTGCTCCTGTAAGTAACCCCTCACTTCTGCTGTGGGAGTGAGCCTCCTTAACCCCTCACTCCTGCTGTGGGAGTGAGCCTCCTGTAACCCCTCACTCTTGCTGTGGGGGTGAGCCTCCTGTAACCCCTCACTCCTGCTGTGGGGGTGAGCCTCCTGTAACCCCTCACTCCTGCTGTGGGGGTGAGCCTCCTGTAACCCCTCACTCCTCCTGCTGTGGGGGTGAGCCTCCTGTAACCCCTCACTCCTGCTGTGGGAATGAGCCTCCTGTAACCCCTCACTCCTGCTGTGGGAATGAGCCCCGTTCTGGTTCATGCTAGACTTGGGTGGGTCTGTTTGTTTGGTCTGTCGTAGGTGCTCTGATTGGAGTGAATGGACATTTGTTCGCACATCCCAGGAAAAGTTCACACAAGAGAAGTGATAGCCCCTTTGGGGAGCCTTTTTAAAGTATAAAACTTACTCTCTTCTATTCTAACAATTGTATTGAGTTACATATTTCATAACTTGTATGTTTTCATTTGCCTTCAGTTTTCTCCAAAGACAATGGAGATAATTATTAGGATGATATGTCACTTGTTTCAATGCTCTAATTTTCTAGTTTTGTCTTCTTTGCCCCCATCTTGATTTTTATTTTTATTTTTTATTTTTTGCCTTATTTTCTGGGAGAACTTCTCAATGCCTGTTTCAATGCTCTTATTGAATTTTTACTTTTTGCAGTTGTATTTTCAACTCTGAGAGCTCTTTTCTCATGGTTCTCTCTCATCTAGCATGTGTGGTTTGGTTTCCAAAGTGAAATATCTTCTGCTTCAGTGGGGTTGCTGACGACAGTTTGGCTCCTCTGGCTGGGTCACTGTCTCTACAATCTGCCATCTTCTACTTTTCTCTTCTTTGCATAGGGGAGGCTGCCTCCAGTGCCTGGGTCCTCAAGTGCTCGTATTTTAACAGTAGGCATCAAAATGGTGATTGAAAACTCTGTGTGTGTCTGCATGTGTTTTTATATATGTGCATGTATGTGGGTATGTGTGCATGGGTATAGATGTGGGCATGTGTGTATGGACGTGTGTGTGTGTGTGTGTGTGTGTGTGTGTGTGTGTGTGTGTGTGTGTATCATAGTTTACTTTGTCATGATAAAGACCATGAATAAGAGCAACTTGTGGAAGAAGCAGTTTGTTTGGCTTAAACATCACAGTCAGAGTCTTTCAGTGGGGGAATCCAAGGTAATGACTCAGGCAGGGCAGGGATGGGGAGGAATGCTGCTTAATGGCTTGCTTGCCCTGCTTTGTTATACAACCCCAGGATCACCTTCTCAGGTGGCACTATTTGAAAAGATTAGGAGGTCTGTCTGTCCTTGTTAGAGTAGTTGCGGCCTTGTTGGGGTAGGTGTGGCTTTGTTGGGGGTGATTGTGGCCTTGTTGGTAAGATCTGAGGTTTCAAAAGCCCATGCTAGGTTCTGTGTCTCTTTATTCCTTCTGCCTGTGGATCTGAATGCAGAACTCTCAGCTGTCATGTCTGCATGTGTGCAGCCACACCCTCCATCATGAAGATAATAGACTAAAACTCTGAAACTGTAAGCAAGCCCCAATGAAATCCTTTCTTTTTTTTTTTTTTATAGTAGTAGCTATGGCCATGGAGTCTCTTCACAGCAATGGAACATTAACTAAGACAGTGCCCACTCACCTGTCTGGTTCTAATGCTGGCACCTTCATGCGTTTTTCTCTTCAGTTGACTAGAATCGCAAAAGGAGTCTTTTTCAATCTCTTAGCTAAAGACTGAGCCCTGGCAGTCAGTGTTCTGGAAGCTGAGATCTGGACGGAGGCTGAAGCTGGGGGTGGTGGGAGGTATTTTAGTATGCAGCAGGTAGACACTGGGTACGTTGTTATTGGTGGTGTCCCTGTCCTTGGGGGTCCAGAGTTCGGTACATGAGAAACCATCCCCTCCCCCCCCCCCCCGTTTCCCAAAGGGGAGGCAGCCTGATGATGGGATTGTTCCTTTAAAGTTCTTAAGCTGGTTTTCTCACTTACAGCCTCCTCCTCATTCTTACATTCATGAGCACCTGGTAGCAGCTTCCCTGCTGCCAGCTCCAGTGTTGACAAGTCGGTGCACACTTGTGTACGCGCTTCTTAACTTCCAAATGCCTCTTCCTGTTTCCTCTTCCAATCTTTATGTGCCATTGGATTTGTGTCATTTAAAAATCATTTTAGCCAGGCAAGGTGTCGTGCACCTGTAATCCCAGCACTCAGGGAGGCAGAGGCAGGCAAATCTCTGATGAGTTTGAGGCCAGTCTGGTCTAAAAGCAAGTTTAGGACAGGCTACACAGAGAAACTCTGTCTCAAAAAACCAAAAATCCACCCCCCCAAAAAAAATGGTGGGGGGAGGGGATTTCCTGGGGAAAGCAGAGGTGAATGGATGCACACTGCCCTTTCTTTCTCTTCCTTTAGATAGTAGGGTGTTTTCTTTAAAGTCTCGAAGGCTTATTCCCATAGTGTTCAAAATCTCTTACTGAATCATCATACTTGGACTCTTATATACATTTCATCACTCCAAGCTGTTTTTAGTGAAAAATGGGGTATTTTTACCCAACTATAATTTGGCAGAAAAAAAAAAAGACATTGTAATTCACCCTATATGTTTCTTCTTTGGCAAATGTGACGAATACATTTGTTAGCTTGGGTCGATTTTTCTATATGGAAAACTATGGTAGTTCAAGAAAGCTTGGTAGAGCAGAGCCATTGATTGTCCAGAACAAAGCTGGAAACAAACACACCCTCAAGCCTGGACATTTTTCTGTTGTGCCTTTAGACTATGGCCTCTAGAAGAGGCACTATGTCTCTTAATGTCTCTTAATGCTTTGTGATTTTGTTTAACCTCCAGTTAAAACATGTGGGAGTTATAAAAGACTCAACATCCAGAAACAGGGTAGCTTAGGTATTATTTTGTTTGGAGAGTACGGCAGAATGAAGGAAGACTTTCGGGGGGACATGGGGGACTCTTGGACAGTTTGCTGAGGTCGTAGTCTGAAGTAGGCTTTTGCAGTCTTTCTTTGGTCTCTAGTATAAATAGACCAATTTTTTGGTGTCTTTCAAAGAGAAGAAAACCCAGAATGCCCTGTGTTTGGGGGTTAGCTTTGAAACGTTGACATAATGTTTAGAAGGGTAGTCAGCCTTCGTTATTCAATACCACCCCTTTTCCTTCCCCCTCTTTCCTTTTGCAGGGCTGGGGCTTGAACTCAGAGCTTCATGCATACAAGACAATCACTCTATTGACTAGGCTGAGTCTCCATCCCCTATAATCCTGCCTCTAAGTCCATACTGGATAGTGATTGGGCTCCTTGGACCTTTCCCCACATATGCACTTATATGTGAACATTTGACATCATCTGATCCCCATGAGGCTTCATACCCAGGCTATTGAGAGTTCATCTCGACAGCTGTTGCCCAGTGTCATGAAGAAGATCCACAGGCTGGTGTTCCCTTCTCTCCACGCTGTCAGACCCGTTTCCTGTCTCTAGCACAACCAGGGGCTAGAGATTCTAGCCTAGCCTGTAATTTCCACGGAACACATGACGTTAGTCCCAGAATGAAAGTCATATTACTCTCCAAATTCTCTGCCAGAATTAGCAAAGACTATTAGAGAGTCAAAAGCAAACAGGGCTGCTCTTTGTAACCCAGCTCCTGAAGGCTACATCCTCCCATGTGTTTAAAAATGCATGCTATTCTGGTTTCCAAGACACTGTTTGGACTAAGGAGAAGTATGACCAGGTCTCTTGTGGGGCAGAACCACAGAGGTGATCTGTGTTAGTATTTGTGTCGTGAGGCAGAAGATTAAAACATAAATACTGCCACTTAACAGTGTGTTCGACTTCACTTTGTTTCCTCTAACATCTTTCCGTCTTCCTAATGACTATTATGTAAACTCAGTACCTTCTCTCTTCTTTAATCCCACTTCTAGATAGCATTTCCCCCTCCCTTTTCTGTGTGGGTTCATGCATGTATATGTTCAGGGGTATGCTAGTGTGTGTATATGTGATTACACATGTGCAAGTTTGCACGTGCACATGGAAGACAGGACAGGCTCAGGTGTTCTTCAGGAGTCATTTGCCCTCTTACCAGCCTGCAGCTCATGCAGTAGAGTAGGCTGGCCAGTCTCCACCCCACACACTGAAATCACAAGCATGAGTCACTGGTGACATCTGGCTTTTTCCTTTTTTCTTGAGTGAGGCGGTATTGGAGATTGAACTCAGGACCTTATACTTGTAAGGCAAGTACTTTACCTATGAAGCTATCTCTCCTGCCCCTCTTTTCCTTTAAAATAGTTTAATTTAAATGTTTACTTGTGTGTACATATGTGTGCCTGCCATGTTTGGACAAGTGCCTTCAAAGGCAGAAGAGGGCCTTGGAGTTGCAATTATAGGCAGTTGTGAGTGGCCTGACACAGGTACAGGGAACTGAACTTGGGTCTTCCAGAAGAGTAACAAGAGCTCTTCACTGAGCCATCCCTCAAGCCATACCGTTTTAAAAACTATGTCCCACGTTGCATTTCCAATCCTGTCATTTGTCTCTTACTTAAGTAGAGGAAGCTCTCCCTTAGAAACTTGTCATATAGCCTTCATCTCCACTCTCTTGTTCCTATGGGAAACCAAATATCCTAGAGATTATAGTTAATTGGTGAGATCCTGACAGATGACATTGTGAGGAAGTAGGCTATGATGCACAGGTCAAAGAAAGGTCTTTCCCCCATCTCCAAGCCAGAACAAAAACAATGAGGGGCAATGCTAATCCAACTCAGACATCTATGGGTCCACCACTTTCCTTCTCAGCAACTTGGCCCTGTCCAGTTTGCCTTCCACTAGACAGGGATAAGTAAGAGTCTTTCATTGTCTGATAAAGACCACGAGAAACCTGCTCTCTGTTGGCAGTCACTTCTAGATGACTGTGGTAGTTGCTAGAAGACTGATGAAAAACAGATTTCTACCCTTAAAAAACCCTTCAGAGGCTTAGTTTTAGCTAGGAGAGCCAGAGGAGGCAAGGATGGGAGACGATGGGCACCTGGTGAGGATGTGAGATTTCACATGTCCTCATCTCTTCTCAGTGCTGCACAAGGGATCCTTGATAACAGAGTGATTCCCAGTAGAACAAATTGGAGAAAGGAAAGCACAACCCAGATAGAAAATAAAAACGTCTTAGTATGGATGCACATGAGAATTTTTGATTGAAATAGAGATCGGCCTCTTCACTAGACCAACTCTCTCTCTCTCTCTCTCTCTCTCTCTCTCTCTCTCTCTCTCTCTCTCTCTCTCTCTCTCTCACACACACACACACACACAACTTACAATTATAGTGAGACCATAGATCTTTAATGTGTTCTGAACACACATCTTGATCCTGTTTAATGAATGTCACCCATACCCTGTTCAGCTAGCCTTTTGGACTTTGATAAATTGTATCATTTGTTTCCCTCTTATCTGCAGAGGAGCATGGAGCCCCTCTTCTTGTGCAGACTCTATGGAACTTCTTGGAAGGGGTCTCAAGCTCTACTTTGGCATAACGGAAAGCCTGGAATTTTTCCATGTTCATCACTGTGGTTGTATGGTTCTACTCGGCTGCCTTTACCGAGCTCCTTTAAGCTTTTTGAAACACCAAAAGCTTAATTTTAAACACACAATCTGATGTCTTATTTTTCTCAAGATCAGTTGGATAAGAGAATAACTATGGAGGGACTTTCTGTAGTGGCAGGGAAGTGCCTCTTCCATTGTCTGTTGATGGCCACTTGAAGTGCTTTGGGGCAGTTCCTCATGTCTGGGCTGTTGCTTTCCTCCCTCTGTACTAACACTAGTTAGAGGTGAAGTGACCAGAAGGTGGGGCCAGCCACAGTCCTATTCTTGGGCTGCCCAATGAGCAAATGCTTTGGTGATATCTGAGATGAGCCAAGGACCAGTCATTCTCTGGCCCACTGTGCTGCATTAGACGGAAGCAAAGTTTCCAGAGAAAACATAAGTTAAGAAAGGAAACGTCGAGTGAAGTGGAAGAGGAGCAGATAAATGGAGACCCTACATCTGAATACTGGCTCTAGTGAGGTGGGGTGGCTTAGGAACTGGGAAAGAGTGGGCTCAGACCCCAGGAAGACTGGAGGACTAACTGAGGCAGTCAGAAGGACTTGTCACTGGGTTGGCCCTGACTTTTGTGTGTCTTTTATTCATGAACTCGAATTCCCATACATGACGACAGGCAACGATTTACGGTATCAATCTTTCTCTAACTCCAACTCTCTACTGTTGGGTAGAGTTGATGAGCTAATGCATTATTTTCCAGGAATCACAAATGCTAGGGTAAGTAAAAAACACATGCACCTGTTTAGCAATGATTTAAGGGATTTGCAAAGGTATAATGTCTTTATTTAGGTATGGTCTTAATTTTGTTTGTTATGTGGCTAGGGTCAAATGTCTTATGTAAACCTGGGAAGCACGTCCTGATTAATAAAGACTAGCAAAAAGGGATGAGATTGGAGGGAGCCATGGTGCACAGCCATGGATGAGGGGATCCAAAAGGACAGGTGTATACAGACCGTGGGGAATGCAGCCAGAGTTGCCCTGAGCAGGCCCCACCCACCCTGTACCAGCTAGGAAAAGTACAGCATCCTTCTTAGATATCTATGGAGTACCTGTTCCTTTTCCTTCAAGATTTCCCCCTCTATACAGTTGACTCCCATGAGAATAACAAATAACTTCCTTCTTCTGGGGGAAAGACCAAGAAAGACTGTTATGTACACCAACATAGTCTACTTTGACATGAGTCCTAAGAATCTGCAGCATTTCCCCTTAAAGACAGCCCTGAAGACTGATCCTGCAAGGAGAAGAGTGATGAGCAAACTGAGGGAGGTAACGTGTAGCATTCAAATTGCTCTGGCTGCACCTTGAAGAAAGGTCAATTAGAAAGAGGACAGGGCAGGAGGGACAGGCTCAGAAGAAAATGTGCAGAGACTGACAATCTCATGCTTGTCACATAGGCACCTGTCTGCCTTTCCATTTTGGCATGGCTGAGGTCTCTCTTTACAGATCAAGGGTCATATGAATCCTGGTGACCTCACCTGGAGCATCATCAGGATTTCTAGGAGAGAATATATAGTTGGGACCAGGGTTAACTCCCTTGGTGGCTTTTGGAAATTGGTGGGAATTAGCATCAGTGTGGTAGTCGGCTGCTTGATTGATTTTTCTTGCCCACTACTGCTGCTAAGGAGGCTGGAGACTTCCCAAAGGGAGCAGGCTAGAGAGTCTAGGTCCAACAAGTGAAGCCCGACTTGATCTTCCAGGCCTAGCACATCTGTCATCTCGTCGGTGAATCCTTCTCTGAATGTTTCCAGTTGCGTAGACTGACATTTCCTGTTTATTTTGTTCTGCCATCCTTTGTGTATCACTGTTCCTCCCATTAGATTTAAGCCTTTCTGAAGCCGGAACTGTGTGTCAATGCCCCTCGGAGACAGCCTCCGTTCACTGCTGCCTTTAGGTGTGGTCTGCAAACTTGGATGAACAAGAGTAGACAGGCTAGCACACATAGAGACCTGTCCTTGCCCAGGGTGGCTCACAGGTGCTTCTGTGGACCATGTGTCTGCAAAGGAAAGGAGAGCCATCTTCAGGGGCACATGAATCTAATCCTTTCTTTGCATGTTCTTCCTCTCTGGTCCTCTCCCCACCCTGTAACATCTCTGTCAGTGCTGTACCATGTATCTACTTTCCCTCACTCACTCCAGCTACTGGACTTGGAACCTTGCAAAAGCAAGGACCCATAGTCCATGTGTCATGCCATCCAGTGGCCATTCATTTCCTTGAGTGAATGGCTAAAGAACTTTCTAGACTGAATAGTTCCATCTCATTAAAACTTATACCTTGAGCTTCTAATTCCAGGACAATCATACAAGGAGGCAAGGCCTCTGGACGGTAATCATGTCACTAGAGGATAACCTTCTGATGAGGTTAATGTCCTTATAAAAATAACACATAAACACCTGTTTTTCTTAATTTTCTCTCTCCTATGTAAAGGTATAATTCAGTGGTATGCTAGTCAGCTTCACATTGCTATGACAAAATACACTAGGCAAACCAACTTAAAGGAGAAAAGGCTTATTTTTGGTTTATGATTTGAAGGTTTCAGTCCACAGCTGGCCTAGCTTTCATGGGGCCTAATGTTAGGTAAGGCCTTGTGATGTTGAGAGAATGTGTTAGGGGAAAGTCCATTTTATAGGGGCCAGGAAGCTAAAAGAGAGAGAGAGGAGAAGAGATGAAGATACATCCTTCAAGGGCATACCTCAGTGCCCTACTTCCTCTAATTAGATCCCATCTCCTAAAGTTCCCACCATCTCTCAATAGCCAACAGCTTAGTTACGTTTCTAATGTTGTGATAAAACATGGCCAAGGCAAGTTATAAATTAAAAAAAAAAAAAAAAGGATTGAATTTGAGCTCATAGTTTCAGAGGGCTAGTATCCATGCCATCTTGGTGGATAGTGTGGCAGCAAGCAAGCAGGCATGGTGCTAGGGTAGTAGCTAAGAGCTTATGTATCTGTTCTGAAAGCAAAAGTCAGAGAGAGAGAGAGAGAGAGAGAGAGAGAGACAGACAGAGAGAGAGACAGACAGAGAGAGAGAGACAGAGAGACAGAGAGAGAGAGAGAGAGAGACAGAGAGACAGAGACAGACAGAGAAACAGAGATAGAGATAGAGACAGAAAGGAGAGAGACAGACAGAGACAGACAGAGACAGAGAGAAGCATAGACAGAGGAGAGAGAGACAGAGATAGAAACACACACACACACACACACACACACACACACATGAGGAAAGAGAGAGAGAGAGAGAGAGAGAGAGAGAGAGAGAGAGAGAGAGAGAGAGAGAGAGAGAGAGACCGCGAGCAAGAGAGCACTAGGAGTTGTGTGGGCTTTTGGCACACCTCCTCCAACAAGGCCACACCTCCTAATCCTTTCCCGAATGGATCCACCAACTGAGGTGTGTGTGCAAATTCTCAGATCGATTAGCCTATGAAACCATTCTTATTCAAACCAACCCAGCCCATTAAGCTCCAAATCCACAAACCCATTTCCAGAGCAGTCAGTCTTCACGGTCCAGAAGCCTTACCACTGAAGAGCATTGCAACAGGGACCAAGCCTTCATTATACATGATTTTAGGTGGCGTTTAAGAGCCAAACACAACAGAGAGTCATAATTCAAACCAGGAAGTGCGTCTTCACAATGTACTGGATGTGCTTGTGTCTTGATTTGGGGATTTCTAGTCTCTAGAGCCTTGAGGAGGCAATGTTCCAGCTGTCAAGCCAGTCTCGGTATTTGTTTTATTTGTATATTTGTTTTAGCACACAGAACTGACTAAAATGAAGATGATGCTGGGTCGATCAGGGAGGCAGAGATCAGCACACAAAGGAGCATGCCTCCGTATGATATCTTCATACATATATGCCGTTATACTTTGTTTTCATTCCTGCTTCCCACCATGGTACCTGTGTACTCTGGCCCCTCTGACCCGTCCTTCCCTCCTTCTATCCCTTCCTCCCTCCTTCCCTCCCTCCCCTCCCTCCCTCCCTCCCTTTCCTCTCTCCCTCCTTCCAGGTACTCTCTCCATCTGCTGTCTTATCACATGCATTTCTAGGAGGGAATTTCAAATGAAGTCTGCTCTCCCGTCTTCTCCTTATTAGTCACATGATGAGTTGCATGCCTTGACCTTCACTCATGCAACGAGGGTAAATAGAATGACCCCTGAGGGCTGGTAGGGGAAGAGCCAATCTAGTGTAAGTGTCCATCAGGGTGTGTGAGAACACCGAAAGACCATAAAGCCATTTGAAAAAAAAAAAAAGACCCTTTTCTGGACTGCCAGGGGGTACTGCCGTGAGATTAGAGCTGCCATCTGAGAGAGTACTACGATGGGAACCACAGCTCTCGAGGAGATGGTGGTGGATAATAGCACTTGTTTCATTCGGGCACAGCAACCAAGGCCCTGGCAGGCCACCCATGGCTAGAGAGAGGATTCCAGGAACCAGCGAAGAACTCACTCCTTCTCTTGTTTGTTTATTAATTCATCACTGTGCACACACCACACGTGTCAAGCTCTACTCACTTGCTTCAGCCACAGTGGAGAGGGTGGGCAGGTGGACCTGGGAGAGCACAGAACATTACTCACTCCTTAGACCTGAGACAGGAGCCCAGAGGAGAAGGAAGTGAGTTCCCTGGCATGTCCTGTCTTCAGTGGGTACTATGGGTTGAGTATGTGCCCCACAGCTCATACATTGGAGACTCAGTCGCTACAGCAGCGGTACTAGGAGGCGAAGTTTAATAAGCAGTGCTTCCACTACACTGTGCTCTTTGAGTGGCTGTGTGTCAATGTCATGGAAGCGGGTTAGTTATGCACAGATAATTTTAGCTGCTATGAAAACAGGCTCATCTTTCCTGCCTGCTGCCATCTTTTTGTTCTTCCATTCTCTGCTGAGGACAAGACAACAGAAAGTTCCTTTTTTAGATTTGTGAATGCTTGTACTTTAGACTTCTTTGACTCCAGAACTATAGGTATGTGCATGTGTGCGTGTGCGTGTGCGTGTGCGTGTGTGTGTGTGTGTGTTTGTGTGTATCCTTATGTTCTTTATACACTATCCAGACTCAGGTACTCTGTGATAGTAGCACAGAAGTGGTCTGGGACAATGGA
Source organism: Acomys minous (assembly GCF_964271855.1). Taxonomy (NCBI): domain Eukaryota; kingdom Metazoa; phylum Chordata; class Mammalia; order Rodentia; family Muridae; genus Acomys; species Acomys minous. The sequence goes on from NC_140484.1 coordinate 109,681,198, forward strand.
TGAAGAACAAAGGGACTGTAATCTGGTACAATTGCAACACTGACCAAACTGGGCAGATTTTCTTATTTTCAGTTTACCTATAAGGTAACAAAGGCAGAAGGGAGAGGCTGCATCCATGTTTGGGTCATCTGACAGTCCCTGTTTTCCCTGGTGCTGCAAAGAAGGGCTGGGGAAGACCATTTCCTTGCTGTGGTCCATCAGGGAAAATACCTAGTTTTGAGGTAGGTCTTTGGAGCAAAAGTCCTGATTGAAACATCTGTCTGTTTTCTCTCAGTCCCTGCCTTCTGCTGTGCTGGTTCCAGGGCTTGTTTCCAGGCTGGTGGAATTAGAGAACACGAATGCGTTTTCCCAGCAGTCCGATGCTTGCCCGCCCCTTCTTCATCTTATCCCCAGACTCTAGCCAAATGGCCATCATCCATGGAGGAAAATGGGAAGAAGATGTTCAGTGCTTCTGGCCAAGTTCAAAAAGGCAGCAGCTACAGCCACTAGCTGAGGGCTGTGCAGCTAGTCTCTGTCACTGACACTACAGTCATGAGCATCCCTGCTTGGTGGGCCTGGGTCCACAGCCTGAGGTGGACCAGGCTGGTGGCTGAGACTGGGGTGGGAAGCAGCTGTATCACTCCCTGGCCAAGGCTCATGCAGCCCCCGGGGCCCTAATAAAGCTGAGGGGCTCCTTGCACTACTCTGGGATCATGGGAACTTAGGTGTAAACTATAGCTCAGCCAAGGATTTTTGGCCTTGGGAAAGCTAACCAACTTTTTTGGCTTCAGTTTCCTTGTCAGTGGAACAGGAAAAATAACAAGCTACATAAAAGAGGTGGTTCTCAGAAATCAGAGCATTAGTATATGGGATTTGCATCACCTAGTCAGCACACAGTAACTGTCGCCTACTCCTGAGCTCCAGCTACTCCCTCAGTTTCCAGTTAACACCCAGGACTCCTCTGCGTGCCTCAGATACTATTGGAGGCAGTCATTCACCGTTTATCAGTTCTGACACACTGTCAGAGATGCTTCTCTTTCTTGGGCCTCTCAATGCTCCTCTAATTGAATTTGTAATCTGTACACACACACACAGACTTACACAGAACATCTGCTATGGGTCAAGGATGTGTCCATGCAAAACAAGAAAGAGGAAAGAGACTTCTTTCTCCAGGCACCTTTTTTTTTTTTTTAAAATCATAGAAACACAATGGAGCAACCCTCTAGTGTCCTGCTCCATGGTTCACACACCCAAGCATCGGTTCTGCTTCCTAACTTCTTGCCTATAGGGCCTGAGGGGATGTGTAAACTATTTGACACCACACTAGAGCCCTGGATATCAGAACAGACCATGGCTGCGGTGCCATAGCAAGGATCCTTTGGGGGTGGGGGGCTCAGAGAGGTGGCTCTTCATCACACATTGCTGTACATGCTGTACATGCACATTGCCTACTGGGAAGAGCCCAAACAGAACAGAGCCTGGGGACAGACTGCGTGGTAGAGTCTCATTTTCTTTTTTTAAATTTTATTTTATTAATTTATTCATATTACATCTCAATGGTTATCCCCTCCCTTGTATCCTCCCATTCTTCCCTCTCTCCCATTTTCCCCTTATTCCCCTCCCCTATGACTGTGACTGAGGGGGACCTCCTCCCCCTGTATATGCTCATAGAGTATCAAGTCTCTTCTTGGTAGCCTTCTATCCTTCCTCTGAGTGCCACCAAGTCTCCTCATTCAGGGGACGTGGTCAAAATTTTCATCCCCTTCCAGTATGGTCTGACGTAATGCCCAGATGTTTGAGAGGAGATACAATTAAATGGCCTTTGTGGGTGGGCTGGTGTGATCAGTGGTGGCAGATGGTGTGAACAGTGTTGGTGCTGTTCTCAGATTATGTGCTCATGAGATCATAATCTCAGAGGACCTTGACCTTGTTAGTCCAGTCCAGTTACCGAACACAGAATTGTTGATAAGGTTGAACATTGCAGGAAGCTCTGTGATTAGGGTCTTAAATATCCCCCAAAGGCCTATGTGTTAAAGGCTTGGTCATCAGCTTGTGGCACTTGTGGGAGGTAATGGGACCTTTAGGAGATGAGGCTTAGCAGGAGGAAGTTAGGTCACTTGGGGCTGTGCTCTGGAATGGCTGTGGTGGAATGCTAGCCCCACCCCCTTCTGCAGACTGTCATGGACCACTAGCTCAGTCAGGGATAGGTTCTTGGGATCGGGAGTTTTTAGAGCGTTGTTGAACAGAGGTAAGGCGTTGACAAACAGAGGCGACTCAAGTTTGAGTTACCATTTGAGTGTATTTTGTAGTTAAGCAGTCTAGTATTATATACATTTATTTTTTGAAACAGGGGGTTTGTGGTGGTTACAGTTTTTAAAGAGCTGTTTCACAGAAGTCAGTGAGCAACCAAACCTATATAGTACAGATACAGAATGTGAAGTTAATTGTGTTTTGTATTTTTTTGTATAATTCAATTTCTTTGAATTACAACTTTGAATGAAACAATACAAAGTACATAGCAGAAAGACATTATATCTCTTAAGGCTTGATATCAATATGTATGTGTTTTTTTTGTCCAGGGCCAACATCCTCTCACTACGGAAACTTGTGTCCAGCACCTGTGTGTCAGGACATTTTTCTTTCTTTCTTTTTTTCTTTCTTTCTTTTTTCTTTCTTTCTTTCACCTGGAGTTTTTTGAAGTTCTTCATTTTTTGGTAGGCCATAGTGTAACTTATTAACTAATGATTAATCTTTAGTCATATTTCTTTTAATAAGTGGAGGTGAAATAGAACTACTTTGGACACGGGCAGTCCCTGGCTGCAGTCCCATGTTAACAACATTCTGTAATAACGTGTGTATACTTAAAAAAAAGGTCTTAAACTGAAAGTAACGTTTAAAAAATAAAAGTTTTAAAAAATAAAATAAAGAAAAATAACTCTTAACACTAGAATTTTAAATTTGTAGATTTTTTTTTTTGGTTGTTGTTGTTGTTGACAAAAATATTGACCCCAGCTCAAAAAACTCTCTCCTTTTTTTGGGGGGGGGTGTCTTAGTTTCAGGCTCATGTAGTAATTGTTGCACAAACTCCACTAAAAAGGATAACAGTAAACCATAAATGAGTAGTTTCCCTCTGCAATGTGTCACTATGTTCTTTCTTGTTAGGGCCAACAAAGATCTGGTCATGTTTCCACAGACTGAAAGGGGAAATTGTGAGCCTAAATAAACCTTTTGTTTGTTTGTTGTGCATATGTATATGCTCACATGTATGTGTGCACACTTATGTATGAGGGTGCACACACATATGTGTGCAGATACACATGGAGTTCAGAAGACAACCTCAGGTATCGTTTATGCTCTGCACACCTTGGTTTTTGTTTGTTTTGTTCTGTTTTAAGATAGGATCTCTCATTGGCCTGGAGCTGGGTAGCCAGCGAGCCTCTGGGCATCACCTAGCTCTGTGTCTCTAGTATAAACATCACAAGTATACACCACTGTGCCTGGTTTGTTTGTTTGTTTGTTTGTTTGTTTGTTTGTTTAATGCGGGTTCTGGCAATCAGACTCTGGTCTTTGTGTTTACAAAGAAAGCACTTTCCTCACCGGATTATTGTCCAAGCTCAACTTTTTCCCTGATAGGTTATCTCATGTATTTTGTGAGAAGGAGAGAGTGATGTCTTCTCCTCTTGCAGGGAGTCCTGGCAGTGTTTGTAGAAGAGGCTTCCTTTCCCCCATTCCAGGGACAGCTTGGGTTCATAGCTTTTTCAAAGGACTCACACATGCGTATTTCACATGTTGACTTCATGCCATTTTGTTCGTACAGTGGAGTCTGTGAGGCGCTCTCTGGGCCAAGCACGGTTGGAGTGGCCAGTGATACCTCAGAGACCATGCCAGGCAGCCCTTCCTGACCACTGCAAGCACACATTAATTCAAACAGCAGGGGCTAGACGGGTGGCTCAGTGCTTCAGAGAGCTAGCTGTTCTTCCAGAGGACCTAGGCTTAATTCCTAGCACCCACATCGTGACTCCGAACCAGCTGTAGCTCCAGTAACAGGAGCTCTGACACCCTCTTTTGGTCTCCATAGGCACCAGGCACATACATGGTACACAGACATACAATGCAAAACAGCCATATGCATGAAAAAAAAAATCTAAGTAGCAGCATCAGCAATAAAATGACCACATAAAATGCAGCCAAGCCTGAAAACCAAGGAGGAGGAAAACCTCAGAAACCAGAATCAAAGGAAAGACCTCAAACCGGGGCCCATCGGGACGCTGTAGAAGAGTTCAGGAAGTGGCTCTGGGGAGTGGTTCCTGGTGAGGGCTGCGTGGAAACTTCTAGAAATGTCCAAATTATAGTTCAGGGCCTAGGGGCAGGGGCTTGTTGTCAGTGAGAAATTCAATGCTTACCCTGTGGTTCTTGAGAGGCAGGGGTGGTTTATACCACAGGCAGAGACATTAGCTACTTGCGAGGGTGGCTCCTTCCACACTCAGGAGACAGACCTATATGAGCCTTCTTCACACACACACAACTGCAACATTTTAGAAGAGTAGCAGACAATAACCAAGGGAGTGATTAGCGTGTATTATAATTGTCCTATTTTATGTTTAGTTGTTATTTCTTATCATGCATAATTTATAAATTAATGTTTATCATAGGTTGGTATGTATAGAAAAAACAGTACAGATGGGGTTGGGTACTATCTGTGACTTCAGGCATCCACTGGAGGTGTTGGCATGTGTTGCCCAGAAATATGGGTGCATTACTGTAGTTTTTGAAGGCCACGTACCAGGACAATGCGATATGTAATAGAAAGTGATTGGCTGAGAGAGACTCCCCAGCCCGTGACATCCACTTTCACTCTTAAAAGATGAGGAGGAAGCCATAAGTAAAGTGTAGAGGGAGCAGATTTCTGGCCAGAGGAAGCAGCAGACACATAAGCTCTGAGACCAGGATAATTTAGAAAAGTTATAGGAAAATAAAAAAGGCTGGGTGTCCGGAATAATTAGTGTCAGAGGAGAGGGTAGGAGAACTTGGGTTTTGTTGTGAGACTTGATGTTTTCTTCTCATGGTGGAGGAGGGCCCGGGGTGGTGGTGGGGGACAGGGGGTGGGTGCGGGGGGAGGGGGATGTCTGACCAAGGCAGGGCTGTGATTGGGCGTTGGTAGAAGCCTGACACTCAGAGCTGCACACGTTTCTTTGGCTCTAAGGCAGGGCACTTTCCTGCTCCTCCTCACTGCACTGCCCTCTCTGGCACATTCCTGACTTGTATTTCCGCAGTCACACCACCAAGGAGTCCTTACGTGTATTCTCTAACCTGTGGTGGCCCAGTTCATTTCTCTTGGTTCTTGACTGGGATAGGTCACCCGCCATTCATCCCAAAGCTCTTGCCCAGGAGATGCGATACTCAGGAGCACAACACACAGCCAAAGAATTTACCTCACTCACAGTCATTACAGTAACTTGTCCTCTCTGCACCCTTGGCCACCAGGATGAGGAAGCACAAAGCTGGCTTCTCACCTATGCTCTCCCCATAGCACCTACTTTCTACCGATGGTTCTGAGGAACAGTGAGCCCTTCGCCAACTGCTCGGTGGCTTAACTGTTGCCGTCTCACCTAAGCAAGCGGAGCCACATGGAAGCCTGTGTTCTTGCACCGGCATTGACTTGACTCTCCTCAGTTTGTTGGATGAGAACTCACAAGCCTCTGTGTGGCTGGAGTACGAAGGGCAGTTTTCCTACCTCCTCGGGCTTCATTTTCCAACAATTCAGTGAGGGGTGGCTGTTCCTAGTTGGTTCTGCATCAGCTTCTTAGAAGCCTTTTTAGAATTTGAAACTCTTTTCTTAGATAGACCATTTGGACCAATTTTTTTTTTCTTGGACAGTTCTTGGAGTCCTTTTAGAAGGCCCATTTCTTTCTCTTTTTTTTTTCCTTTTAAAAAATTAATTTATTCACTTTATATCCCGATCGTAGCCCCTTCCCTCATCTCCTCCTGATCTCACCCTCCCTCTCTCTTCCCCCATTCCCATCCCCTAGTCCTCAGAAAGGGGGAGCCTTCTCCTTTACCAACTGATACCAGACTATCAGGTCTCTTCAGGACTGCCTGCATCCTCTTCCTCTGTGGCCTGGCAAGGATACCTTACCTGGGGGAAGTGATTGAAGAGCAGGCAACAGAGTCCATGGCAGAGATAGTTTTTGGTCCCCTTACTTGGTGACATACATGGAGACTGAGTTGCCTATTGGCTACATCTGAGCCAAGGGCCTGGATCCTCTCCATAGCTGGTTCTTGGTTGGTGCATCAGTCTCTGCCAGCTGCCCTGTGCCTGGATTTGTTGGGAAGGACCATTTCGTTGCTAGGTTTCATGCAGGGGAAGGTATAATGGCTCAGGAAGTGGTAAGGAAGACAAGCTGAGACAGACCACAAGGCCCTTTAGTGTCGTAGTTGGGTGACTCAACTGGGATTTGGCTGAAGGCAGCTGCAGTGACTTGACAAACTCTACCTGGGGCTGTCTATGCATCATGTATGAAGATTTCCCACAACCTGGACTCCTGAGAATGAAAATTAAACTATCCTTATAATGTTCAATGGCAACTTACACTGTTTCTAGATAGTAACCATGGAAACCTGCTATTGTTGTGAACGGCCCACTACCAGAACAGAACAGAAGCCATTTATTCTTGGCCTCCCTGAGGGATGGTATTGAGTACTTTGCCTTCCCCTTTCCTCCTGCCGTCTCGCAATGACGTGGGTGAGGGTTCAGGTTCCCAAGAATGGGAACTGTCAATCAGCACCTGGGAGGGCTGTGGAGGAGGGGCTGTGAAAGGATGGGGATGAAGATGGCAAAAGATGACATCCAGGGGACTGGTGAGAGACAGCGGCTTGGGGTGGGCTGTTGGTGTCATTGGAGATGCTATTAAGGGCATTTATGAGGCAGCATTCATGTTTGAAGTCCCATCTGACTGTCATCAATAAGTGTCTCTGTTCTATTGTGGAAAGGGAACCTTAATTAGGCATGAAGAGATTTATCAAACAGCAGTCTTTGGAGCCGTTGGTCTCTCTGCCATCTGGACGGATGGTTTCCCACCCTGCAACAACAGCAGTGGGAATGATGGATGAGGTCCCACAGCTCAAACCGCGCCCCCCCTCCCAAGGTCTGAGAAAACCCACATGGCATTTGTCCTCCCCAGAAACAGTGAAAATCTGCCTGTGTTAATGGGCACATGTACATAGTACGGTTTGCCCTAGGAAGATGTGACACTGACTGGGGGCAGCCAAGCCCACATCTAGCTAAAGTCAATTTTTAGTTTACAGTGAGTGCTCTAACCACATGGATTTATAGAAAAAGCCCTGGAGTGAGGGTAGAACTTTGGTGAAAATTCCATGCAGGCTGTCGCCTCAGTTTAATGACCTATTTATTCTGTTTTGGTCCAACCCACATGACGTTTTGGAAGGTACTTTTGACATGATGGATGCAAAATGGCTTCACTCACTATAAAATCCTCTGAAGACATCCAGGCTTTAATCCAACAAACATTTATTGAGCAACGGTTGTGTGCTATGCACCACGCCTAGAGCTGTGATGGATACAGATGAATAAAACAGTGCCTGCCCTCGGCAAGCTTACAGTCTAAGGACAGAGACAGGACAAGTGCACAAGTAGCTATAATACAAGGCAGAATATGGTAAGTGCCATGAGAAAGGTACAAATAAAGTGCTGCGGTGGTTCTGTGGAGGGAGAGATCCCAGCATTGGTGGATCAGGGAGGGCTTCATGGAGGATGCGGTTTCTGCATGGGCCTCGGAAGAAACTCAAGAGTGATCCAGAAGATGAGAACTGCAAGGCCAAAGGCACAGAGCCAGAAAACATGGCGCCTTCTCCCAACAATGACAACTCTTCTGGATTGGCCAGTGGAGGGTATGAGGGGACCTGACTGGGTACTCTGTTATGTCAGGAGAAATATGGGCATGTTTTTATGGGCCAGGGGATTATCAAGGGCTGTGAGGAGCTGGAGTTACATACCACTGCGCATGCTCAGGGAGGGCTGGGAGAGGACGCCCCTACTAAGGGGTCTACAGGACAAGTAGAGGCAGGTTGGGTCTAGTTGGAAAGAGGAATGAGGGGAATGCATGGAAGAGTCAGTGGTCATCTTAGGGTCCCAGACTGTGCCGAAAGAATCATTGGTGTTCCAATGGGAAAAGAAATCATGCAGGGAGACAGGTGGTCTACTTAGCTTCAAGATGGGTTGAGTTCAGATGGCAGAGCAGGTAGAGTGTGTTTAAAACCAGCAGTGTGTCATCCTAGAACTGGCGTTTCTCGTAGAGCTAAGGGGAGGGGAGGGTGTTCTTTGGGCGGTGGTTAGGTCTGAAAGAAAGCATGGTTCTTCTGATGCACCGTGTATAGGCCTTTGGGGAGGGCCTTATTGGAAGGAATGGCTACTGTGTGGTACAGTGAGAAGAGAGGGGAAAAATGGGCAGCTCTTCCTTGGCTCCCTTTTCAGCCTAAGACAGGAATGCCAATAAATAACTCATAAATACATAAATAAATATATAAATAAATGGGCGTAGAGGTTGGGATGGGAGGGGTAAAATCTTAAGAATGTGGTATCTTGCCCAGGAGAATTCACTGTAGAGCTTTGCAATGAGACAGGCCTTTCAAGTTAGTACATAGAGGGTGCTGAGATGCTGGTCCCAGGAGTGGGCTAGGAGAGGAAACAAAAAAAGTGGCCCAGGGACTGGAGACCCTTCCAAGGTCTCCACATAACTCCTCCAGTGGATACCGATCTTTCTTTCTTTCTTTCTTTCTTTCTTTCTTTCTTTCTTTCTTTCTTTCTTTGTGATGGCAGAGTCTGAGGGAGGGGTCACTGGGGAGCACAAAGTAAATGGAGGTCAAGCAGGCTTAGGCAGGTGGACTGAGGAGGTGACTGATAGCCAACAGTAGAGGGGACTGGCTGAGGCTGATGCGATGCTCTGACTGACTGTTGCCTCAATGAGGTTAAAGGTGGATGCTGTGCCTCCCTGGGGCTAGCCAAGGTCAGCCAGCCGATGTTAAAAGACTTAGTGGAACCCAGCCCCAAGTGAGTCCTCAGTAGGCAGTAAAGGACACTTGGCTGTAGACTGTGAGTTTGGCTGGAGAAGAATGAGGAGAGGGAAAGCTAAGGCCCATGGAGTTCCTGCTGCTACAAGCCCAGATCATTCCCACAGCCCAGGGCCTGCTGAGATAGGGAAAGAGCACATACGGGTGGTCCTGGGACCTCTGCCCTTTTCCCGTTAGGTTAAATCCTAACAACTGGCCCTCTAACTCCTCTGCAGAGAGAAGATCCTGGGTAGAACTTGGGGTCACCTCTAGAGCCTGACCTCTGGGTGCGTTTTTCATGATTCTGCATGGAGCGTTCTGACATCCAAGGGCTTTACTAACACAAGGCCCTGCTGGTGAGTCTACCTACTCCTCCAGGGCGGTGCAAACTTTACAAGTTAAATGTCTTCTAGAGCCTTTGAGAGCCTTAAGATAGAAGGCTCCGGAGACGTATAAAATATGATGCTAATTATTTCTGCTGCTCATGAGGAGGGCGAACCACTCGGTTCCCAGGGAGGCTGTTAGGGCTGTTGCTTTTTTAAATATTCATTTTTATGATGCAAATCCCAAATCCCAAGCTTTAGACCACAACAAGAACAAAGAAGGAAACGTGGGGATGTATGGTCATCATTCTGGTTTGGAGCTGGAGGGACTGTACACAGGGTTAATGGTCCTACGGTGTCCCTCTATTGTTTCTGCTCACTTCCCATCAGCCATTAGTTTAGAGCGAGTGTCATGTTCTGAATGGCTGTTGATTAATTACGTCAGGCCTCATATGCTTGAGAGAGGATCTTGATTACTTTTCTTAACTCTCTTCACCTTCAAGATAATAGTTTCTTTTTCCTATACTTATCTTTCAAATATGTTTTAAAACACCATTATTTATCAGGCGAGGGACTGCATCTAACACATCAAGCTGGCTGAGGCTTTGCTGTGTGTGACCCCTAAGTTGTTGGCAATGAGCCCAGATTTCCCCCTGGAGACTATGTCCAGTGTTTGGCTTTAGGCTTTTACAAGGAAAACAAGTCTTAAGTTGGAATCTTAATAGAGGAGGAAAGGTTTTTTGCAAAAACTGCCACCGTTGATGATATGAGGGCCCGGTGGGAAGTGGGGGTGGTGAGGGTGGGAAGGTGGGTAGGGTGGACACTGGGACCTCTCATGGAAGAGCTGAAAATCTCCATGGTGGAGCTTGGTGTGGGCAGGTATGACTGTCAAGATGGGACAGTCACAAAGTGACACTGGCACAATAGGCTGGCTGCAGGGGACCCTCAGGGTGCAGGATGCAGAAAGTAAACAGAGAGTGACTGCAGAGATCCAGGGCTAGATGCTCACAGTCTTCCAGGTGTCCAGCTCTGAGGCTCTGTGGGGTACCTAGAAAAGCGATTCTATATGTTTTGAACAGGATGATTTCTATTGTGACTGTGCCCTTTCAAGCGTTTGCTGTGTCCTTCTGGTGGCAAATGGGACAATAGAGTTCCCTCATGTGACATTCTACAGGGATGGGATGAAAACTAACCTGGAAATTAAATTTCTAGGAGCACTTCCTTCTTAGTGGGCCACACCCAGCAAAATGACTGTACTTTGGATACTCCTTTGTCCTTTTCTGCTGCGGGGAAAACTCCTAGAAAAGCTCAAGTTTCTAGAACCATGGTTTACAACAATCTACCTCTTTAGGACCATCTGCTGTTCCACCCTACTAAGTCCCAGGTGGTACTTGTCAATCCAGAACACGAGGCTGTCCATTGAGCTTTCTCCATAGCTGTGAAGGCCTGTCTGGGACACATGTGCCATCTGTGCTTGTCCTTTGAACAGTTGCACTCTCAAGTTCATGAACAAGGCCTTTAGCTCTGGTTTGACTTCTGCTGCTTGGTCTCCTTTTCCCTCTTTTCCCAGTGGAACTCTCCAAGGTCTCTCCTCCATGAACTGCACCTCTTAAGACTGGTCCAAGCTGTCCTCTCTGGGTCTGGGCTACCCAGAATCCACATCACTCAGAGGTTCGGGGAAGCTGACAACAGGTGGCTCTTCATTCAACCATGAGCCCAAAGATCCATCCAGCCCAGGAGGCGGGTTGTCATCCAAAGTCACGGGACTGGCTTCTTTGCATGTCAAGTCCTTCTGCCCCCAAAGATGAACTGAGTCTCCATCTGGTCCAGGTGGGTTCTCCACACCTTCTTCCTGTGGCTTATCTGCCTAATGCTAGATGAACACCACACAGTTATAAATACTCAGGTCAATATATATATGCAGGTATAGATATATATATTCTGGTCACTGTTTTACACTTTAACAAAGAAAACCACTAGCCTGCTTGTTCTATTGTTTGTGCCACCCCGACTCCCATCTGCCTGTGGTGTAGCTGGCAGGAAAGTGAGCTACTGAGTCCCGTGGGTCGCCCTCCTTACGTAGCCCCATCACACTGGCCGACAGTCAGTTTCAATGCCCCCTGCTCATGTAAGCTCTTGAGGGCCTTGAATTCCAAGGGCATGGTGTGGGGGCTAGCCTGGGAGGTGTAGCCATACTTGAGGCTGTCATAATAGTGGTACTTGACGGGGTTCTGATTCTGATCCAGTGGAAAGGGCCAGAAACCATAGAGGTAGATTTGATTGCAGAAGCGTGTGGCCAGGGTGTACATCAAGAGGCCAGTGGTTGGTCTTTTGATGTGGACTTTGTTGGTCAGCCAATATCTGGATAAGAAAAAAGAAAAAAGGAGTTAAAAAAAGAAACCATAAGGTCTGGGAAGATGGCTCAGTTGGTAAAATGCCTGCCTTGCAAGCACAAGAACCTGTTTGGAATCCTTAGCACCCATGTAGAAGCAGGGTGTGGTGGAGTATACCTATATCCCTATTGTGTAGGGGCCCAGTGGAAACAGGAGGATCCTTGGAGCTCACTGGCCAGCCAGCCCAGTCAACCAGTGAGCTGAGGGGTTAGCAAGGACTCTGTCTCTAAAAAGAAGATGGAGACGAAAGATACCTGAAATCAACCTCTGGCCATCACGTGTACACACACACACACACACACACACACACACACACACACACACACACGCCCAAGCATCCACTAATGATATACGTTATAAATAAACATGTACAGAAATAATGAAGAAATGTGTTTGGGAATACTTCTTTCTAAGAAGAAAGACATTTTATTCTGTCCAGCAGCCCACATCCTGCCACTCCAAGAACCAATCAAGCCATAGGCGCAAGGCTTCCTTCTCTGAAGTCTGACAACCACCAATGATTGAGCACCTGGACTGCATCTTTGATTGGCGATTTCATGTGCGGGAGTCAATGAGGTCTCGGGTGCCAATGTGAAAACTGGCAGCCCAAGGTCATCCATGTGGGAAGGGGCAGTACTTTTCTTTGAACTCAGACCCACTGAAAACTGAAGCAGGCTTAGCGGTTTTCTGTAATAGGCTGGATAATAAATACTTTTTTTTTTTGGCTTTGCAACCATATGGCTTTGATAATGGCTGTACAACCACACTAAGTTAGAGCATAAGAGAGCTACCATCAACATATATGGATATGTCAAAGCTTGGCCCTGATCCTGCTTAAAGCATGTTTGCTTACACAATGCCCGCTGCCTTATAGACGGCTTCATAAGTCTTCTCCACTTAAGCACGTACAGGTGGACTTCTTTCCTATCAGTGCTCCCAGAAGCCCCGCCCTCTGAGGTGACCAACCTTCTCTGACCATGCATGCAGCATCTCTGCAGAGCCAAGAGGCTCTGGACAGTGGTTTGGGCTCTAAGACTAGATTCTGTCTACACATTTTTTTCAAAGACCTGCCGCTCCATCTTATTATATACCTTAAGTAGGAAGTCAGTGTTCCTTGCCTTTGGGACTCTGGCAAAGAGTGATGGGAGAAGTGTGGAAAGCAGGGTGTTAGACAGGCATCCCAGGTGAGTGGAGTATTGTGCATTTCTGTGTACCTTAGCCAGAACCACAGCATGCAAGGGGCCACTGTTAGCTATCTGTGTCTTCAAGAAATCCATCTTTTCTCTGATGGATCTCATTCTTCACTTGGATGCATAGTCCTGACACTTCCAGGTTCCAGCATTTCCAACAGTATCTAGAAATTTCCTGCATGGGAGAAACCTTCGGCTTGCTATCAGTCTTGCTTCCTACTGTATGGATGTGGAGCGCGCTCTGGGTGGCCCCTCCTCCTTATTTGTAGTTAAAGTTCCACTTGCCCTCAGCCAAATGACTTTAATAGCTAGGCATCTATGCCAATGTGAAGGCAGAATTGCTGACCGCTGTGCTTGCCCAAGGTGTCTCTAGACCAGACTGAGACCATGATTTGCTGTCTTTGAACAGACAACCTCCACGGTAATGCCTCTCATGGGCTTCCACTCGCCACTCTTCCACTGCAGACCAGTTCAGTTTCTGATGGCCCTGCAGCACAGCAACAAATACAACTTTATCCTCAAATGAGCCAGTTAAATTCATGCTGGAAGCAGAAGGACACCAGAGTAAAACCTTTACTTATTGCTGAAGGGTAAGCCTGGTTCTTATATCCTTCATGGTGATTTTAGCTGGCAGGGAGTGGAGAGGAGGGCAGGGCTTCCTAGAAGCCCAAGAAGCTGTTTTATGCACAATGGCTCTTTCTACACCTCAAAAAAGGGAACCCAAAAGATCCCACAGGCAACCCTAGACCATTTCCTTGCTTTTGGAGGGAGCTTTAGCTGATGAATCTGATGAGGTTTCAGATGCTTAATAATCCAGGCCATTACCAAAAGGTATGCAGTATTTGCAGTGTTTGACCAAATAAAAGGCATTTTGAGGATACCTACAACCCACTTCTCCAACAGAACTATCTTTCTGTTGTGACTGGATTGTCACTTTGGACCTTGAGTTAGGAGGCTGGGGACCCATATGGCTGTAACCAGGCCTATGATAGTCCTGGGCACAGTGGAAGCCAGGTGGTCCTTTGGACAACCATGGTTGTTCTATGTCTGTCACTCAGAGATCCTGTTCCTTGTGTCTCTCCTTATTTTATCTTGTCTGAATCTAGAAACTTCCCATCACTGGACTTTCCAACAGGGAATCAGATGGAGTAACAAAGACAGAGAGCCATGCAGTGGCTCTGGTAACTGTAAACACAATGCAACTGAAAAACAGCAAGGAGCAAGTCTGTAGACACAACACAGACCTGTCCTTTCTTTTCTATACTGCTGATGTTTCTATGGTGATGGTTAACCATTGTCCCCCAATTCCCTTTCACATCCTCCTGGACATCTCTCAGAAATCTCTCCCTGCTCCACATGCTATCCAAATCCCACAGTGGAAATTCCACAAGAAATGGCTACACTTCCGGCTTCCTATTTCCCTACATTGCACCAGCCTCGCCCCAACCCCCAGTGTAAATGACCACAGCTCTACTCCAAGGCTCTGTGCTGTCTCCTAGTGTTTCCCTTATCAAGACTCTGTTGCTCTTTTGTTCTGGTCTCTGGCCTGAACCTGAGGTCCCCTGTGTAATAGTTCCTTTCCCAGGCTGCTGAAGTCTCACGGGACTGCAGTGAGCATGTGTGCCTTTCCGACATACTCTGGTTCCCAGTGGGTCATCTGTCTTGCTGCCTGTTGTGCTGAGAGGTCATGGCTGCTGAAGAAGCATATTAGCCCTTATGTGGAAGGAGGGCTGACTGCAGAACAGGAGGCTGTGTTTAGTCTTCTCTCTCCCTGCACTGAGATTCCACAGGGCCATGACCTACTTTCCATGGGTTGGGGTGCCCCAACCCATTTGCCTGAAAGAAAATAAACTGAGACTATGAGGGGCAGCCTATGTGTAATAAGTCCCATGGGGGTCCAGGTTAACTGATATCTCTCAGTGCTCAGTGCCTGTAGGCTTCTTTCCTTTGGTCACAGGGAGGCCTGTGTAAATTGCCTTCTGTGTTTGCCCTGCTCCTCATAATGTAAATGGGTTTGGGACTCTAAGTAGGTTTCTCCTGGGTCTTCCTGAACTGAAGGATGGATGAGACAGGCTGAATTCATATAGGACCCACACCATGGGGCCCTGAGCATATCTAGTTCTGAATTGATGGGGTAGCGTGGTGGTGTGAATGAAAATGGCCCCCCTAGACTCACAGGGAATGACATTATTGGAGGTGTGGCCTTGTTGGAAGAAGTGGGAGGTGGGGTGGGTTCTGAAGTTTTAGAAGCTCAAGCCAGGCCCGGGGCTCACTGTCTCTTCCCGTTGCCTGTGGATCCAGATGTAGAACTCTCAGCTACCTCTCCAGCACCATGTCTGCCTGCATGCTACCATGCTTCCCACTGTGACAATTACAGGCTAAACTTCTGAACTGTAAGCCAGCTCCAATTAAATGGTTTTTTTTTTTTAAGGGTTGCTGTGGTCATGGTGTCTCTTCACAGCAACAGAAATCCTAACTAAGACAGGTAGACAGCATCTTCCAGCCTTTCCACAGATGAGAGACTCCATTGGGGACACTGATGTTGGAGATCGTAAGCCTAGTGGGGAATTAATACCACTATTATAAGGCTCCATAGGATACCTGAAGGGCTGATTGTAGTTGCTTGGGTGTTTCTGAAATGCTGTATTTTGCGGGGTTTCCTTTCAACTGCCCCACCTATCAATACTATCCCGAGCTTTTAAAAGTCCATCTTGTGACCCTTCTCCTTCCCCAACTTGACCGCATCTAGAATTAACTAAAACTAAAAAGCTGGGGCATACCTCTAAAGGATTATTTTTTCTTAATTTGAAGTGGAATGATCCATTTCTAATCCGGATCTTGGAGGTGGGAAGACACACCTTGAGTCCAGATCTTTGGATGGGAGAAGACCCCCCTTTAATCTGGGTCTCCCCTAAAGAATATGTACATAACTGGAAGAAGGAAGGTTTTGCTGTTTGCCTGCTTACTTTCTTGCTTCACTAGAAAGACCATCCTTTCCGTGGCATTAGAGCCTGCTTCTTCAGTATTCCACATATACAGAAGACTGGCTGAGACATCCGTTCATAGACAGCCGTTGTTGGACTAGCTGGACCACAGTCATTATAATAAATCTACCCCCCCATTCATTCTATGGATTCTGTTACTCAAGAGAACTTGACTAAAACACCAACCATCCTATCCACCTTCCACAGCCACTCCCTTCCCACTGTGTTTCAACTGAGGTCGGGCCCTGAGTCCAGTAGCTTTCTCTCAGTACCCTACCCCTCACCCAGAGTTTTACATAGCGGCCATAGCACAGACTGAGCCATTAGACAGTTCTCAAGGACTAAGCAAGACCCTACTTGGTGAGGAGTTGAACAGGGGCTACAATCATCAGGTCCTCTGATTCCATATCCATGTCCTTTGTCCTTTGTCGTCTAGCCCTGCCAGTACATGGGTGGCCAGCGGGGTGGATGGTGCTGGAATATGGGTCTGCCCGTGAGGCTGTTTGTTTATTCAGTAGCTAACAGGCAGGAAGCGCAGTTGATGGTCTGGGGACGCTTGATGCTGAAGTTGGGGATCCTTGGCCACCATGGAACTCTCTGTACTCAACAGGGTTATGAGATGAGCTCAGGAGGGCCCTGGGGGACAAAGGTAGGGAGACTGTAAAGAGATGACTCCAAATCGGGCTGAAAATGGATATAATAGGGTTTTTTGGTAGTGATAAAAGTCTTTAAAGCAAGATGGTGCTGATGATTTCGTGACTGTATATTTACAACGCATCAAACAGTAGTCACAAGATGTGAATTAACAGCCATTAATTGTACTTCAGTAAAGGCTTTTATTTTATTTTACCTTTTTAAAGGATGCCTTTCAGAAGGTTAGCCTATGGTGCAGTCCTCCCAAACACCCTGGGAAATGTTTATCTACCTCAACTGACACACAGTCAGGAATGGGGAGCTTGCCCTTTGCTAACCTAGCCTCTTGCATTTCGGCCCTAATGCAAAGTTTCTTAGTTAGTTGCCCACTGCAACACTGGAGCTTTAGGAGCTAGCTGCCTAGGGCCCACTCCGAGCTGTAGCCTGCACACTGAGATTCCTATAACGTTCTCCAGTAACTCCCACTCTGCCTAGGAGGTGGATCTGCAGAAAGAACCAGAATGTGGGCTATATTTGGAGGGAAAAGGGCAACAGAGTAAATGTAAGGAAGGATGAGAACCCAGCCAGCGCAGCAGCCCGGCAGAGGTGTAATGGAGTAAATTGAGAGTAGGGATGTGTATAAGGAAAACCAATGTCCAGCCTTAGTGTTGCCACATGTGGGAGCAGTGGGGATGGTGGCAGTGGGGATGGTGACCAATTTTACTGTTGTTCGGTAAGATGACACTAAGATTTTCTGATAAAAAAAAAAGCATTAGAAGTTGTTTTTTTAAAAAAAAATATAAATTCTCCAAATTTTAAAATACTAGTAACTAATTTAAATGTTTTTATAGCACTGAGGCTATTCAGTGGTGAGGCTCTGGGTTCAACTCCCACATGAGCAAAAATACATTAAAAAAAAAATCACATGAGACCTTACTGAGTGAGTCAGACAGAATCAATCAGTCTATGGGTTAGAGTACCAGCCTCCTGGATTGAACTTGTCTTCCTCTTTCAGTGAACAGAGGCGAGAGTCGTGAACCAGGGCAATTTCCCTGAGCAGAAGCGAGAGTCATATGCATTGGGTCAGGCAGAGTTTGGATATAAAAATGTGTGTGTCCCAATCTTGGCCTCCGGGGCATCTTTCACCCTGTAGTGATTCCTAGTGGGTCAGGGCTGGGGTGACACAGCTGTAGCTACAACTACTGTTATCCAGAGGCAAGAGAATTGCAGTTGACATTATCCCGTGACATAAGAGGCACTGGTGGTGTCCTGCCTGTGGATTTGCCAATCCCTGAGCTAAGACCACCAAATGCCTTCTAGGGATTTGTGTTTTGTTTACTTTTTGATAGTAAGGCCTTAGCAGGCGAAGGCTTTTGGGAATGAATTTCCATTCAGGCCAGTAGTGCTATGCCCAGAAAGGAGCTGGGTTTCATCAATGGGACAGCCAAGGCGCTAGCCGGGGAGGGTGACAGGACATGCATGTGCTGGCGTCTCCCCACCCCATACCTTTCTCTGTCTGCTTCTAGGGTGAACTCCTTTTTTTTTCTCTTTCCCGACACTAATCACATTCACCCCACCTTCCTGGAAAAGGTTCCATTTGTTCCCCTAGCTCCTCCCTGGCTCAACCTGTCAGTCACACTACCTGATTACCATCACCATGAACATTCCCCCTACTCCTCTTCTGTGCTTAGGACCTGGGGCCAAGGATTACATTTCTTTGTAGGATCCAGTCATCCAACATCCTTCATGCTGTACCTGTGGCCCTAGGCAGAGACAGGAGCGCTTCTGGAATCCACAGTGCACTCCCGCCTCCCCCGGCCCCACGCAAACATCCTAGCACCCCTGAGGTTAAGCTGGGCTGTATCACCAAATCTGGTACCCAGGCTACAATAAGAGAGGCTTCTGCTTTATCTCCCCCTGATCTGGAGATAGGCTGGCTAAAAACAGGACGCATCCTAGATCTCCAAACCACTGATTGGAAGAAAGCCCCTAACAACTCCCATCACATTTGGTTAGAGTGAGACACAGCATCTATTGTGTTAAACTGCTAGGACTCTGGGCTTTGCCATTGTATCAGGTCTGGAAACGGTAGTGCTGAGGTCTGTTGTGTGCCAAATACATTCCACTCAGATGAAATTGAAAAATAGAAAGATGTGGGAAAGAAGAAAAGGGGAGGCTGGCAGTGTGCAAAGCTATGGAAATGTGGACAGTGGGGACAGGAACAGAGCATGCTAGTGCCAGATTTTCCACCCATAATCACTAACTGGGAAAGGCGTTAATGGCCCACAAGGTTCCAGAATAAACCAGAAGTGTGGTCGCTCTTGGTGGAGGGACCCATTTGCTCCCCATTCTGCCTCCAGGGTAAGCAAGAACTTTTGAGCTGTGTCTGACAGGGACACAGGGACTCCATTTAATGAACAACTTGTAATAGAAACTGACTGTGTTATGTAGGAACAGATCGCTCTCGATTTCTTTTCTGTCTCCTCGGTCACTCTGGCCAATTTAGAGACTGTGTGCGTGGCTGCTTTGTGGACGACTCCTTTCTTGGCATAACAGCTGGGTGTTAAAACACAAACTAATTAATTTTGCCTTCCCAAATGAGGTTAGCTGGGTGTATCCAGAGAGTTGTATTGACAATGCACCTTTAATATCTTAGTCTTGAGATTTTAATTAGAAGGCAAAGTAACCTCAAAGACGGCAGTAATTATTCTTCAAATTGGCCACCCCAATGACGGCGATGGTTAAGGACCGTATTTTATGAGCATGGACAGCAGTCAATGAGGATTGCCAAAGCTGTTTGTAAAATGCTTCCTCCCTTTACCCTGGACTCTTGGGTGCAGTATGTAGTGAGAATGGTGGCCGCCACTGGTTGGAGAAGGGACAAAGAGGGCTTTCTCCAAGAAGCTAATAACACTGTGCGACAGGGCTCATAATAACCAGACATATCTTGCAAGGAGATGTGAAGGGCACTTGGTGAGGCTTTGGACAAGATTGGCAGGAGAGCAGGGAAGGGGATGCACTCTCTAGGCTACTACTTTGCAGCCCTCTGTATCAGTACCCTCAGCACGAACTCAAAGGTCCCACGGTCCGTTGCTGTTCTTCCTTGGCTGTACATTGAGGTCTCTGCTACGCCCTGGTTTATCTCAGGATAGGATGGGTTTGTCCATTTTGCATGACATAAAAGTTCTGGCTTTACCTTAGAATTGGGGGCTGCTGTCAAGAGTTGGTGAAGTGCCAGCCTTGCAAACATGGGGACTGGAGCGTATCCCTCCAAAAGTTGGAGGTGGGTAGCCTAATCTTTATGGCCCGTAGTGAGAGACTGTGTCTCAAAAAACCAAGGAGGTGGTTGGCACCTGAGGTTGACTTCTGACCAATACACACACACACACACACACACACACACACACACACACATACACACACACACACACTTACTTTAGTGAAGCCACAGGAATGAGGGAGGCTTCTGGTCCCTAGGTATCTAGGTCTCCAGGCTTGTCTACACCAATGATCTACCTAGCTCAAGTACAGCTCAAACATGACCAAGCCACCAAAAGTTTCAATGATCCCATGAATACATAGGACAAAAGCAATGGCCCCAGTCAGGCTGCACATACCAGGGATCTGGGGCTGCAAATCTTCTCCACCATTACTCTGTACCACCCAGCTGTCACCACAGCGTCCTGGTTACCTCCAAAGCCTTTCCTATATGGTTTTGGCCAGCTGCTCTTGAATGTTCTCAGTTGCCATATCCCTGAGGAAGCCTTCAGGGCCTCTCTGGATGACTTTGGTCCTGTGTGCTGATTCCCATAGCACAGTACCCACCACGCCGCACTTGATGTGTTTGCCTATCACTTCCTCCCTGCACTTCTAAATTCTATAAGAAACAGGGAGACTTCCTGTTTCTGTGTAACCCTAGGTCCTAGCATAGGATGTGCCTGAAGCATATATGTCACAAGTCTTCAGTGATAACTGCCGAATGAGGTCACTGTGGGGGGAGGGGGCACCATCAAGACAGGTGTGTGGGCTCACTCAGTCTTATTCTACCCATCCCGAAAACAACCAGGACTGTGCACGTGACAGGTTGACACCAATCTAGATGGTACCTTTCCTTAACAAAGGAGTAAAAATAAAAGCCATGATGCTGGTATTAGAGGGGCTCCTCTTGCTACAATATGGGTGTAGAGAGACTGTTTTCCATGCTTAAGCATTACCTGTGACTCTAGAAGGCCAGGAGGACTACAGAAAGACCATTTGTTGGTAGCTTAAACCTTGTGGCCAGATCCTAGAGTCATATCAATGCTACAAACAAACAAATGGATTATATCCAACTTGCTCACGATCAAAGGACTCCAGTCTCAAACAATAACCAGATGCCAGTTTTCACTGGATTGGTAAAGATGACAAATGTTGTTAGTGCATATTTTAGGGAGGTTTTGGGAAAGCGGATATGTTCAATAATTATAGGTGAAAGTAAATTGGTACCTGCTTCTAGGGAGGACAATTTGGCAATATCCATAAAAATCAACAAGGCGTACATCCATCTCCCTTTTTAGCAAAGACACTCTAAAGAGCAAGCCCACAGACACATATATGCTTGCAGAAATCATTGTAACTGATGAACGGATTCCTGATTACTGCAGCAAAGCCTGGGAACAATGCCTCTGCTACACAGGTGATGAGCCAGATGTACCATGTACGGCCAGGCAGCTTTGAGGGACCATGAGGTGGTATGTGTCCATATGGAATACTTTTCAGAGTTTAGAAAGCTGTGAGGGAACACAAATTCCCTATGTGTAAAAAGAGACGTAGACACAGGGAGCCAGCTTTACTGCTTGCCTCCTGGAGCAGGATGAGAGATGAGGGCGCTAACTTCCTTTTCATCTAAACTTCTTTCATGTAATTTGGATTTTTCTTTCTACTATGTATACTTATTTAACACACACACACACACACACACACACACACACACACACACACACACACCACCACCACCACCACCACCATTAAAAATAAATGAGGCTGAGAGATAGCTCAGTTGGTAAAGCCCGATTTCCAGAAGCCATTTTTAAAAAGTTGGGGTACAGTGCTGGGCTTGTAAAGACAGGCAGATCCCTGGGGTTCTCTGGTCAACTCTCTAACTTATTTGGTGAGCTTCACATTACAGTGAGAAACTGGATATGGGAAAAATGGATGGCTCTTAAGGAATGACATCTTGGGGACACACACATACACATACACATACACACACACACATACACATACATACACACCACCACCACCGTCACCACACCTGCACACACATACACACAAATAAATGTCACTATTTGAATACTATAGACAATCTTTCTTTTCTTTCTATTTTTTATATATGACTGCTCTATCTGCATGGACACCTATATGCCAGAGAGGCCATCAGATCTCATTATAGATGGTTGTGAGCCACCACGTTGGTTGCTGGGAATTAAACTCAGGACCTCTGGAAGAGCAGCCAGTGTTCTTAACTGATGAGCCATCTCTTCAGCCAAGACAATTTTTCTTTTTTTTATAGAACATACTTCCAGAAAGACAACTCTAGTTCCTCAACTACCTGCCCAATGGAACAAACTGGGGACAGCTAAAGAGAAGAGTGTGGACTAGGGGTGCATCCTCTGGACTGGGGTGGGATGCTTAGAGAGAGCCCCTGCTGGTGCTGGGCTGTCCCTTTGCTCTCTGCACCTTCTATTCTCTCATCCAGCTTGCTTTCCGGCCTCCAGGCTTCTGCTTACAGTGACAGGTGGCAAGGCCCCCTCTGCTCATGTTCCCCGGGGAGGGGACCTGAATCAGTGCCATCCCAATGCAAGGTTCAGCATTCCCGTTACTCAATTTGGCTTCAATTCACAGGGTGTCTGCTCAGGGCCAGTTGGGCTGCTGTTCTGCTCAAGAGGTGCCCTCTCTGTGGCTCACAGCCTCCCCAGTTGTAATTGAATTAGGACCATTCACAAACAGCTGCTGACCAGTTTTCCACTTACTATGCCACACTTAACTGCCTGTCTGTCCATGCCCTCTGTTCTTCTCCTCCCTGGCCAACAGCCAGCCAGGGCACTGGGCCACTCTGCAGGCTGGCAGAACCCTGGGGAGAGCTACTCATGCTGGGCCCTTGTTGGCACTCGAGGTTGGGCTCTGCCAGCCACTGGCTTTGCACTGTGATCTCTGCTCCTTGTAATGTACTGGCGCTGGTAAGTGCAATGGTTTATTGAGTGGGGCATAACTGTTACAAATTGTGTTCCTCAAAGTCATTGGTCGAAGCCTATCCTATCAAACTCCCAGTGCCTTGGTATATGACTTTATTTGGAGATAAGATCTCATCCAAGTATCAAGATTAAATTTAGACACTAGGAAGGACCTTAATCCAAGGTATCTTATATCCTTGTAACTGGGAATGTTGGTGCCACGTGAGTGTGAAGACAGCCCTCTACAGACAGAGGAGGACTGAGGTAGATCTTTCATAACCCTCACAGGGGACCAACCCTGCCAACATTTTAATTTTGGGGTATGCAGCCTTTAGAGCTATGAGTCACCCCATTTCTACAGTTTAGGCATATCAGTACTTTGCTCAGGCTGTCCTCACTGGAAAATGTACCAACTCTGTGTGAACGGCACAGGTACCCCACTTCGTAGCCCCACCGAGTGGACTCGCACTGCCCAGACATTTCAAAAGATGCTGAAAGTTCATCACTTCCTAAAGGAGCCACCTGGTTGCTGAGGCTCTCGGGTGTTGGGATGTTCTCCCCAGTGGCCAGGTGGCTTCCTCTCTCAGTCCCTTCCCCCCACCTACCCATGGCCTCACAGGCCCAATCTAGCAGTCCCTCAAGGGCTCTGTTTCATCAACCTAAAGCACCCTGGGAGCTTTTAAGTGTCTGATGAGAGCCTCTGACTGAATGAAGATGTTCTGACACTCCCTGGAGTCTTCTCTTCCCAAACATTTCAAGTCCTCAATTTTCTGCTGCTGTGGTCCTTTCCAGTCTGGTACCCTGAAAGCGTGTGTGACTCTTCGAGGGGAATCTGGCCAAGCAGAGTAATAAAGTGATCCCTGCCTCTAAAAGGTGCTGAAATATCCACAGCTGTGCCCTGAGACCATGGAAACCCTTTGTGGTGGCCATCTGTCCACTCACAGTTTCAAGCTGCCACGGTTTTCAGCCCAGCTGCAGAATTTTGGATTTGTCAGAATTCTCTGCTTCTTCCCTTAGATTGTATGAGTCTCTGAATATTGAGACTTTAAAATCCTCTTACTTGTGAATATGTTAACTGGACCAACAGTGACCCATTTTAGCCATGGGCAAAAATGAAGGCCGTGTCTGAGCCTGGGGTCGGGATCACAGAGGTTTCCATAAGGTCAACGTGGGTACCATAAATTAGTATACCTGGAGAGTTGGCGGTCATTGGAGAGTGGCTGATCCTTCTGTCACAGATATGAGGAGGTGGCAGTAGGATGTAGGGACCTCTCAATCTCACACAGGCAAAGTCTAATTCTAGCTCCTCCCTCCCATTACAACATTAAGATCTCTGAGTTTTAGTTCCCTTTTGGGTAAGAGAACTAAACTTGTATTCTAGCTACAAGACTGTTCCAAGAGGAAAGCTGACATTTGTCCTCTTTCATTGTCTTGATTGTCAAATCAGGACACAGCTCCTTAAGTTGCCACGAAGTACCTTGTCACCATAGCTGACTTATACTCTTTGTAAATAAAGTGACTATACAAACCCCAGTGTACCTGTCTGCTCTTCCCTTCAGACTCAGGGACCCTGAGACAGCATGCCCTGCTACTTTCTGGTGAGCACACCTACTCATGATGTTTCTTTCCATCCTTTGCTTAGGAAACCCTGGATGAATAACCTTCCCAAAACTCAGGCTCACTGGTGTCCATAGTTCTCCCATGTTTAAAAAAAAAAAATCAGAGCCAAGATGGCAGCCTCCATTGTCCTTCTAGTGCAGCTTAACTTAGAAGGCACCATGGCTAGCGGCTCAGAGGACCTAATGGCAAGTCTCCTAACTGGTCCTGATTTAGTCATGGCAACGGTTCTCAAGTTTATGCCATGCATCAGTGTCAGGTCACAGTCCAGTCAAAACACAGGTTGCTGGAGGCTTTTCTAGGGCCTGTGATTCTGTAACAAATAACCAGATGCTGCTGATGTCGTTCATCCAGGGTCCATGCTGAGAGCCTCTAGTTTAGGACAGCAAATGGACCCATAGGTAATGTATGGAAGGTCATCTCACTTTCTCCCTGCCGTAGGGCCGTGCCCACCCTCTTTGCAAAGAAAACAGGAGATGAGGAGTTGTTTTACTTGTGTATTTTGGAAGTGCTGGGCATGGAATACAGTTTTTAAGCTTGCAAAGCAAGAGGATTATACCCCTGGCCCACCCTTGTCTATTGTGACCACAGTACAAGCTGCCTCTATGTCTTTGCTTTTTTCAGTCAAGAGAATGCAGCTTTTTGGTGCTGTTACTGTTTTTCTTACTACTTCTCTAAGCTCAAACCCATTTTGGTTTGGCTTTGCTCTTCTTGGCAGCATTCTTCTATTTCCTGGTCATGTGAGCTAGAAGTAAAAAGAAGCTGACAAGGAACAATGGGAGAATCCTGGATCTGTCCCCTCCCAGGGGCCCTTGAGCATATGAGTTACTTTACGAGGCTCACGTTTTCTATCTTTAAAAGGGGAGTAAGGAGGCTAAGTGTCGTCTTACCATTACATGGGATAAGGCTGGGCATGGTGGCAGGCCCATAAGCAATAGCTAAGATGTCACGTGCCCACTATCTATTTTCCTATTTTCCATTTCGGTTCCCCCACACAGCATTCAGAATGTGTGGGTGAACAGTTGACATCTGAGCACCTCTACTTTGATTCAGAAGACTATCTCACATGCAGAGAAACAGCCAAGCAGATCAAGGAAGACAAACCCATCTGGTCCAGGGATAAGAGAGTATTAAGAAAATATTTTCCCAAGAGGTACTGATGGGTGTCGAGACTCTGTAGCATTCTGACAGTTCATCTTGTCCTGCCTGTTGGGAAAGCTGGCCCAGGCCCTGGGCAAAGGGAGTCCCTATACCGGGGTGATGCTTCCAGGCCCACTGAACTCCGTCCCTGGCCCCTGCAGATCTGGAAATGAAGAGGCACAAGTCCCCCCTCCACCTGCTGCAGTGGGAGTCAGCTGACATGGTTCTACTCTTGGTTATGCCACTTAATGGCTGGGACACCTTGTGTGGATCACCAGACAACTGGGGGTTTCTTGAGCATTCACTAGCAAAGATACTAGCCTGCCTCAAAAGCAGATTCTCATTTGAAATCCTCGCCAGCAGAGCGTAAGAGTTCCAGAATCTTCAAGTCCTCATAAGATACTTGTTTTCTGATCACTTTCTTTCTTTCTTTTCTTTTCTTTTTTTGGCTTTTCGAGCCAGGGTTTCTCTGTGTAGCCTTGGCTGTCCTGGACTCACTTTGTAGACCAGGATGGCCTCGAACTCACAGTGATCCGCCTGCCTGTGCCTCCTGAGTGCTGGGATAAAGGTGTGCACCACCACCGCCCGGCAGCTGTGGTCACTTTCTTACTGTGTTTGATGACAGTTATGTTCCTAGGTGTAAAGTGGTGCCCCACAGTAATTTTGTGCTTTCTGTAGTCTTAGGTGATGCTGAACAGCTTGTCATATGCTAATTGTCATTTGCATATCTTTGGAAAAAACGTCTATTCAAGTCCTTTTCCCATTTTTTTTCCCCCAGAGCTGAGGACTGAACCCAGGGCTTTGCCTTGCTAAGCAAGTGCTCTACCACTGAGCTAAATCCCCAACCTTCTCCCACCCCCTCATCCCCCACCCCCCATCCCCGCCTTTTTTTTTTAATTGGGTATGCTTCTGATGTTAAGATGTAGGTGTTCTTGGGCCTGGTGACACAGGCCTTTAATCCCAGCACTTGGGAGGCAGAGTCAGGCAGATTGCTGTGAGTTTGAGGCCAGCCTGGTCTACAAAGTGAGTCCAGGACAGCTAAGCACACAGAGAAACCCTGTCTCAAAAACAAACAAACAAACAAACAAACATAAAACAAAACAACAAGATGTAGGTGTTCTTAATAGTTCCTGGGTGTTGGTCCCTCACCAAACATACTACTTGTAAATATTTCTGCCCATCCTATGGATTTCTTTATCACTTCCTGGACAGACCATCATTTGCGTGTAGTTGGTCCCTGCCTTCTCTACCACGCCTTGCACATTTCTCTCATGATTTCATTCTGCACCCTTTGCTTGCCTGTTCCTTTATTTTCAGTCAACACCAGATAAGGCCACTCTGCAATGGAGGCAAGTCCTTTCCCTAAGGACACAGACTGCCCACCGGACTCAGTACGCCCGCCACATGATCAAGGGGGTCTGTGTAAGGCCATCAATGCCACTGTACCACCCTCTTTACCTTCTTCCCCTCCCCTCCAGGCTGAAAGCTTGAGGTGGGGCAGCCCACCTGTTGCTCCTGCAGTATTTACTCCCTCCTGGAGTGCCTACAAAGAGAGGTGCCTTCCTCCCAGGATCAACAGCCTGTTTGTTTAAAGGGCTCATTACTGCTGCTTAATGCTATTTTGACAGATGAAAGTGAGTCAATTATAGCTAAAAATAGCTCTGGCTGCAGAGGTTTCTTCCAGGTGGCTGCCTGCACCCCATCCAAGGGACGTTTGCTCTTGTCGCCAAAGGGCAGTTCTCTGCCTTCTGTTATCTCCTGGAATCTTCAAATCAACTCAGGAGGGACCTCCTTCCAGGAATAAATGCCCTTCAAGGCATGGGGCCTGAGCCCTGGAGATCAAAGTTTCTCTGACAGACCCACTCTAACAGAATGAAGGGAAAGGCTGCTGAGGAGGGTCTCTGGAGACTGGTGTCCCTCTGGAACAGAGACCACTCTCTTCCGCCAGCCTCAGGTGTGGTTGCCCTTGAGGTTTGTCTCTTTAGATCTCTCTTGCAGCTGGTGAGTTCCCTGTGATAACACATACCAAAATAAGTCCAATTTTGCTCATAGGCATGAATGCCTTAGAGTCACCTTTTCTCATGAGCATGGGTCCTTTGTGGATGAGTTGGATGGCTTCCCACTTATGTCAAAGCCCCACTAAAGAGTCTTCCGATGTGCCTGAGTTGGCAAGAAATCGGTTCTTCTGTGAAACAGGCTGTGATTGGTCCCTTGGTTGGATGGACTGTTGGATAGGTTAGTGGTGCATATTTGTAACAGACATCTCAAATTTATGTTCACGGAAGTACTCAATTCCTCAGCACCTGCTCCCTCCCCACCACCCAGGCTTCTTCAGGCTCTTGTACCCTAGAATATGGTACCAACATCCACACATTTGCTTAGGCTCTAATCCCAAAAGGATGTGAAAGAGATTCACTCAATATCAGCTGTCCCCAATGTCCTGTCACCAGCCACCAACCATCTCACTGCAACTGTATGATATGCCCTGACCTAGAACCATCCAGCCAATCGATTTCTGAATTCCTGATTAACATCAATTGGGAAGAACAGTTATTGTTTTTCAGAGTCCTAAGCTTTGGGGTGATCTCTTACCCCATAATAGACATAATAAGTGGGTGAGCGGGTAACATCCAGCAGGTTGGTTGTTGTGACCTGGTGTGATCCCAGGCAGTTTCCTGGGCCAGATACCTGGGGGTGGGTCTGTGCCTGGTCTCATAGTTGGGGAAGAAATAAACATGAAGTTAGGAATCGCAATTCTGCTGGGCTGTTGAGAAGCCTAACTGGATCAATGTGGACTTAAACAATTTCTCCTTCTTCTTCTTCTCCTTCTTCTTCTTCTTCTTCTTCTTCTTCTTCTTCTTCTTCTTCTTCTTCTTCTTCTTCTTCTTCTTCTTCTCCTCCTCCTCCCCCTCCTCCTTCTTTCTTCTTCAAAATTATTTTTATTTTATGCATATCAGTGTTGTGTCTGTATGTATATTTGTGTGAGGATGTCAGATTCCCTGGAACTGCAGTTGCAAAATAGTGGTTTGTTACCAGGTGAGTGCTGGGAATTGAACCCAGGTCCTCTGGAGGAGCAACCAGTTCTCTTAACTGCAGAGTCATCCCTCTAGCTCCTTTCTTCTTCTTCTTCTCCTTCTCCTTCTTCTTCTTCTTCTTCTTCTTTAAAAATTATATTATAATATATTTTATATTATAATATATTATGTATATAATATATATACTATATTATTTATATATACAATATATAATATAATATAATATAATATAATATATTTTTAAGACAGGGTCTCATGCAGCCCATGCTGGCCTTAAACTAACCATGTTTCCGAGGATGACCTTGAACTTCTGATCCTCCTGCCTTCACCACCCAAGTGCTGAGCTTACAGCCACCATGTCCTGGCTGTGCAGTGCTAGAGACTAGACCCAAGGGCTTAGTGATAGAATCAAGGATAATAGTGATAACAATGGTGACAACGACAGTGCATCTATATGAGTTGCTGCCCAGACATTATATCATTTAGTCTATACATCCCAGCAATGTTACCCTTCCCATGCCTGCTTACTGGGGAAATTAAAGTCTACTGAGCATAAGGTGACATATTAAAAGTCACCGCCATTTGTTCCTGATGGAGATCACCTACCTGAGACGGCAGACACAAGATGTATTAGTCACCGTCTTCCTTCCCAAGTTCCTTGCACCTGTTCCCATTGAGCCTCAATACAACCTCCAATTACTTTCTTAAGAACCCGGGAAGTAAGCCGCTCACGCAGATGAAACCCATTTACCAACCTCCCTCATCGCTGATGGAGGCTCAGAAAAGCCTGGAGGTTGGCTAAGAGCATTCAGCTAAATGCGTGTGGAGATGGAACTTCATCTGAGAGGCAGCTGTGCTTACCACGAGGCTCACCCCGCCCTATGCCACGAGAGCGGCACACTTACCCTCGGACTGCGTGCAGCAGGCGCAGGGAAGGGTAAGCTGTGCGCACGTTGACGTGGTGCTTCAGGATGAGAGCGTTGACCCATTCCACACGTTCCTTGCCACCCCGGGCCATGAAGGCAGGGATCCACAGGATGCTGCCATTGAGGCCATGCAGCCGCTGGAGCAGTTTCTCCCGCCATGTGGCATTCACCAGATCCTCAAAGGCTCGCTGGATGACTGAGGGGTTCATGGTCACTAGGTCTGTCTTGAGGCCCACATCCCGGGCATACTCCTGAACTGGAGCCAGGTTGCATCTGAGGGAGAAAAGACAACACGATCGTTTGGGGAAGTTGGCTCTTCTAACGTTGAACTTTACCCTGTCCTCTGCCAATTCTTGTTTCTTTCTCTTTCTCCCCAAAGATGTACCATGGGAACATCACTGGTTGCAAGCACCTCCTGTGTATCATCCCTTCTCTTCCTCCTGCCTCAAGTGTTTACTGAGCCCCTGTCATATCCTTAGACAGAAAATGCCACTCCCCTTGAGGCCAGTGTGTAAAAGAGGAACAACAGTGCTTGTTTCCGGTCTCACAGTGAGGTTGCTCTTAACAGGTGTGCCTTGGCCCATTAGGTGACCCTTTAGAGTGCGGGATCAGGAGACAGGTTTTCAGATTCAAAACTCAGATCTGACATGCTCTCCCTGTGTGATTCTGAGCAGCTCTCTGGGCCTTTCTGTGCTTCTTGAAAGCTTCCATTACATTGCTGTGATGGAGAAACCACATGTACAGCGCTGCTGGACCACAGAGAGAATGTAGGCAGTGTGAAATGCTGTCATCTTTCTATGGGGTAGAGGACTATGGGGTGTCAGAGTAGGGAGGGAAATCTAAAGGATGGATGAGCAAAATCGCATTGGTGGACAGGTACAGGAAAGGAGCTTGTCTCCAGTTTGTAAAGTCGGAAGAATCCCTCAGAGACTTGTTAAAAATAGGATTCCCCAGGTCCTGCTTCAGCAGGCCTCGGAGCTTAGAAATTTATATGTATGTATGTATATGCATGTGCATACATATACTTTCTAAAAATCTCTTCCTCCTTGGGTTCCAAGCAGCTTTAAAAAATCATGCTATGGCTTTGCGGGGGGGGGGGGGGGGGGCCACGAAATTTGCCTGAGGGCAGAGAACGTGGACCAGCATGGCTGTGTAGAGGAAGGTGTGTGAATTGATCTAGTTAACAAATAGTACATAAATGAGATAGGGATGAAGAGGGAAGCCAAATGAGATAGCGGAGGTTGGGTATGCACGGCCTTGGCTCCGAAGGCAACAGGGAATCATTTGAGGAAAGAGCAACAGGGGCAGCTCTGCACACTGCATTCTTCCGCTTAACTCCTCAGCCTGCCCATTAACTTCACTGAAGGCTTGCCGGCCTGCCTTGCGTCCCTCCCTCAAGGGTTCTGTCCCAGGTGTGCATGCTGGGCTTCCTGCCTGTGCTCAGGGCCCCAGGGACTGAGCATGCAGCTAGGAAGTACTGTCTTCCCTGGATAACGGATGGCCGAGAAAAAAAAATTAGCTCGGTAGAAATGTGTCCAAGAACTCAGAACAAGGATGTGCAGTGTGGAAGTTGGCTATGTGTGTGTGTGAGAGGCGCCAGGTGCCATCACTTCATGCACACCATCTACCCCATCTTTAAGCAACAACTTTTCTTCTTCGCCTGGGAAAGAAAGTTAGTTAAGCAGATAGCAAGCTGGCCATCACTGGGCCCTGGCCCACACTGGCCACTTGGCTAGTATTTTTCCACAGGTCAGTTCATTTTACTGTGAACCTGTATTAGGGACCCTGGTTTATAGCCGGGAGAGAGGAAATCCTCCATTGCCAATTAACTTGACCAAAATCCCAGAGCCTGAAGGGGAGCATTAGGAATCAGACTTAGTGGTGTCTGATTCAGAAGCTCCCAAACTCTTCAGAGCCTCCCCCAAACACCTCTTGTCTCCATCTCTAGCCCCAGCCTTGCTACCTATCTCCCACTGTGGCCTAAATACTGTTAGGAAGACATATGCTGGGGACCTCTTCAGGTGTTCCTGCTACAGGTCAGGGAGAGTGGGTGGTACTTCCAGCACAGAGGCCAGTCTGGGGCTACCCATAACTCCCTATTTCTCTGGGGTCAGATGAGCCAGGCTGTTGGGGCTGTTTGTGGACTGACTCCCCAGTCCTGAGAGCAGAGGCAGGGGGATTTAAGCCTTCCAGGCTTACTGGAGACCACCACCAAACTGTCATGGGGGCAAAAAAGGCCACCCAAATATAGTGGGCCTTCAGCAGGTCTGGGGGGGGGGGTCAGGAGGAGGGGAACACACTGACTACTGTAATGACAACCTGAAAGGCCTCCACTGGAAGGGACATTAGGGTATTTGTGCCCTCTGAGGGCAGGACCATTTGAAATGAGGCAGGGGCTTCACATGAACATGGGGTGGGGGTGGGGTTCTGTGCGGCCAAGATTGCCCAGTGGTACGTCTTAGTGAGGATGTTGCTGCTGGGCTCACCTGCATGCGTGTGTGTGTGTGTGTGTGTGTGTGTGTGTGTGTGTGAGTCTGTGTATACATGTGTGTATATGCATCTGTGCTAATCGTGATTTATGTGTGTGTATGTCTGTGTGTATATATGTCTGTGTGTGTATGCATGTGGATATTATGTATGTTGTATATATGTGTGTGTGCATGTGTGTATGTGTATGCATGTGTATGTGTGTGTATGTATGTGCACATTTGTGTGTGTGTGTGTGTGTGTGTGTGTTGCTCAGAAGAGTGAAGCTGAGGATGACATCTCTCATCCTGGCATTATAGTCTTGTACCATCTTCTTGGGCCTAGCCGTCCTGGCCATCTCTAGCAGCCAGTGTGCAGCCAGCATCTGCTCAACAGAGCCTCCTAGACCAGTTTTTGCTTCCCCACCCTCCCTGTTTCTTGTGAGCAGTGCTGCACATGACAAGCTATCTCACGTGTGCTGGCCCCTTCTAGGACTCCTGGGGTCCTCCTCTCTAGTAGTTTTCTGAGAGGATGTCAATGTTCTATGTGCCCCTCCCATGGAAGGGGAAGAAAAATAAAGAAAACTAATTTTGTAGACTTTGATACAGGAAGGTGGGCATCCCTTAAGACCCTTTTAGTATTTGTCACTGGAGTACAGCCCTGTGGGATCCTCTTGTGTGCTAGGAGGACCTTATCCTGGAGGTCCAGACATAGACACGCAAGACTACTGTCATTCCAGGAGCTCACTGAATGGCGGTGAGGGGGTGAGGCAGTGCAGTGGAGAAAACGGGGTTTATAGAGAATGAATACTCAATTACCCTCATGTGGGGACACAGGGCATGCCCACAGATGTGTGTTGCTGTCTCTGACCCAATCTTTTGCTTAATAAAAAGCCATCCCACCTGAGCAGGACAGAGGAGATAGGTAGGACTAAAAGAGAGAGGAATTCTGGAAAAAAAAAAAACTGCCAGGAGGACAGAGGAAGGAGACCTAAAGTCAACAGAGGAAGGCCGCCATGGGTTAACTAGAGGAGAAACACATGGCCGGAGGCATGGATGGAGAATCCGGCCCAGATAAAGAACGTGAACAAAATATATGGGATTATAGATAGGAGCTAGCTTGATAAAAGTTATTAAAAACAGATGGCATGGGATTGAGACAGGGATCCCATGCCTGCCCCACTATGGAAGGCAGTTTAGAAGATTGATATCTGCCCTGCCCCAGAGGCAGGTTAACTAAGGCTATCTTAAAATATAACAAGTGTCAGTGTCTTAAATGATTACTAGCCGGGCCTACTGATATTACTTGTAATTTTATAGCAGTAGATGTGATTTCTCCTAACATTCCTGACACCATGCGCTTTTGGTTGTGTGAGGGAGTGTGTGTGTGCTGCTTGGGGATGTGGAGGTGTACAGAGCATGCGATAGCCTGACTTCGCTAAGTACATCTTGCACACTTCCAGTCTCAGGCCCACTTCCTAACAACGTCTGCATTTAAATAAGCCAGCAGACACATCTCCACGTTCAAGGGTGAAGGAAGCTGGCATAGTGTCTGCAAAGGCTTCATTATGGGAGGACCTGAGAATCAGCCAACACAACCCAACCACTTTATAGATGTATCCCAGGCCCAGGAAAAGGGAGTGATCTACTCCAGGTCACATGACAAGTGACTATTTGAGCCAAGACTGAGCTTCAGAACTCTCACTGGGAACTGTGAGCCTACCTTGGCCATGGCTTCTGGAAATTCTCTTTTCATTCAGTTCAGCATCCCAGCCCCATCAGATAATGCCAACCATATTCATCCAGGGTGAGTCTTCTCTCCTCAGTTAGGAGAGGGCTTGGTGTGGTGTGGGAAGCGGACTATTGAAACTCATTACTCATAACAAAGGGAAGGGGCGTGTCCTACAGAGTTGCAGTGAGTCTGAAGGGCTTCCTCAGTGCTGTCTGCACTCCAGAGGCTAGCTGACCTGAGGAGGAGACTTTGCCCTGTTTCCTCCACTTTAACAACCATCTCCGGTTCAACCCTCAACCCCCTGGCTTCCAGTCAGACAAATTCCCACACATTTTCCTTTCTTTTCTTTCCCAAAGCCTCTCTTAGCCAATCTTTAGACTGGAGGAGGGCTTGGAAATGTAGGGACAGTGCTATTGAGAGAGACCCGGTCAAGGGGACCAAAAAGGAAGTAACCGGAACCCAGGCTGTTGCATCACCTCCAGTCTCAGGGGATGCAGGAGCCATTATGCTCATTTCTTCCCATGTCCTCAGGTTCAGGGGACACTGCTCGTGATGCTCCTGAAGCCTCAGAATGAGACTCTCTTCACACGAGGACCGTCTTAACAGAAATGTGAGATGGGACACACATTTCTGCCAGGGCTGGCAGCACTTTGGGATGAAACTTGAGGCACCATGTGTCCTATTTTTGTGCAGGAGACAGCAATGCCTTGTTTCTGAGTTTGTATGGCTCAGGGGTCAGGTGACAGGGCCATGGGTAACTGTTACAGTATCTCCGGTGATGGCAAAACAAGAGCTGATGTCATAGGGAAAATGACTGCTGAGTTTCTTTATCAGCCTTCATTTCCTAGGGTTTGACTCCAGGATTCTAAGGTTACACATGAAGTACCACCTTCTAGCTGTGACACCGGGGAGAGTTTTACAGCCCTGGCCCAGTAACTAGCCATCCAGAGTTTTTTCAATCCCTTTTGGACCAGATTCTATCTCCTGTTCAGAGAACAAGCTGGCTCTCTAAGGGGCCAGACAATAACTGTTTCCAGCTTTGCAGCCTGTGTGTGCTCTGTATTGCTTTAGCAAAAACAACCCTGATTAGCCCAGAAAGCTACTAGCAGTGTGAGGAAGAAGGACCTGTGTGACTGTGTTGTAATAACATTTTATTTATAAAACGTACGAAGGGCCATAGTCTGCCCACCTCTGGACTCTCTCTGTGATTCCCATAGAATCACTGGGCCTCTCTGGGTCACACAGTGCCCTTGTCCTGAGCCTCCCCCTGCTGATTTAATTGATCAAATGTACATTCTGATTGGAGACAAGGCTCCCTGTGATGACTAGCAGTCATTGCCAACATGACCGAGTTTGGAGACACGCTTCTCAATATGCCTTTGGGAGACTTTCAGGAGAGATTTAACTGAAGAATAAAGCCCAACCCTGAATGTTGTAACATCTCATGGGGCTGGGTTTCCGAGACGAATAAGAAGGGGGAGAAATGAGCTGAGCACGGACACTGATCTGTTTCTTAACTGCAGGTGCATTAGGACCAACTGCCTCACATCCTTGTTGCTACTGCCATGCCTTCATCATGATGGACCCTCAAGCCACGGGCCACAAACAAACCCTTCCTCCTTTAAGTTGCTTTTGTCAGAGGTTTGGCTGCAGCAATGAGATAAGTAACTAGTGCTTTCTCAAAGCAATTATAACAAGCAGTGAAGGCTGAGAACAGGATGTTCCCAACTAATGTGTCTTGTTTCTTTTTTTAAAAAAATAATTTATTCAGATTACAACTAAATTGCTATCCCATCACTTGTAGCCTCCCATTCCTCCCTCCCTCTCGCTTTCACCCTATTCCCCTCCCCTGGGTCTATGACTGAGGGGGACCTCCTCCCCCACTGTTTGGTCATAGGCTATCAAGTCTCATCTTGGTAGCCTGCTTATTCGTTCTTTGAATGCCAGTAGGTTCCCTACCAAGAAGAGGTGGTCAAATATGGGGCACCAGAGTTCATGTCAGAGTCAGTCTCCACTCTCTACATAACTGTGGAGAATGTCCTGTCCATTGGCTAGAGCAGAGTAGGGGTTCAATGTTTACTACTTGTATTGCTCTTGGTTAGTGCAATAGTTTGAGCAGACACCCCTGGGCTCCAATCCACCTGTTCTTCTTGTAGGTTTCTAGGATCCTTTGGAATTATTCACTTCAATACACCTGCCACTCAGGGCCAAAGCCCTTGCTGCAGGTGGAAGTTTTAGTTTCGTTGTAAACTCAGTCATGTTATGTAACTATTTTTTAATTTAAATTTTATTTTATTTTTTAATTTGTTCACTTTACCTTCTGATTGTAGCCCCTTCCCCTCCGGCTCCCACGTTCCTTCCCTCAGCCTCCTCCCCCTCTCTCCTAGTCCTCAGAAAGGGGGAGCCCTCCTCTCCTGTATCTGACCTTACTTGCCTGGCAAGACTGCCTCACCAGGGGGAAGTGATCTATGATTGGGCACCAGAGTCCATGTCAGAAGTCCCTACTCTCCATATTATGGGATCCACAAGGAGACTGTGCTGTCTAGCTACTACATCTGAACAGAGGGTCTAGGTCCTCACAATGTGTGAGGGTGGGACTTCAGTTTGAGCTTTAGTTTGTCCACAGCTGTTAATTGTCTCGTGTGGGGAGTGGCTTTTGCCACCTGCTAAGCGGGGTGTGGCCTAGGGCTCTGAGTATATAAATGAGAACCCAGAGAGAGTGTGGGGGTGGCGTGCGGCGTTGGTGTGCAGCGTTGGGGGCGGTGTGCGGCTTTGGGGGTGGTGTGTGGTGTTGGGGGTGGTGTGAGGCATTGGTGTGTGGCCTGTGGCAGTTTGGAAAAGACACACAGATAGCAACTCTTTGGGGCACAACAGCTTGGAGGAGACTTCTGGTTGTGTCTGCTCTTGATGGAGATTGGTATAGGACCCAAAGACTCTGAATCCTCAACAGCTAATAGAAGTAAAGAGGCCCCCTCTCCCCACTAACCTTCTCTCTCGTATGTAGGGTTAGGAGGCTGGAAGAGAGGTTGAGGCCTAAACACTCCAAGTAAAGTAGAGTTTAAAAAAAGAGTGCTACAGTTACCTTATGACAAAGCTGTGTGTGTCAATCTCCTGCCCACAGCCGCTGTTCAGCAAGACCCCTGAGTTGCCCACGATGGCACAAGTCTGGAAATGCTTATTCTTCAGGGGGGAGGTTCTTGGCAGAAGTTCATAGAGGTTCTGGGACACGTTCATTGTGCTGTCTCGATCAAAGATGTAGTGAATAATGTCTCCAGGCTTCAGGGTCCCCTTAAGGACAGAAATATCCTTCTCTGCATCCAAGAACTTTAAAATTTGCTTCCTGTGAAAAATCAAATGAAGAAAGTCACCATGCTGCTAGATACTCTTAACTGGCTCGGATGCTCTATTCTGTCTCACGCTGAAAGGATGCTGCAACCCAGCAAGGGGGTGAGTGCACCCAAGGCTCAAGTGTCCTCAGGAATGCTCTGTACACTTTACAGAAGGCCATAGATTGGCTGTTCTTAACCCTCCTAAGGCTGTGACTCTTTAATACAATTCCTCATGTTGTGGTGACCCCCAACCATAAAATTATTTTCATTGCTACTTCCACAACTGTAATTTTGTCACTGTTATGAATCTCAATGGAAAATATCTGATATGCAGGATATCTGCTATGCAATCCCTGTGAAAGGGTTATTCAACCCCAAAGGTGTTTTGACCCATAGGTTGAGAAAAACTGCCCTAGATGGAAGGGTGCTGCACAAATGGCAGGAAACCTTTGGTACTGGGCACACCCAGCCCTTTGGCTCACCCTGCATCAAACTGTCTGTCTTAGGGGAACTGCCATCTAACAGAGAGGTCTAAAAAAGGAACAGCAAGCCAGAGTAATGTGTGCCTTCATTCCTCATTGGCTGCTGCTTTCCCAGGAAGGCTTCTTCAGGCATGGGGACTGAGGGTCGGGTGGTGGGGTTGGTCTGTGGGACTGTGTTGGGGAATTCCTGCTCCCACCTGTAAGGTCCTGAGAGTGTGGCCTCCTAGCCTGTGCACTGGTACATTTTCTGGACTGCTTCTCAATCCTCTAGTTTCAGTCTAGTGGGGGGGGGTTGTGAATTTTCACATCCCCCCTGGTCCTACAGAGGTGTGTTCCTCCGTGTGCATTTAGAAGAAAGCGATCAAAACACAGTTCTCTAGGTTCCAGGGTAAGTTAGATTTAGAGGGAAAGTTCTAGAAGAGCACAAGGGAAGGATGGAGTTGGGTCCAGAAAGGAATAGGTGTCTTCATAAAATTACCAGGAGAACTTACTGGAACACAGCCTGTCCCTAGGGCCTGAGTACCAGCTGGGGGCCCTACTTATAGGAACCCCAGGACCTGAACAAGGATGGTACCAACAGACTTGCTAACATGGGAGGGAGAGCTCTCACAGGGCCTGCAGCACTAGACAAGCGACTACAGACAGCTAAGGAATGTGCTCAGCCCTGGAATCATATACACAGATAAGCAACATACAGACTGAGCAGGTTGTGTTTATACATTTAGGAATTCTCTCTATATATGTACATACATACATACATACATACATACATACATACATACATACAGCAACAATTAAGGAATTAGAGGCCATGAGTTTGAAAGAGAGGAGGGCAGCAGTACACGAGAGGGGCTGGAGGGAGAAAAGAGAAAGGGAATATGATGTAATTATATTTTAATTAAATTTTAAAGAGAACTGCCCAAGGGGTTAGAGAGGAAGCTGAGTTAGTAAAGTGCCTGTCATGCAAGCACAGGAATGTAAGTTTGATCTTAAGAACCCACATTTCAAAAAGCCATGCCCACTGTCATGTGCCTGTAATTCCACTGCTGGGGAGGCAACAGCACACAGATCCCCTGAGGCTCACGGGCTAGGCAGGCCAGCCTCCCCAGCAGGCTCCAGGCGAGTGAGAGACAGTCTCAAAACCAACGCATACAGCTCCTGAGGAACAATGCTAGAGGCTGACCTCTGCCTTCCACATGTACACGCTCCCTCATCCATGTACATACATAGATAGCAGACAGTGCATGCTTTTAATCCCAGCAACTGGGAGGCAAAGGCAGTTGGCTCTCTAAGGTCAAGGGCAGCCTGGTCTACAGAAAAAGTTCCAGGGCAGCTAGGGCTACACAGAGAAACCCTGTCTTCAAACCCCTACCCACCTGAAAAAAAAAAAAAGAAAAAAAAAAAGACACAAAGATGATTGTAATCATACTGAGAAAGGTGCTATATGCTTGGGTCAACTGATCTAATTGTGTCTCCTGTGGGAAGCTCTCATTGAGGACAAGCGCACAGAAGCTTGTCTTCCATCCACAGAATGTTCCTGTGCCTTGCAAATGTGTGACGCTACCTGGATGTGCATATGGTAACACTGAGCCTTGAGTCTGAAGAACTTGAAAGGTGTAGACCCTGAGGCAGGTCCCAGGAGGTTGCATGTCTAGATACTTGGAAACTAGGAAGAATCTAAAAGCTGTGTCTGACACCTGAGGAAGCCTGCTTCTGGGGGCCTAGGTCAGATGTTTAATGTACATCTAGGTTTGGGGTGTTCTGAGATAGCCAAGGGACAGCCAGAAGCCCCTGGTCATGGCACGCTCCGTCCACTGGCCACTGTACATTAGTGACTGGAGTCTCCAGCCATTTGGCTGAGAACTTTTTTACTTCTTAGCAGGAAACAAAAGTGCTTTATTTACTCCACTTCACTAAAGATTATACAACTTGACACGCTAATATAGTTTGGAAATTGCTAATATCCCTTGCAATTACTTACCCTAAAGTATTTAAAAGCAAAGAAAGCCCCCAGAAAACTCATAAATAAATACCTCTGTGAGGGAATTAATTTCTAACTAATTAAGAGAAATTACAATCAATTATTAAATATCATTCCAAATCACTCATAGAATCTTTTATTGTGAATAATTTTGGCAACTAATTGAGTGGAGGGAAATTCCTTCTCCCTCTGGGTGGAGGCAGATTGTTCCTTCTACAGTGGCTGGTGTCTGCAGACTCCTTATAGAAGCAACGGTCTGCTCTTCTTCACAAATGAGGCACACGTGCGTGTATCCATGTGAGTGTGCACAGTTGTGCACCCATGTGTATGAGTGCGTACATGTGTGTGACTCTGCACGTGAGTGTATGTGCATGTGTATGCGTAGGTCTCTCCTCATCTCTTCAGAGTTCCTACAGAAAAGGGCAGGAAGGAGCTGAAGTGGGCGGGTGCTGGTGGCAGGATTTTACTTTCAGGTGCTATAGTGGGGAACGTGGAATATGGTGGCCACACATTTTGTGTGGCCAATTCCTGGTCCCTGAACCTGTGGATGTCATCTCACTCAGGAACGGTGTCTTGGCACATGTAATGAAGGATCTTGAAATGAGATCACCTTGGATGCCCTGTGGGCTCTAAATTCAGTGGCGGTGTCCTGTGAGGGTTAGGTTACACGGACTCAGATGTGAGGAAAGAAGAGACAGATGTCAGGGTGATACAGCCACAGGGGTATCTGGCGCCCAGAAGCCAGCAGAGGAGGCACTAAGAAGGGTTTTCCTGGAGCTGCTGGGACAGCACTCAGAATGCCGGCTTCTAGAGCCATCTGGGAGAGAATAACTACTGTGGCTTTAGCTACAGGTTGGTGGGGTTTGCTGTTGTGCAGCAGGCTTGTCAGCTCCACAGTGCCCCAGGTGAAAGGGTTATGGTTGTCAGGACAATGCCACAAGAGAGGGTCTCACCTAGGTGGCCCCAAAAGAGGTGCTGAGACAGGGTGGCTCTGGTGGTAGCTCTTCCAGCTGACCTCTCAGTTGCTGGGTTCCCAGCTGTCAATGCTCTTTAGCCCTACAGCCTTTTTGTCTCTCCGGGAAATCTAGAGCTGGAGGCTGGGGGCACTGGATGGGGCAGCTCCCTGCTTTGTGCTATATTGTGTGTGTGACTCTTCACCTTTGCTTTAGCATGCTGATAGCCTGGGGTACCATCAAGCCATTTCTCATGTAGTCCTGGCTGCCTTATTCCCATCCCCCATGCCTA
The DNA here is from genome assembly GCF_964271855.1 of Acomys minous. Classification (NCBI taxonomy): domain Eukaryota; kingdom Metazoa; phylum Chordata; class Mammalia; order Rodentia; family Muridae; genus Acomys; species Acomys minous. The sequence goes on from NC_140484.1 coordinate 109,721,930, forward strand.
TCTTCTGATTTCTTTCATCCCTGGTCACAAACACCATATTCAGACCCTGTGCCTGGAGGAATGCAACACTGCCCACCTGACAAATTCCTACTTATCCTTCAAAACATATCGCTATAAGGTAGCCTTTCCTGGTAGCCCTCTCGGACCTTTGAGCAAATGAGTAACTTCTTCTAGTACAATCTCTTTAGCTTCACAAATTTGCAAGATATGGTCCTGGTGTGAACATCCTGCTGAGTTGTCTGTCTTTGCTTACTTTGTATTTTTCTGCCCAACATATCTGTTCATGCCAGCAGTCCCCGGGCCACAGCTCACTGCCTGGCAGTGAGAATCTTCTGGGTCAACCACTGCAGCATCTCAACGCAAAGTCCCAAGTGCTTAAGTTATAATCCTTCTCCATGTCCACCAGTGCTATCCATGTCCACCAGTGCTATCCATGTCCACCAGTGCTATCCATGTCCACCAGTGCTATCCATGTCCACCACTGCTATCCATGTCCACCACTGCTATCCATGTCCGCCACTGCTATCCATGTCCACCACTGCTATCCATGTCCACCACTGCTATCCATGTCCACCACTGCTATCCATGTCCACCACTGCTATCCATGTCCACCAGTGCTATCCATGTCCACCAGTGCTATCCATGTCCACCAGTGCTATCCATGTCCACCAGTGCTATCCATGTCCACCAGTGCTATCCATGTCCACCACTGCTATCCATGTCCGCCACTGCTATCCATGTCCACCACTGCTATCCATGTCCACCACTGCTATCCATGTCCACCAGTGCTATCCATGTCCACCAGTGCTATCCATGTCCACCAGTGCTATCCATGTCCACCAGTGCTATCCATGTCCACCAGTGCTATCCATGTCCACCAGTGCTATCCATGTCCACCAGTGCTATCCATGTCCACCACTGCTATCCATGTCCACCACTGCTATCCATGTCCACCAGTGCTATCCATGTCCACCAGTGCTATCCATGTCCACCAGTGCTATCCATGTCCACCACTGCTATCCATGTCCACCACTGCTATCCATGTCCACCAGTGCTATCCATGTCCACCAGTGCTATCCATGTCCACCAGTGCTATCCATGTCCACCAGTGCTATCCATGTCCACCAGTGCTATCCATGTCCACCAGTGCTATCCATGTCCACCAGTGCTATCCATGTCCACCAGTGCTATCCATGTCCACCAGTGCTATCCATGTCCACCAGTGCTATCCATGTCCACCAGTGCTATCCATGTCCACCAGTGCTATCCATGTCCACCAGTGCTATCCATGTCCACCACTGCTATCCATGTCCACCACTGCTATCCATGTCCACCACTGCTATCCATGTCCACCAGTGCTATCCATGTCCACCAGTGCTATCCATGTCCACCAGTGCTATCCATGTCCACCACTGCTATCCATGTCCACCAGTGCTATCCATGTCCACCAGTGCTATCCATGTCCACCAGTGCTATCCATGTCCACCAGTGCTATCCATGTCCACCAGTGCTATCCATGTCCACCAGTGCTATCCATGTCCACCACTGCTATCCATGTCCACCAGTGCTATCCATGTCCACCAGTGCTATCCATGTCCACCAGTGCTATCCATGTCCACCAGTGCTATCCATGTCCACCACTGCTATCCATGTCCACCAGTGCTATCCATGTCCACCAGTGCTATCCATGTCCACCACTGCTATCCATGTCCACCACTGCTATCCATGTCCACCACTGCTATCCATGTCCACCAGTGCTATCCGTGTCCACCACTGCTATCCATGTCCACCACTGCTATCCATGTCCACCACTGCTATCCATGTCCACCAGTGCTATCCATGTCCACCAGTGCTATCCATGTCCACCACTGCTATCCATGTCCACCAGTGCTATCCGTGTCCACCACTGCTATCCATGTCCGCCACTGCTATCCATGTCCACCATGCTATCCATGTCCACCAGTGCTATCCATGTCCACCACTGCTATCCATGTCCACCAGTGCTATCCATGTCCACCACTGCTATCCATGTCCACCACTGCTATCCATGTCCGCCACTGCTATCCATGTCCACCATGCTATCCATGTCCACCAGTGCTATCCATGTCCACCACTGCTATCTATGTCCACCAGTGCTATCCATGTCCACCACTGCTATCCATGTCCGCCACTGCTATCCATGTCCACCATGCTATCCATGTCCACCAGTGCTATCCATGTCCACCACTGCTATCCATGTCCACCATGCTATCCGTGTCCACCACTGCTATCCATGTCCACCATGCTATCCGTGTCCACCACTGCTATCCATGTCCACCACTGCTATCCATGTCCACCATGCTATCTGTGTCCACCACTGCTACCTAAAGGTGCCAAGGGCAAACGAAAGAGTTTCTCTGGCTTAGACAGGCATTCTCTTGGTGGCCCACCAGATGTCAGGTCAGTTCTGAGTCTCTCGGCTATGGTTCTGCATTTTCTTGTGGGTGGTGGTGAGGAGACAGCATTTCATTCTACACGGGCCATGGGAGGTGGCAGACAAGGTGAAGGACTGTCACACAATGGAGACACTAGTACCAGGTAGAGATAAACAAGAAGCAAGTGACCTGCATTGCCTAGAAGCAGAGCTCCTGACCTGTACTAAGGACCCAGGGAGCACACCTGCACCCTCCCTTTGCCCAATGGCTGCATAAGCGCATGAGGCATGTGGCTGGGCTTGCCCCAGGTTTTGATATTGAATTGCTCATTTAACAGATGAAACCTGTTTCCTTGGGAGGGAAACATTTTGTTGTTTCTACCCTGACTTCTTTAAATACTAGAAAGCAGCAGGTTGGTGGCTGATGGTAAAGAGGGTCAGGCCTGCCCCCTTCTCTCTTGTTCTCTAGGTAATGACCAGTACCTGATCCTCAGAGAAAGTGTCTGGTTGTGTCTCCATCTGGACGGGGCTGGCTGGATGCTATGTTTAATGCTTTCATTGCTTCTGTCAACAACAGCTGGTGGTGAAGAGCCGTTTATTACAACTTCAGCTCTGGAAAGGGGGAAAAAAACATGAAGGTAGACATGATCTGTGAGCCTGCCCATGACAAGTCTAATAGTTTTGTTTTTGCACGGCCTTGAATGTAAACTTCACAAGAGCAAAATTGCAGTTATTACCTGAGAAGGGAAGTCTATTCATCTTCTAGAATGCACGAACTCGGTCCCTCAGGAACAGCCTACATACGCTGCTTCTTAGAAACAGGAAGTGGAGCCCTAAGGCTGCTCTTCCCTCCCTCCCATCTCTGTGCTTCTAGGGAAATGGGCAGTCTCTGCCAGGACAGTAGTTTGCCTTCTTAGCTACAGAAGGGTAATGCACAAACTATTAACTGATGGCCAGGAAACTTAACAAAGATGGCTAAAGCCATGCAGGCCAATGTCCCTGTAGCCTGTGCCTTCAGCTTCCTTCTCTCATTCTCATTTTCTTCTTCTTTCTTTCATTCTTTTTTTTTTTCTTTCCTGTTTTTGGTTTTTCAACCAAAACCCTGGCTATCTTGGCCTTGCTTTGTAGACCAGGCTGGCCTGGAACTTACAGAAATCTGCCTGCCTCTGCCTCTGCCTCTCTAGTGCTGGGATTACACATTTTCTTCTTTTAAAATCCTTTTCAAATTATGTGTGTGTATGTGTGTGTGCACGCGCATGCGTGAAGGTCAGGGGACGAGGGGCTGGAGTCCATCCTCCTCTTCCACCATGTGAGTCCTGGGGACTGAACTCAAATGAGCAGCTTTTGTGGCGAGTGCCTTTGATCTCTGTGCCACATCATTGGCTATACCATCAATTTTTTTTTTTTGCCAAGAGGAAAAAATATCCACCTATGATAGTTATCAGTCTTATATCTTCCTACCTTACTAGATTTTAAGTGGGTGGTTTTGCTCATTCATTTCTCCATTTCATAATGGTTTAACATAGCAGGTGTCCAGTAAATAATCACATGTCGAACTTGACATTGAAATTGGTCCTGAGAAGCCTGGCATGGAGGAAGGAGCTGGCTGGCTTTGTATATCCGAGGCAGATCACAATGCTAGATATAAACTCTCTGTCTGACTCAGGGACAGCAGGCACAGGAGGACTTTTGAACTCAGATACTTGAAATCTATGCTAGTAGGTTTCTAAGAAACCAGGCGACACTGACACCTTTGAAGGCAGTCGAGAAGGCAGCCTGCCTCCTGCCAATGCACACAGATACATGTGGGTCACGCCCCAAGTTCCTTTTGTCTAGCCGGCAGCACATTCTCTCAGTTAGAATAATAAGTGGGTTTGTAATGCCAAATTCTGCAGCTTTTGAGAGTTCAAACCAAACACCTCTGTCCTCTACATTTATCTTGGAACAGCCAAGTTCAAAAAGATGAAATCCTGTTAGCGATGCCCGAACTTGATACTGTTTTGCTTTATGCAGGCAGAGAGGAAATTCTCTTAGGGTCTACACTATGTGGCATACTTGCCCTGTTTGGGCACCTCCATCTGTCTATATCCCTTACTCCTCTGGCTCTCAGCACTTTTCTTGTAGCTTGGCCGAGGATAGACCATGTTACTTTGCAGAGGATAGACCATGAAAGGGTTCAGGGTGTGGCTGAGGTATTTGTATCTAGTATGCAGGCTTAAGGGAACTTATGGAAGAAAACAGAAAGCCCAAATTTTGAGATATTATGGTTTCATGGAAGGAAGCAGAGTGTATCATGGACAGATTTTTGCAAGCTGAGCATCCATAGGCAAATTGCCTTACCCCTCTGAGCCACAGTCTAGATATTTACAGAAAGAAGGCATCTAAGGGGAACACACTAGGCTCAGAGGTTCTAGAGTTCTTAAAGGACCACTGTTGTTTCCTTCCTCTGCCTGGGGCTCTAGGAGGGCTGGGGTGGCTGCATCCCATCTGTCGTGTGTGTGTGTGTGTGTGTGTGTGTGTGTGTGTGTGTGTGTGTGTGTCTGTGTGTCTAAAGGCCAAAGGAGGATGTCAGGTATCTTCCTCAATTGTTCTCCATCTTATTTTTTGAGGCAGTGTCTCTCACTGAACCTGGAGTTCCTGGTTCAGCTGGACTGTATAGTTAGGCAGTTCCAGAGAGATCTACCTGTCTTTGCTTTCCAAGGGCTAGGGTTACAAGTGCACACCTCTACAACTGGCTTTAATGTTGTTGTTTTTAATATGGGTCCTTAAGATCAAACGCATCTCCTCATGTTTCTGCAGTGATGATCACTTTACCCACTGAGCTGTCTTCCCAGCTGTGTCATGTACTGCTTACTTTTATGTGTGGCAAGAGGCAAGAACAGTAAACTCAGGACTGTGAGCACAGCAGTCACATCCTGAGACCCCTGATGTTCAGTGCAACATACATTAGTAGGGGTGAGTGACAGAAATATCTTTCTGTTTGGGATGGGGCATGGTCTTCCTAAAAGCATCATGGTTGGCATCTCATGGATTTGGTCCCTGGTGATGCTCCCAGAAACTGGGCATTTTGTATGGCATCAAGCTTACTCAGGAAGAAACCATCTGCAGAGCTATGGAGTCATGGAGGCTTGTAGTGGGGACCTGCTCAGAAATCTCTAGGTGGGGTCTCCAGACTTTTCTTGGGTACAAGGTGGTGAAAGAAGTGAAGGATCCAGGCACTGATAATGGTATCATTCTGAACCTAGTTCCTAGCTGTCCAGGAGATCTTCCATAGCTAGCCTTGGTGCTGAACTTCACCCCTGGCTCTGTGGCTATCTAGTTAGAGGGCCTGGCAAGGTCCCTTCAGGTTTCTGGCTTCTGTCTTCATGTCTACACGATAAAGGGGACGGCTTAGCCAGAGGGACTACCTCTATTTACATGATTCATATGTTCTATACAAAGCCAGCTGGACTACTGAAGGAAATTAGTATTCTTCCATGAATGTGCCCTTCAGGGCCCAGGATACCTTTCCAACACTATGCATACACTTCAGGCTTGTATTGCTTCACCTTCCAACTCTTGAGCTTCACCCTCAGTCACTAACCTCTGATGCTATCAAGACCCCTAGTGACAGCAGCAATCATCTGATGAACACGTTGGTCACCACAGAGGCTAGGATATATATAGCCTTATATCCAGTAGTCCTAAATTGATGCTTTATTAATCTAACTGAATGGGACACTAAGACCCAGAAAGTGCATTTACTTGAATGAAGTCCTACCTAGAAAATTCACGGTTGAATCCGGGGCTGTCTGACTTCCAAGAATCTGTTCAGTTCTCAGATTTAATCTGGTGGTGCCTCCTCAAGTCACCACGGAGACTTGGGCTTTGGGGGCAGGGTTACACCTTTCTCCAAAGGGAGGGCTCTCTTTCCAGAGTAGAACAGAGAGAAGTACAGGGACATATGGCTTTCTTTATTTCTGCCGTATTTGTGTTTTAGCCAAAAGATACGCTTCATTTGAAGTGCCATATGGTTGAGGCCATTTGAGCTGTAGAAGCAAATGATGGCAAAGATGGAGGGGACAGTTTCTCAAGCCAGTTCTTCAAGGTCAAGATCAGACATACTGTACTGATCAGGTATGATCAAAAGATCTCAAAAAAATATGGAAGAGTAATCAACGAATTTGGCCTCTCAATGTTGTGGACCTTTTGTTCCCAGAGGTATCATAACATGACACTGAGAAAGTAAAACAGGAACTTTAGTTTGAACAGTAGCCTTTGTTCATGTCAAGGGTCTTGCTACTCGCCTCCCTGCTCCTTAAGCCTGGGCTTTGAGACAGAGATCAGAGCCATGGTGCACTCACTGTTTGTGGAGAATGGAGAATTAGAAGCATGGGATGTCTGCAGCAAGTCTGGGTTTGTTGCCTTGCAAAGCATTTGCTCTTCCCTGCACCAGTTTTCCCGAGCCAAGGACTGTCCCAAAGGCCTCCAGTCACACAACGTAAGAGTGCTCTTTCAGAATTTCGAGTGCACATCCAATAATTAGAGTTAACATTACTTAGTGGACTCCCTACATATTTTAAGATGTCTCAGCAAAGTTCTCAACTGCTTTATTCCCATCTCAACCTCCCAGACAAGCCATCAACTACAATGAAATTGGATTAAAGTCCTAGCTTGCTTCAGGGGCTCCACTGCTCAGCAAAAACGCAGGTTACAAGTACGTTGGTGGCACTTTAAGCTCTACAAAGAGGGCGGGCTCTTTTATAGAAGGTAACTTTTACCCATCTGTGTGTTCCATCTCTGCAACCTCTCTAGCTGCATGGTCCATTTCATGTACTCTCCCATTGACAGTTCCCCTCAAAAGTGATTAAGGAAATGCAAAACCAAAGCGAAACGGAACAGATCTATTTGCTAAGTAAGAAGGGCACCATCCAGCAAAGAGGAGAAGCAGATTAATAGCTGCCTTACAGCAAAAACAAATGAACACAAAATCTAATTTACAAACCTATTAGATTTGCTATGTAAGCTGTTCACAGCTGATCTGATTGTACCTCTGCCTCCAGAATTCCTGCAAGACAAAGAAAATGCATTATTTATAAACACAGTTCTTCCTTGCAAAGCCCTCTTCAATCACTAGGAGACCCCAGAGCTCACCTGGGGGACCACAGAAAGATGACAACATCTTACTCTGGACTTTCCATAATGAGTGCTACCTTGGTCTCAGTCATAGCCCAGGAATTTTATGGGGATTTGGGTCCCTCAGATCTTCCCATCTCCCAGTTGAACACTTCCGACTGAGGCACCCATTTGAGACAGGTAACAGACCTGTCTGGAAACAGTCTTCCTTGACTAAGCTAACCGACATGATGACATGACTGAGCACAGTGTGGCATTTACACCAACATGACTCAGCATCACTCACCCTCTTCTCTTGCTTTCATTCATGAGTGGCCCGATGTAGTTCTTCACATTTACCCTAAACTGAAGACACCAGCAATTCAACAGGGGCAAAAGATGAACTCAGCAGTGCCCCTAGCCAAATGTGGCAACAAGCTATAGTGTTCCTGTGTAGGATGGAGAGGACAGGAAGCAAGTGGGTAATGAAGGAGGTCCTTTGTTTTGGAGAACAGGCTCTTGATAAACTCGGGCTTTTGATCCATTTCCTAGTCAGTTGTCAGATTCTGTTGTTTGGCCACACAGCATCATCTTATTTTGTTATTGATTTGGCTGGGTAAAACATGAATGTGCCCTTGGCTCTCCACTTTGTGCCCGTGTTGTAGAAAAGCCATATGTAAGTCCAGTTATTTTATTCATTAAAAATCTCCCCTCCCCCCACTTATAGGATATGTGATTAAGAAGGCATTTTGTATTTTACTTGTATTTTAAAGTTCTACTGAGCCCTTCAGAGAAGGGGTTAGTGTACAGCAAAGGAACAATTAACATCCTGAGGAAAGCGATGTATTTGGGGGAAACTATCATTAAATGAGAATTCTTTGGGAAGAAGTTATGGAAATGCAGCATACCGGATTTATACATATATCATCATATGTGCATTGGCATGTCCATACATACATACATATACACATATGTACATACATACATACATACATATATACATACATACATACATTTCTGATCTGTTGAAATGTGGTTTCAACCTTACTTGTGGCAGTCAGTAGTTGATTTCATAGCCAGATAATTGGAGGCAGGCAAGAGGGCCTTTAAGATTTCCCTACCATCAAGTTTTACCCCTCTAAGCTGAGTTGTATACGACACAGAGTATCATAGTATATATTCTAAATTAGTGCCTAGTATTTATTTAATGAAGTTGATTTTTCACTCTCTCCATTTTTGTTGGAAGGCAGACCTGTTGGCCTTTTGATTTGGATTCTGGTAGCATCTCACAGGTCCCCACTCTGAACCACAGTCTGGTTGACGCCAAGGGCTTTATTTGGTGTGGTGTTCCCACAAATCACTGTCCATTCACACCCCTCATCTAAACACCAGCCCTCAGAGCAGCTCTCCTCACCGGGAGGGAAGAGCTGCTGGGCCAGAGAGTAAGTCAAACCTGCTGAGTTAAAGTGCAGTAAGAGTTCAAGACTAATGAGAGGCTAATGAAACCCAAGAGATTGTCTAGAAATACTGCATATATAAGAATTGGTATATGATTTTTCAAAGCATTATCAGGGAGAAATTAAGTAAATGGTTTGGGATAGCTGGCTAACAGTCTTGGGAGACATCATTCGAGTACCTTAGTGTGGATAGTGAAATGAACATTGAATGGGTTGAACTGGTTTTTGTTTTTGCATCCTATTGCTGTGAGAAAACATTCGCCCAAGCCAACTAACATGGGGAAAGGGCTTTATTTCTTCTTACAACTCCAGGTCACTGAGGGAAGTTGAGGCAGGAAATGAAGCAGAGTCCATGGTGGGGACTCTGCCTACTGGCTGGCTCTTTTGGCTTGCTCATCTTGCTTTCTTAGGTACCCAGGACATCTACATGCCCAGGGCTAGCACTATGCATAGTGAGCTGTTACCAATCATTAATCAAGAAAATGTACCACAAGCTTGCCCCCAGGCCAGTCAGAAGGAAGGTTTTCTTAACGGAAGGTCCTTCTTCCTGGGTGACTCTAGTTTGTATTAAGTTGGCAAAAAAACTAACAAGCATATTAATGGTTCCTAAACTAGTAATTCTTATATCTTTATAACCAATTTCCTTTATCGTCTATGAATACTATCATTTGTTTAGACTTTAAAATGGATGCACTTTTGTCCTAAACAAGACCATCTGGGACACACGTATGATATCATAGCCATGTGCTTATTTATAAGAACCACAAAGCCATCATTAGGAAAGTATTTATCAAAGGAATTCCTCAAATGATCACCACAGGGAATAGTGAGGATCCTTGCATCTCTCTTTGGGAAAGACCAAATAAAATAGGAAAACACAAGAAAAAGCAAGCATGAAGTCAGAAGGGTTTGTGGTAGGTGGGGTCTGCCAGAAGTCGGAGCAGGGAGCAGAATGCTGGTGGCCACCATCTAAATATGTTGTATCCATGTATGAAATTACTAGTGTATGAATAAAATGTTCAATAAACATAAAAATGGGTTAAAATGGTAGGGTATTTATGAAGTCTCTGATGAGGGACCTGGAGTGTGTGTTGGCTAAGGAGAAGATGTAATAGATCCTGGAGAAAACTCTGCCTTTGTCAGAAATGAAAATGCAAACCCAGCTCATGGTGGCAGTGGCGGGTTGGGGGCTGGGGAGTCCAGTGGGCTGTGGGGGTGGGAGTGGGGGTGGGAAGGATGACTTTCATCAAACTTACAAGGGCTCCAGGTGAGGAGAGTCCTGCATGTAATGTAACTTTTAAATATTATTCTTTCAACAAAATATTTTGAATAACATCATAGTTGGGTTGTTGGCAAAGCTGAACACATACAATTCCTGCCCTCATGAAGTACTGTTTTAAGGATATCACAAGAATTCTCTCTCTTTTTTTCTTCTTTTCTTCTTAAGTTCCCCAAAGCCAGTTATACCACTGGCTTCATTATATATGTATGCACATACATATATAATTAGTATATACAATATATACTATATTATATAATACAGTATATGATATATGTTATATAACACCTATTTTATATACTATACATTATACTATATATTTATAATTTATAAATATATGCCTAGGATATATGTATATATTCTAGAAATCATTCTAGAAATGATTAAATGGTGCTCTGTGTTCATGGGTCCTACATGTGTGGGTTCAACCAACTTAGAATAAAAAGATACTTAAAATTTTTTGTTTCTACTGAAGTTGAACCGATTTTTTTCTTGTTGGTACCCAAACAGTATGCAATAGCACTTTTATTGTTTTAGAAACAATACAATGAATCCAAAGTATATGGAAGGATGTGCATAGGTTATAGGCAAATACTGTACCATTTTATATAAAGGACTTGAGCACTTGTGTAATTTAGCATCTATGGGAGAGTCATACAGTCAGTCATCCACAGTTACTTAAGACTGAGTATGTTCATTTTGTCCACTGATAGCAATTTTCAAGTATATGATTGTTGTTGATGTTATTATTTGAGCAAAGTCTTGCCATGTTGCCCAGGCTGGCTTGGTTTTGTGTTTCTTCTACAACAACCTCCTAAGTAGCTAGGACGATGGGCATGAGATATTGTGCTTGGCTACATATGCTGTTAACTGTGCTCCAAAATAGAGCCTCAGCATTGCCTAGGTGATTTTTGTGTGCTTAGACCAACTCTCTCTCCTCTGTCCCCAGCCTCTGATTGACAGGTTTAGAGGGACCAAATACTCTACCAACAGCAGCTCCCAGCCTTTCTCCTTTTCTGCCTGAGGCCAGGTCCCAGAGAACATGAAATCCTGCTGACTTCAGCCATCAAATCCCTGTGCTTTTCTTTATCGATCTTTCTTCTAACTCAGGGATCCCTGTCCTTGACACTCCTGACATTCAGTCAGAACATCTCTTTATTGGGTGAGGCTAGGGGTGGGGCAGTTATCTCTATATTATAGCATCCCTGGCACTTTCTTTCCTTTCCTTTTTTGGGGGGTGGGAGGAGCAGACTCACTATGTAACTCCGGTCATCCAGGGACTCATTGTGTAGACCAGGCTGGCCTCGAACCCACAGACATCTGCCTGCCTCTGTCTCAGTCTCTGCTGGGATTAAAGGTGTGAGCCGTCCTGCCTGGCCACACCCCACTTTTATCTGCTGCATTCTAACAGTAGAAGTCTTCCTTATCTCCAAGGTATGCTGATCACAAATCTTTCCACCAATGATGTCCCCTGGGATATGGGGCAGGACTTTTCTCTAGTCTAGAACCCGTGTTGTGAGTGTTTTTCAGTCTAGTGCCTCCAGGCACTCCCTTTCCGCCATATTGTCCTCACCATGCCTCTGTGCTAACCCTGAGTCAAACACCTGCACTTCCCTCAGGATGACCCTGGATTTCCATTCACAGCCACTTTTCCCTTTCTTTTAGAGATGCTTCGTTCCCAGCATCTTTTCCCATTCCGTAATCTCATAGTCTGACACCTCCTCTGACAGATGAGAGGCCAACGGTTTGGGGTTTTGTTCCAGTTTCACCTTCTCTGGCTTCTGGACCCACTGCAGTGTGTGTGTCCCTTAAGGAAGAATTAATCTTGTATTTTATTTACCAGATTTTGATGTTTTGATCTCTGGGTCTTGCTGTTTCCTCAGACAGCATCCCTCCTAGCATTAACTAACTCTACAGATCACTAAGGCTTTCAAGTACTGCCCAGCCATGGGCATAGCATGCATGCCCATCGCCTCATTTATGGAGGTCCAGCTAAATGCCATTATTCTTTTCCAAAGTAACTCGAAAGGCAGATACAAGGTAATCAGAACCAGATCCTATACCTGACAGCCTACAGAAATTGCTCAAACTAGCCTGCTTACCAGCCTCACCCATCTCCTTCCTACAGAAACCACACTAAATGCTTCTACCAATCTCTTCTTTTCCACTCTGACTTTCTCATGTACCTCCCCCATGGTGTGGCATGACGCCCTCTCTCTCTTGGGACTATTAATATAACAAGCTAAATAGGGTGGCGCCCCATCCTGCTCACTTCTGTAGTTCATAAAGTGTGTTGGCCCAGAGCTTAGTGAACCAAGTTAGGCTTCAATGATTAGGCTCTTAGCCCAGAAGACTGCATACCTGATCCCACACCTTCCTTATACCACTGAAGACACTGGGCTGCCCCGTTGGCATCCCTCACAGGGAGACGGAAGGAATCCAGCTTTAGAAGGAAGCACATAAACTGATGTGGCCTTAGTTTTTGTTTTATGGTCACATTTTGCCTCAAATGTTATTAAAGTAAACTAATGCTTGCTTAGGAGACAGGACATGGTGATCGGGTTAAAAAGTTGCTAAAAATGATCTACAAAGTGAATTGCACAATGACATATGTTGTGTAACTACAATAACAACAACTTTGCATTCCATAAGGTCTCTAAGCCGAGGCCTGATATCAGCAATAGCAAGTGTCTGTTTGTTCTTTCTACAATATTCTCAGCTATGATGGTGACAAACTTTGGCCACTTGAAAGTGTGACAACTTAGAAAGTGTTTTCGGCAACAGCTGTGACGTTCTCCCCTAGCAGAGTCCACAGTAACTAAGACAAGAAAAAGAGATGGCATGTTAACACAACACATCAAAACTACACTCCGCTGCATCAGTTTTGGTGAAAAGCAACCAACACACACTAGCAAGGAATTTCTGTACAGCTTCTGCATCAGAACCCAGTGATTTCTAGGGATTTATTTTTAAGTTATGTATTTTTTGAGACAAGGTCTCACACAGCCCGGGCTAGCCTTGAACTCACTATGTAGCCTAGGTTGATCTTGAACTCTCTCTTCTTCTGCCTCTACATCTTGAGTGCTGGGACTCCAGATGTGCTCCACACAACCGGTTTCTGTAGTGCAAGCAACTGAACCCAGAGCTTCACGCATGCTAGCAAATAACTCTGCCAACTAAACTGAGACCCTAGCCTGCAGTTTCTTAAATTTCATGTTAACTGTTTCTTTCTCAATAGACAAATGACAAATGTACACGTTAGTGAGGTACAATGCACTGTTCTGATACGTGAGCATCAGGCTCCATTGTGTTTACTCAAGGTCATGCCCAGCGTCTATGTGTGTTAGAATTTCCCACAGTTGCAGCTTTTCACCAGAGAGTTGAGCTCAGAAAATGAACTTTGAGGGGCTGACAGCTTTAATTAAGAGTCTGGACCCAACTTAAACAGTTGATTAATCTTGAGAGTAGAAGATTAAACTGAAGAGTGATTCATGAATGTGTAGGTACTTCATTCACGTTGTTGGTATGATACTGAAGGCCTTTTTCCAATGCATGCATAAAACCTACTGAGCTTCTGCCTGCTGACTCCCAGGCATACACTAATATATGGTCCTATGAGCATATGATAGGGAAAGAGGTGAGCGAAGGGACAATTTGGAACCAGTCACTTGAGCAGACTTGGGGCTTCTACCAAGGCTCAAGCAAGGGTTTTGATTTAAAGATGCTCTTTCAGCATGCATGGACTATCCTAGGCCCCTGTACATATGTACCAGATGCGCAGCTTGGTCTTTATGTGGATCACCCAAAACTGGAGTGGGACTCTCTCTGACTTCCTTTAGATCTCATTCCCCTAAGAGGGCTGCCTTCTCTGCTTTCATTGGGAGGGGATACATTCTACAGTGATTTAATGTGCCAGTGTGGGTTGGTACCCTTTGGGGGGTCCTCCCCCTTCTCTGAGAAGAAGGGAGAATGGGAGGAGAGCTATGCAAGGTGGGGACTGGGAGGATAAAGAGCTGTAGTCAGGATGTAAAGTGAATAAATAAATAAATTTTTAAAAAGATGCTCTTTCCTCTTTATACCTATAACTTACCATATTTATCATGGTCAACAACAGCACAGGAATATTGAAGCACTAATAATGTTGTCACCCATCACCATCATCCATCCCCAGACTGTCTCGTCCCAAAGAGAAACTACATTCAGTAAGCAATCCTCCTTGTCATTTCCATAACTATGACTCCACTGCCTGTCTTTAACACCTTTATGGATCTGCCTACTCTAGATATTTCAGGTGGATAGAATCACACAACATCTGGCGTCTTTCTTGGCAACAAACTTCATGTCATGTTTTCAATGTTTATCCACCTACTGGTGTACCGTGGAGATCTGGCATTTGATAATGCAGTTCTGGGTGGCAGAACATCACGCAGGTGCTCTTTGTAGGGGGCATCTCCACCCTTCATGTTGGTGTCCTGAGATGAGCTCCTAGGGTTTGAACAGATGCAGAGGTTCCATCTGCTGACCCACATGTGATGGCTCAGGGGGTCCAGTGCCTGGAGTTCTGAATTAGTTGCGAACATATTGAGCTCTGCTGCCTGTCCCTGTCTTCTGAGAGGCTGGCTATCCTTGTTCGAATGAGCAAGAGGCCCCAGACTGATTGATTCAGTACAGATCCTTAACACCAAGTTAGCAACCATAATTAAAAACATTGCTTATTCTGAGTGGGAGGTGGTTCATGTGTACGTGCCTGGAGTCTTCGTAGTTTGGTTTGGGATGGCCACAACAAGAAGAATGCCTACCATCTGGATATAACTTGCACTAAGGAGACTTTGCTGTAAGCATTCTACTCATCCTGGTCCAAGGCATCTTTGGTCATGACCATTGGAGAATTCTTGATGAAGGACTCACATCTGTCTGCAAGCTAGACTGTAGTGATGTAACCACTGCAGCCATCAGAAGAATAAATTCAAGGTTGTCCTTCCAAACTCCAAGGTGTGGCGTGTCCTTGCCCTTCCCTACCTTAAAAGTGGAACTGGAGAGATGGCTCAGTGGGTAAGGCTCTTGGCATACAACCATAGGCATCTGAGTTCAGATCCCTAGAACCCACATAGAGCCAGATTGAGTACTGCATGTCTGGAATCTCAGTTCTCCTGCTGAGAGACAGGAGGTAGAGACTGGAGGATGCCAAGAAGCTTGCAGGTCAACTAGCTTGGCCTAGGGATCAGTGAAGAAGGTACTCAATCTCAAACAAGATGGAAGCCAAACACCAGTACCTGAGATCATCTTTTGACCTTCACAGGTGCATTTTGGTACAGGACTGGCCCCTACCTCACACTGTAGTTGGTTTTTCCAATCTCATTCCAAGTCACCTCCAGGGTTTCAAATCTCCTAGGGTATGAATCAGCTAATTTTTCTTTCAATGAGCCAGACAGTAAGTATTTTAGGCCTTATGAGCCAAGAGGAAAAATTAAAGATATGCACACTCTTTAGAAATAAGAGAGAAAAAATTTCCACAAATGTTTTATTGATGACATTTAAAAATATAATAATTCAGTGGAATTTTTTTTTTTACTCAAAAGATTCACCAGTCTATTAACGAAAAACATGTAATTCTTTCTTGGGGGTGGGATAGATAAGGTTTTGCTTAATTCAAATTTACTGTTCCTCCATATTATGGGCAGGGTTCCTCATTCTTCTCTACGCTTTCCCTTATCCTCTGAGCTCCTTTATACCTTCTTTCTATGGACTCATATATCACCTTTCTTTTAGAACTTATGCTCTCCCCTTACAGTGATGGGGAACTTTTCCTGTGGGGAAATAGGTTAAGAGACCAAGCTCTATATGAACTAATCATTAGTTGTTTCATCTTAGATTATCACTTGGCCTATGTAGAAGCTTCTATGTCTTTCCATAGAATACTTATAGAATGAATAATAGGATCTGGTTGGTATGGTTATTGAGATGGTTACGTGATCTAATGGAAAGATCCAGAAAACGCAGAGCACACTTGTAAACCATTGAACGCTAGTTCTATTCTTTTGACTACTTTCCATTCTTGGCTTAAGGACCATGTGGTGGTTTATATAAGAATGGCCCCATAGACTTGTATATTTGATTGCCTAGTCATCAGGGAGTGACAGTACTTTAAAAAGATTAGGAGGCGTGGCCTTGTCAGAAGAAGTATGTCACTGGGGTGGACATTGAGGTTTTAAAAGCCCAAGCCAGGCCCAGAGGCCCTCTCTCCTCCTACTGCCTAAGGACCCAGATGTAGACCTCTCAGCTACTTCTCCAACACTATATCTGCCTATATGCCACCATTGGTGATAATAGACTAAACCTTTGAAACTGTAAGCAAGCCCCAATGAAATATGTTTTTAAAAAATAAGAGATGTTATGGTCATGGTGTCTCTTCATAGCAATAGAACAGAACTTCTAAGACAGAAGTTGGTACTAGGGAGCTGGCTAGATTTGACCTGATCACTATAACATGTTGTTTACCCCTATTTTAGGATGCAAAATGATACTCATAGTCTAGGGGACATCATTGCCACATTTCTCCCTGAGGACTTCCTTATGCTTATATGTGGCATTCACAAGTCTAACATAGGTCATGAACTCCAGCAAGGCCAACTCATCACCAGTGTGGAACTCCAGCTGGCCAGCTCCCTAGTACTATCTCGGATCACACTGGAATTTGTCAGTGGTCATTTCAGGAAGTAGAGTGACATCAGGAGGCATTCCTCTTACAGGTTTAATTTCACAGGAAGAAGCAACATAACTTGTTCTTGGTGTTGCCCATGTGGATTAGCAGTTTCTCTCATTATTGGTTCTCAGGCCAGGCCTAACAACTCTACAATACGCTTACCAGTATTTGGGACTCCTTTTCCAGACAGCAAGCCTTATTCTTGTAGGAAGTGCTTAGACTCTGTAGATATAAAGGCTCCATGGGATACGGAAAAGTTGGAGATGCATGTAGATGCCAAGCTTGACAGTGTTGCTTCTGTAATGGTGGAGGTCTCTGGCACTGGATCCCCAAGGGTGTGGTCAAAGCCAGAGGTTAACTCAGCTAAGGAGGCTGGAAGTGCTCTATGCCCTTGAGCTTCCCTCCTCCACTTCTCATCACCTCCCTTGCCGTCCCTTCTTCTATTTTAAATACTAGCTTGATTTGACTTATATATTTGCTTTGATTTCAGCCAACTTTTTTCTTGTCAATCAGTTTCCCTTGGTGTGCAAAAAGGTACTAGCTCACTCTTGGCTCTCCCCTCTGCTTAAGTTCAGAAAGCATCCCTGAGACCCTAGTGCTTTGATTATGTTCCAGCCAATTTCCATAGACTTTATATAAAAGTACTTGTAGGCATCTGCACATCAAAATGCAAATAAACAAGTCTCTTGGATGCCAGGATTTCACACCAGGCTTATTCCGCATCCTTCCTCTTCTTTACCTCGAACTAGGGGGAGACAATATGATTTATCACTCCAGCCAGAATGCTTTCAGAATGAATGGAGGCTCAGACCACAGAAGATGCATAAACTGGGGTTACCAATTCATGTGAAACTTGACCTCCAAATCTTTAAAGGAGACAGACTTTATATATAGCTATCTAAAGTAATACTGCATTATCAAGTCTGTATGGTTCAAAGACCCAGATAACAGTGTGTAAAACTCAAAGGTGTGTGCGTCTTTGTGGATAAATGAGCTGGAACTGGTGGAAAGCTAGTAGAAAAGGCTTGTAAAAAACATTTTCCTTTTACTTGTGTGTATGTGTGTTCCAGTATACATATGAATATGCAGTGTCCAATGAGGCCAGAAGAGGGCGTTGATCCCTGGAAGCTGGAGTGACAGGCTGTGGGTTGCCTACTATGTGTGCTGGTCCTCAGTAAGAGCCAGAAGTGCTCTTAACCCACTGGACTATCTCTCTGGCCCTAGTGACTTTTAAATGTAAGGCTTAGTAGTTTGACTATGAAGTGTCTTCCACAGGGTCATATGTTTTTATCATGTGGTTCCAAAATGGTGACACTGTTATAGAAGGTGTGGAACCCTCCATAGCGTGGAGGTGGGGCCTCAAAAGCGGAAGTACGTCACTGGGAGGAGGGCCTTGGGTTTTTTTTTTTTTTTTTTTAAGCTTATCCTCACTTCGGTCTGCATGCAGTTTCCTGACAGGGAAGGCAATGTGACAAGCTTCCTGTTCCCAAGCCTTCCTACTACGAAGGGCTGTATCCTCACAAACTGTGAGCCAAAATAAACCCTACCATCCTCAAGTTGCTTCCCCCCTCCCGCCCCACTGCCATATATTTAGTCACATCAGCAAGAGCAGCCAACTGTGTCTGTGGTTACAAAGCCTCTTCTGAGATTTCTATTCTCTACAAGGCAGGGTCTTCCACCCCGCCTTCCTGTTCTAGCCTATTTGCAGCAAACTGTTCTCTATACCCAGTTCCCAGTGTTCTCCTCACCCCTATAGACCATGGCCAAACATATGTATGGGGTCCTGCTCATGCTAGTGTTGCCATGGGAGGCATGCTTCCCACACATATGGTGGTGTGTTCTAGGAAGGACTGGGGAATGAAGAGATGAGTCCAGAGAGCTGCAGGTATCCCTTTTCTCTACAGAAGGCTCAGCCTTCTAGAGCAGGGCTTGGGGATGAAGGAAGGAGAAACCAGACATAGAACCATGCTCTTCCACCTGGAACCACCAGGCATGCACTGTGTCTAGTGCTTTGCTCCAGCTGTACCTGCTCCACCTGGGATGTGTGCTCCAGAGAGATCCCCAGGGAATGCTTCTCCTTTTTCAAATCTTTGCGCAGATGTCATCTGTGTAGCAAGCCCAGGATTGAACCCAGAAACCTAGCTGAAGAGCCTGGGTCTGAATTACTTTTATGCTTCAGGCTCACACTCACTCACTATCATGCTCACTTAACCTTGCTCTAATCTTAAAATGTCCTGAATTCCATACTCCCCTCAGCCAATTCTAATTTTTTCCATCCCTTTGCAACTATCATACAAATTTCAAATCTCATTTATATTATCTGTCTCTTCCTTTTCACATTGTCCTTTGTTCCACATTAATCTGCCTTATTTCCACTCAAAGAATTCTTGTAGGACTACCTTGCCACAATGTTTCTCAGTTGTTTGCCTTTTATTACTGTGTTAAACAGCATGACCAAAGGTAACTTGGCTCACAGTTTATAGACCACCATAAAGGAAGTCATGGCAGGAACTCAACGCAGGAACCTAGAAGCAGAAACTTAAGCAGTAGCCATGGAGGAATGCTGCTTACTGGCTTGCTCCCCATGACTTGTTCTGCCTGCTTTCACTTACAAAACCACCCATATCACTCACAGTAGGCTGGACTCTACCACATCAATCATTAATCAAGAACCGGCATGCCCACATGTCAATCTGATGGAAGCATTTCAGTTGAGGTTCCCTTTCCTAAATGACTGTAGCTTGTGTCAAATTGACAAAAACTGACCACCATGCCAACTTACTCAGCTTTCTTTAGGGTTTGCCAGTGGTAGCTACTTCTCTGTTTCTGGATAGGATACTGTGGTTTTTCTGAATGTAGTCTTTACTCTTTGCTTGGCTTACATGAAATATGTCAGCCATGGGCACAGCTTAGAGGAAGCTTGCTATCTGGATGGTTCTAAATGAAGGGGTGCGACTGAGTCTACAGAGCATCTTCAACAGTTCTTCTGGCCCAGAGATGCATAATTTAAAATTTCTTCTAACACTTTACTATTCTACCCACAATGGTATAAAATCCCTCCTTGATGCCTTTTGGTGCCCAGGCAGATGATGTCCAAATTCTTAAAATCTCAATTTTTCTTCATATTCACACTCAACCAAATTTTGCTTAGCATTACTTTTTATCATTTTTCTTCACAATTTAGATTTACACCATTTCCAAATAGAAAGCATTGTTAGAAGTGTGTATGTGTATGTATATTTTTCCTTCAGACTAATTGGTCTCCTCTCCACTACCAGAGCTTGCACCTCAAGAGCCATAATCTTCATTATCCCAGGTGACAGTTCTTGTCCCACTGGCCATACAGACAAAATGTGCCTGTAAGGATAGGAAGATTCCCAGAACTGTTAAAAATAGTCATGGTTTCATGTGCAGAGTCTTAGCATATGCTAGGCACTGTGTCAGAAATGTGCTGCTTTCTTATTTCTTACTGTTTTAGAGATAGGATGTCCAAGGCTCTCAAAGGCTTTGAGATTTACCCAGGACCAGCCAGTGAGTAACCCCAGAATGTGAGGTTTCAGGATGTCACCCAGATGAGGCTAGATTCCCATGTATCTGTGAGAAGCTGCCTTGTACCTCCTCTTCATCAGCTTCAGGTAAGAATTGAGTGTGCAGTCATGGGTGTGCTAGAGACTCCAGAAGGAGCAAACGTTACTCCAAAAATGGTAGTGGGATAGCTGAGCAGATAATTCAGGAAAATATTCAAGTTAGACTTCCTGCTTGCACCACACTGATCAGATAAAATGTGGCCCATCTATTGGAAGCTACGCTTGGAAATGGTCACTACAGAAATGTTCTCACCTAGTTGTTTTGCAGCCGTTATTGACATGCTTTGGCTTCAGACACTGCTTTAACCTTGGATGTCATTCCCCTCTCTTTCATTGTGGAAGAAACGTACTCCTGCAGAACCCTAACTAGAGAGCTGGCAGCCCTGAGAACTCATTTCATTCATGTCGTATGGTGTGGGATAAATCCATGCTCTTTAAAGAGGAGCAGAGCGCCTGTCCGACGTGCTACACTTTGCTCTTGAACCTGCCTGGCGGTAACTTGAAAGGCCTCTATGTTGAACCAGGCTTTTTTCTCTCTCTTTTGTTCTCTTCTTGATGGACTTTCATTCAGATGCAGTAGCATCCCTATTAATGTCAGCTTCTGGCTTTTCATGACAGAATTTCTAGAGGCTACCTGAGTTAGGAAAGACTTTGAAGGTGATTCCCCCCCTGGGGGTGTTTGATGTGTCTCCTTCTGACCCTGCTTGGTCCTAGGCAATGGCCACCCTCTTCCCTGCTCCCTTAGAATCGATGCTGGTCACCACCCAGGAAGCCTCACTGTTAGATGGAAGGAGGACAGGACACCTGGATAGAGGCCTGGAGCTCTAGCTCCACACAGGTTTTGCTTTTAAAGCCCCGAATGTTTCTTGGTGTCCTTGTTATAAGTCAGGTCTTGTAGGGTTCAAATAGAAGCTCAAGTAAATGCTTGTTGTAGTGTTATCCAAGGTCATGGCCCCTGTCCTTCAGAACAGAATAAACCAGCTGTTGTTTGCTGAGCCTAAGCAGTGCCATCAGAAACCAAGGAAGAGAGAGAGAGAGAGAGAGAGAGAGAGAGAGAGAGAGAGAGAGAGAGAGAGAGGGAGAGGGAGAGAGAGAGAGTTAGCTGTAGCAGGACTGTGATGTCTGTTGCTCCATGACCTTTCAGATGTGGGGGTGGGGTCTATCCTGAGGGGCGGGCCACTGGGGATTATTTCTGTGTATCGTTTTCTTCACATAAGTGACCATCTGAATGTCACATGCCCATGGTTCATGGGGACTGTGTAGGACAGAGCCTAGTGCGGTGGTGTTGTCACCTTGGCAGAATTTACAATAACCTGGGTAAAGGGCCTTTGGCTGTGCCTGTGGGGGACTAGTTTGATTAATGGAAGTAGAGCAACCTGTCTATGGTGAGTGGTGTCATCCCCTGATGGGATTCTAAACTCTGTAAGTGGAGAAAGGGCACGGAGCAGAAGCTGGCATTCACTGGTCTTCTCCTCTTGACCACACGGGTAAGGTGATCAGCTGGGTGAAACTCCTGCAACCTTGATTCCCCCAGCTGTAGTGGACTGTACCCACAACTGTGAGCCAAAACAACCTTCCCCCTGAAGTTGCTTTTGCTAAAAGAATGTAACCACAGTGGTGGGGGAAAAGACATGAAGACACCAACTTTCTGCACAGCTTATGGACCAAATGAGACTCTGAAGCATCCCAGGTACCAGCCTCCCACCTGCATCTTTTACCAATACCTTCCCTGGCTTTTCTTTGAAACTTCTATGCTCTCTATTGCTTCCAGACCTGCCTGGATGTTATGGTTTCTCAGAGCTCAGCCCTATCATGGCCTATGTCCTAACCTCTGACTTCTTTTGTCTACTCCTAAGTTGCCCGATTTTCTCTGCACACTACACTCCTACTGTCAGACTTACTGAACATCATGGCTGCTTCCAACCCAGACCTTACATCTAACTCAGACCTCTCACCTAGGTCTTTGCCAGAGGGAAGGACAACCCTGCCTAGTTCATTCAAAATCAGGGCAGTGTCTACAACTCCCCCATCTCTCCTATGCTGCTTCCCCTTCCAAGTTCCATCCACTTTTGCATTTTAGTTCACCCTGAGGATGACAAGAGAGGCCAGTGCCCCCAGCACTGTGATATCACAATGTGGTATCATACCTTCTCTCCCAGGGGCACAGTTGACTAGGTCTTCCCATGGAGGACATGACTTCTACACTGCAGAGCTCGTCAACTTCTTTTCCTGCTACAAACTCCCCAGGGTCCCTTCATGGGTGCCCCTAGCTTTCAATGGCAGGTTCAGATGTCTTAGCACAAGAGCCTTTCTGAACTGCCCCCTCTGACCTGGCCTTCTACTTTCCAAGTCTTCTAAATCTGCCAGGCGATGTAAGGGTGTCCTGGAATGTGTGAGCTGGATCACATGGTTGTACCATTGACTATCAAGTTCCCACCCAGGAATGCCTTACTCTATTTGTGTATGTATGTACTGAATTTGACATTTATAAATGGCCGGCCTCAGATCATAGCTGGCCTAAATATGCATTGGGGGGGGGGGCTCATATTGTGTTGAATTCTTTTTGAGACAGGGTCTCTTGTAGCCCAGGTTGGTTTTAAACTCTCGATGTAGCAGACGATGACTTTGAATTCTCAACCCTCCTGTCTCTCCCTGAGGGCTTGAATTATAGATGTGCGCCATCACACCTGGCTTTATGAGATAATGGGATGAACCAAGAACTTTGTACATCTCAGGAAGGCACTCTACCCCATCACATGTTAAACCTTAAAAAAATTCAGAGACAAAATTTTAAAACGGAACAGACAGGTCAAAGAATCATCTGGCTTCTTTTGAACATTCCAGACATCTGGCCATGCTGAACCATAGTAATTGCATCTGTGGTAGCCTCTGGTTGGCAGGCCTGTGTTGTGTTTTCCCACAGTCCACACCAATCTTGACTCACAGCAAGCTGCTTCATTTATGCATGTGACCTGCCTGGACATTGAGGCATCTGACTTTGTGGTCCTTGGGCTTATTCCTGTCAAGTAACA